>NC_069125.1:53640213-53964912 GCF_026914265.1 Mya arenaria | reverse complement strand
TCACAAAGGCAGATCTACGGTTGATGCAATATTTATACTTGTCATTAGTACAAAAATATTTAAATGAAAATAAACGATTATATGTTATATTTGTCGATATGATGAAATGTTTTGATTCCATATATAGAAATGCATTATGGCTTAAAATGTATAAATGTGGAATCCAAGGCAAACTTCTTAGAATTATACGCGATATGTACAAACAAGTTAAATCCTGTGTCAAATCATGTTCTAACTATTCGGAGTATTTTAATTATGCTGTTGGCTTACGCCAATGGGAAGTTATGTCCCCTCTTTTATTTCTGTCTTTGTTGAAGACTTTGAATTGTATTTACAAAACAATGTTGAATCCGGTTTACAATTTGATGATATAGTACTGATGTTACTGTTATTCGCAGATGATAGGCCATCGTAGGTAAAACACCTAAATAATTGCAAGATCATTTAGACACATTATTCGAATATTGTTATACATGGGGACTTATAGTGAATACCACTAAAACTAAAATTATGGTTCTTCGTAAACGTGGTGGATTATTGGACACTGAACGTTGGACCTATAATGGAAACGTTATTGATGTAGTAAATCATTTTAACTATCTTGGAACTGTTTTCAACTACACGGGTAATTTTGCACTTAATCAAGAACATTTAATTGGCAAAGCCCTTAAGGCTATGAATGCTCTATTTTGCAAATGTAAAGATTATGACATTAGTCCAAAAACGTTTTGCCAATTGTTTGACGCTTTTGTTTTGTCTGTTTTGAATTATGCTTGTGAACTTTGGGGAAATTCTAAATGAAAAGAAATAGAGAGAATACACTTAAAATTTTGAAAAAGACTACTGAAGGTTAGGCCAAATACATGTAATGCCTGTATCTATGGTGAACTAGGAAGATATCCGCTTTATATACATATATATATATGAGAATAATGAACTATTGGTTTAAAGTAGTTAAAACTGATAATATTATTTTAAAAACTGTATATGAGCAAGCTTTGTCAGATTATAATAATGGTAAAAGAAATTGGGTATCAAATGTTAAGAATTTGTTACACGCTCATGGTTTTTCTTATATATTTGACAATGTTGCCAATATAGATTGTAAAGTTTTTTTGTATGAATTTAAACGTAGACTGCTAGATATTTTTCAGCAAAATTGGCTCGGAACACTTAACAATAGTACAGTTTAAACAATATATAAGGAGATTAAATCTTCATTAGAATACGAAAAATACCTCGATATTTTACCAAAAATTTACGCTTGTACTTCTCCAGACTAAGGTTATCTGTATTTCCTCTGAGAATTCATTTAATATGCATATGTCCATGTTATTCCGATGTTAGAAAGAAATATCTAAAACGTTGTTACTATATGCACCCTTCTGTATACAAATTTCTACAATTATTGAAATCAAATGATAGAAATGAATTAATTAAACTAGCTTTGTATATTAAATATGCTCTTGTTATTCGAAATAATTTGTTGAATGTTGAAAGATAAATATTAAGTTCAGCCTCCAATTTTTTTGTTACACATAGTAAATGATAGTATGTTGCTTTGTTACACATAGTATGTTGTGTTTTATAAAACAAAACGTATTTACCATTACATGTTGTATATACACGTGGACATGTTTTATGAAAATATATATGTTTATGTAGATGATGTACATTGTACAAGTCTAAATAAAAATGTCTGTCTGTCTGTCTGATTTCCGAAATTCCCAATGATAAAGTTATTTGGATCGGACACAAGATTTTATAGTGTCAATTAAGTTTCCTTGTCCTATGAGAATTCACGCTGTCGTTAAATATTGGATGTAACGGGATTTATATTTATATTTCCCAATTCTTTTTGATATTTAAAACTCTTATATGGAAAACAAGAACATAATAACAATACAATTACTTAAGTCTATAGGTACAATCACTATGAAAGGTGAGGCAATATGATCAGTTTAGATTTTCCATTTGAAACTGGGTGTAAACATGTAATAGTTGGTCAACGTATTTAACAGAGAGAAACGCCGGACGATGGAATCGTTTTCCATCTAATGGAAGAAATTCCGCGGATGATATAGATCTTCAAGAAATTCTTGACCAAATGCAAAGCTATCTTGATGAAGACGCTTATGACGACAGGGGTAGTTATGGATTATCAAATGAGAATGAGTTCGATACTATAAACAATGATATCTTAGATCAGTTACGTAGGAACGATGAAATTACAATACCAGAAGAATGGTTTGACCTTGAAGAAGATAATACAAATAAACCAGTGATAGATTTTATTTTAAAATCCTTAGACAGAAAACAACCTGTGAATTCTGAAATTCTGAATTCATGTGTCTAGAAATTCAAAAACCAAACGCGATATAGAACGTTTACAGAAGCGTCAACTGGTGTGCCCGGAACACATGCCTTCTTCCACGTGCTTTAACAAGGCGTTAAGCTACTATGTTACACTTTTCAGTACTGTATATTGACGGACACCTGTTTGTCATTTTATTCAATGTTTTGATCAGGAAATTAAATGCATTCCTTCAGTTAGAAAGCCTCGAAATTTACCAGCAGAGATGATATTATCAGATTCCAAATATTTAAACGCCATTCAAGAGTAAAACATTAAAAAGGTTAAAGATACTTTTGTTTCTTATCATATGCAGCCATGCCAATTGATGTTTAATCATTATTTTGTTGAATACTATTGCATCAATATGTTTCTGTTGGTAAACAGTCTCGAGCCCTGTGTATTTGGTTGTGTAGCCTTTGTCTTTCGGTTTTAATTGATACACTAATGCCCTTGTGCCATTAAACTAAGCCGTAAACATACAGCGCCTATTGTTGCATTGAATATACGTTTTATACTGTTTGCCTTTTATTGCAAAAAGATCACCGAATAGATGTATGACCGTACTCCAAAAATGTTATGTATTACATATTGAGATTAAAGGGCCATACCTAAAGTAAAGTGTAAAGTAATTCGTCAAGAGCAAGCTTACTTGCATTCACCATATGTTTACATGCAGATCTCCACAAGATCACATGCTTACTTGCCGATTTTTGCATGCTTACTTCCACATGCTTGTAAAGCTTCTTTTACAAATAATTATTTTTTTGAATTTAAAGTGCTGTAATTGCTAAGAAATATGCTGGAGAATACTGATGCTTAAACAAATAATGCAGAATGGAATAATGCTAGGAAAAGCTAACATTATATTCTTGGAAATATTTTTAAAACTATACTCTAATTGCAATAAGCTCGCAAAAGATCACGTATTCTTTTTAATGCAGTTTCCCATATGGCGTTTGAACAGAGTTGGTGGGCTAAATGCCAATTTCGGCTGTATAGTCCGGAGGCCAAATAGGAAACTTCAATCCAGACCTTTTTATACAAATTCCGAATGATGGGTTCGCGCCACTTATGGTGACCTTTTAATTTAAGATGGCGGTGAAGACGTCGCCAAGTTTTAGCAAATCGCCATTTTACTTTAAATTGTGTGTTAATGCTTTGATTCTTCTGACGAACTGTACTGTTCATACCTTAACATATGACTTGATAAATTCCAATGAACATTTAATGAAATTCATAACATCCTTCAGTCATTATTGCATCCCATATGACCGCGAAAACAAATATAACTGACGAAATAGTTTTGCTTTGTTGCATTTATTTTATTTTCTATTCACTATTAAAACATACTGTAATTAATGTGAATTATATTGAGAGATTTAGCGTATACTTCATACATGTAAGCGTGATAGGATTTATGTTGCTCTATCGTTAATGTCCTTATGGAATACTAAAATGTCAACTTTCTTATAAACATCTGCCTTTGCGTTGATGGTTTGTCAAAAATAACCTATATGATATTGTTTTTAATAAGACGCAATTTTTAAAGTATTCAAAAAGCGTTTTGAATAAAATCGCGTTTAAAATCGCATCGAAGACGACGTTCAAGATGGCTGCCCGGAAATCCCATACTTATGGATTTCTTTTAATATGTGCATTAACCCTGCTTATTTTGTCAGAAATCAATTTATTGATATTGTTTGCAAATTAAAAATATGGTCATTTTGGACAATACGAAATTCAACCTTGCGTCAAAGTTGACAACCAAAATTTACACTGCATTGGCTAAATATGGCCCTTTATTGCCATGTTTGACAGCAAACGGAGTACCAAAATATTTATTGAATACAATAGAGTTGGTAGACTTGAACAGAGCCAGTATTTAATAAATGCTTGGCAGATTAGGGTCGATGTTAGACAAACTATGGCTGAATAAGCCTTTGGTTGGCCTTTGAAGAAAATATCTGGTTGTTTTGAGTGGGCCTGACCGAAACCACAATATGGAGTATTGAGCTATTGGAAACCCACTCTTTATTAAATAAGGCATACATGGGCTTTATTGTAACCATAAAGAGGATTGTTGGGGACCTGTTTTGACTAAAATAGACAATATAGAATTGGCTCTGCACGTGCAAGGCACTCTTGGTAGAAGCACTTTATGGCTTGCTTAAAACTCATACATTAAACCCGAAATGCTTTGGCATACATGACATTCACACAAATAGTATACATGTAACTTGTTAAACACTGGTTTAGGTAAAGTAAGAAAAAATGAAGTTAATAATGGAATAAGAAATGATGTAGAATTAAACTGTTCTGTGATTTTAATGTTGGTATGATTCCTTTCCATATCAAATTTCATTCAACATACTGAAATAATAAATAGCACAGTCGATATTGGGTATATTTGCATTTTGAAATTTAACTGATTATTTTGACTTTAATTTTGAATTGCTTAGTTTTGTATATCATTATGAAGTATATGTTTTATTCAGTTCATTTTAATATTTTTTTTAAAGTAAAACAGTTAAGATATGACATGATAGCCTTTGAGAAACAGCTTGTTTTTGGCGACATGCCTTTGTCAACATATATTGGAATCATACCTAGTTGCTTTCATAAAAACTATAAATAAAAAGAAATATAGAAAAATTAACCCATAGGTTTTCTACGCTAACTTTTTTTTTACATTCAAATGAACTTGGCATTGATGAAGTCAGTTATGCATGCTGCACACAAGGACTTTGTAAAAAAGAAAGATACCACGCTGTTGTACTTTCGAGTGTTAAGTGAGTCTAGCACTATTTACCAGACGACTCTAATAACAACATTTTGTTAACCTTCTGCGAGTTGCAATTGTATGAAATCATGATGTTTTAAAAAGCCAATCTAAAAGTTGTACCGTAAAATATTTTTTTAAATGAAGCAACATTCAATTTACAATTCTGTCACAAAACAGGGATTATTTTTAAATGTTCGACTTCTTGGCTTATCTCTGTATTTTTCCTTGTATTTTTGGAACAAAGAACCGTCTTTGGTGAAAAAAAAAGTTAAAAACAATTAACAGATAATAAAGGATTTTGACATGCCGGAGTTGTTTTCTGAAACGCGTTACAGCGAAGATGAATAATCCCCTAAGGATAAACTGATACAAATTTCTATCAAAGTTAGGCAATGTACGTAATAAACCAGCTGCAAGCGAAACCGTTACGGAGAAAGACTTGTATCTGATGGGGGATGTTAAGCACCGACACAACATAGACCACAAAAATGCGATTTACAATAGATAAAGATATCTCTTCAGACGATTTTTAACTGCAGCTTAAATAGCATTAAGGAATAACAATTGAAGTGGAAGATGATAACAACACATTGAATTTGCGATTTCAACAAATTTTAACCATCCTTTTTGAAACACAAATTTGATGGCGAAGTCGATGAGTCCTTTTTCTTTAGGCCATACGAAATTGTTTTATACTTAGCGTCAACTCTTCGTACGAAAACGTATCCAGCTATCCTTATAATAAACTAACCCCCGAATAAAATATTACTGAATGAGTAATATCTTATTAATAAAGACACAAGAGCTTCCTTAGTCCATTCTGGATTATTCTCAATTGTTAGACAGATTTCAACTGCAAAATGAGTTCCAATAAAACCTTATTTAAGTGTGTTAATCAAGGGAATCACACAAAATGAATTCTGTTATGATATAAAATGCTCAAAGCTATCAGTCAGCGGATGTTAAACTTTGCCTGTAAAACATACTGACTGGTCCTTTAATTACAACAGAAATGGAATCTTCTAAAGATGACTCAGATAAATGTAACATCCTTTTATCCTGTGATGGAGACATTTCTGTGTCAGACGGCATAACTGTGGTTAGTAACATTCACGGAGAGCCAGACGATACCTTTTTATTGTGCACAGTTATCTTTGACTGCCAGTATAGATTCCAGTCTACAGTCTACAGACGATTGACTCAAGTGATAAAACGTTGATTGATAAACATTGATTTTAAGACTGGTCACTGTTTCTGTTCATAGGTTTCGTGAGTAATAAACAACCTCTTCTTTAAGACTTTAAACTTTAAAAGGTCAGGATATTTACGTCCACAAATTGTTGCTACCCAAACTGTATCACTACTACGAAAATAGAAAAAAAAATTATTCTAATTGCGAGTGGTCTTCCGAAGTTTTCGATAGAAACAATAAATAAACCGATATACAGTTATAAAGACAAGTACACGATTAATATCACTCATTCTTCGAGATAAATAATTATATGTTATAAAATACATGTACCAATATATTTCAAGATCTAGTTTTCCAAACTTTTACTAACATTGATTTGGAAACGTTAATTAACTAAAATATTTATTAGTAAGATAATCCGAGGAAAACCCATGACTCGTTCTACTTTAAAAAAGCATGTATATACTCGACAAGAAAATGTCAGTCGCATCACTGCCGTGTCCGTCAATATTCTCCTCGCCGTCTTGACAATATTGTTCACATGTTAAATTACTGTTTCGTGCATGCATTCGCAATATGCGTGTTCTGTTGTCGTCATTATACTCGTATTTTAATGTTCGCACTGTTTTTTCAATGTTTAATTAAAATTAAGTTAAAGTAGATTACAATCTGATTACATGTGTAAATCTGTTAAGTTCCATAGAATTTGTTTTGACGTTTTATCTTGCACTTTAATGCGCCCCCAATATTAACGCAATGGCTAACGGTCCATCCCAGTCGGCCTCACATCGTCTCGTTATCGCACACAAGAGTATAATCTTCGCTCAAATTGCGAAAAACCTCCTAGTAAAAGTCGTGACAGAATATACATGACTAAGGTATTATAGACTCATATTTGCTACGGTACGATGTTTGTGGCATGGGTACGGTGATAATACGATTCAGTGCAATATAATGCGAGTTCTGTACGACTTTATTAACATGTTTGATTAATTTAGTATTTAAACATGTTTTCAAATAACTATTTAAGCTGGAAAACAGTTTGGCGTGAGACCGATATGGAGATTCATTTAAAGGATCACAATTTCATCAGCTTGAGGTGTTTCGGAGGAACGTGTTGATGCGTAATAAAATGAGGGTTAAACGTGTTCAGTAAATCCCTAACGAGGAATAATCCTACCCCTGTGACACTCACTATCAATCACGAATCATTGTTATCTGCAACTGATCGTTCGGATTAGCCTAACAATTCTTTTATAAACAGGGATTTCTGAATTCCCAATGACAAAGTAATTTGAATCGGACACAAGATTTTATAGTGTCAATTAAGTTTCGTTGTCCTATGAGAATTCACGCTGTCGTTAAGAATATTGGATGCAACGGGACCATAGGGTGCGACTTAAATTTCAATTAGTTTTCTCAGCAATGTTTCAGAAGATTCCGTATCTGTGAATTAACATAAACAATGGTTTTCAAACGATGAAAAAGTATTGATAATCATATTTCCTGGCCCGATATTGACGATATTCTTGTCACAATTTCTGCGATCATGTAATTCTCCAAAAATGAAGAAATAATAGCTTGTCATAACACATTGTACAATCAAAAGGCCACAACGATGTAATGATGCGATTTTAACACACTGGTTTAATTGTTAAATTCCGTGTAAATTGTCCAAAACACGAACAGAGCAAATTGCTCTAGTCGATTCTTTTTTATATTAACAACGCTTATATGGAAAACAATAACATAATAACAATACGATTACTTCAGTCTGATATACAATCATTAGGGAAAGTCATGCAATATAACTTGTTAAGCGTATCCATTTGGAAGTTGGTGTAAAAATGCTATAGTTGGTAAACGTATTTAACAAAGGGAAACGCCGGACGATGACATGGGTTAATCTTAGTAACAAGCCACAAAGCGGGCGACCAGATTGAGTAAAGATAGTTAAGTTTTGGCTTTTCTCAGGGATATGAAAGCGGAAGTGCGCACGGTCCTAGCCGCCATTATTCTTAAGTGGACGACATACACAATTATGTTAATATTCTAAAGGCTGAAAACGAATCTTTCAGGCAAGAAAATCTCAAAATTAAGCAAGAACTTGGTAAGCTTATGTCAAAGTTGATATTCTCGAGGGGCATTCTCGTAGGAACAGTCTGCGTTTTTATTGAATTCAAGGAAGGCTTGGTGAAAAATGGGAGGACAGCGAATTGAAAGTAAGGCAATAATTTCAGACAATCTTGGGCTTTCGCGTGGGTAGTAGGAATTCAGATGCATGTCCTATTATTGCTAAATCCTGACGCTATAAAGACTGTGAGACAATTATCAAAAACTCAAAACAAATATTTAGGGCGGATACTAAAGCGAGGCAGTAGGCGGGACGGACTAGGATGCAGGTCAAGGCCCTGTAAACATAAACGCTATCACGTGGAATGTGTGCGGTTTAAGAAAGTGAACTGATGATAAACATTTTACAAACTATTTGCAATCGTTTGACATTATTGGTCTATTAGAAACGTGGAGTGATTTTAGTAATGAATTTGAATTTTCTTGATAATTATACATGTTTGATTGTGTTAGATCGAAATCCTTAAACGCTTTGCATAATAGTGGTGGAATAGCTGTTTACATTAAGAATTATTTATTTAAAAATGATTTTACTACTAGAATATGCCATGAATATGCGGATTGTGTAGTATTATATATTAATAGTACTATATTTCGTTATATGCACGATGTAATATTATACGTTGCTTATGAAAGAGAAAATCGAGTGTGTAGATATTGCCTTATTAATTTTGATATCAGATTTGTAGAAGATGAATTTCAAGTATTGTTTCAATGTAACAAATTCAGGCAAGAAATGCAGTTTTATATCGATCAGTGATATACAGGAAAGCAAAACATCCAAAACTTCATAAATCTTATGCAAAGTATAAACGATGACCGAATAAAAAATATAGCATTCTTAATTTATGTAATAATGAAGCAAAACGATAGGGGAAAATGACTGTCATTAAGAAAACACAACTCAAAAGTTTTTATGTTTTGTATTATATATGTTGTATCATGGGCCGGAGGCCTTTCTTTACAAATAATATTTGACTTGACTTGACTAATCAAAATAGAACTTCGCATTTTTGGCTCGTACACATACTGTCAATTTTAGAATATATAACCTCGACCTATATTTGTACATTTGAGAAGAATCAAGTGCATTAATGAAACCGTATTAAAAGTGCCTTTTAACATACGATTGTTGTGATTTATAGAGTAATAACGTGTAACCTCAACGGAAAAGACTAAGCTCGAATTTCCCATTAAAGCTCAATTTAAGTGACACATGAACATCTCCAGAGATTGCTCTGTCTGATATCAAAATGACATTAAATCAAATATCAGATTTACATCAAAAAGGGCAAAACAGATTTCTTGCTTCAGCGTTTAAAGCTAGGCGGATAGATTCTGGAGCATATTAATCACTGCGATTATATTATCTATTCCTTCTCCATGAAACGTTATAACTTAATACGATGGAACATGGCATTGAAAATGAAATAACGAAAAAATCTGAGTTTTGCAGTCTAAGTCATTTCTAAGAAGAAAAATTGTCAAAATATAGTTTTTGTACACAGGTTTGAAATAACCGACCCGAGAGCTCATACGGAAGCCGGTAAACGAGAAATGACAATGAAACGATATCTTTGTGTTTAACATGGCGCTGAAGAAGTGTTTAATTCACTTCATCAAAAAGCGCATTCGTCGGACGTCAGGGCGCGCAGTTATTTGAAGTTTATGTGTAAAAGTTCTCGAGCATCGTCGCCGATTTCAATGGTTTTAGAACTTTTATAGTACTGGTTTTATTTAAACATATCTATCTGAATTACTCTTCTAAAACACCCAAATTTCAATCGCGTGTAATTATGTATCAAATTTTTATTCTGCAACTACGCGTTGTTAACATGCCAAAATAACATGTTTGATATGCAAACAATACTGTTTCAACGTGTTTTTGCAAATATACATTCTATTTAAACATTAACATTAAAAACATTGCAATTTCAGTGACTTGACATGCAACGATAAAGTTGTCTTTTCGGATACAAAAATAACAGACTTAAACATAAATACATCTCAGAGAACATAAAATAAACTGACAAATTTGAATGAAATAAAGAAACTTAAAATTTCAAAAAATACTCTCGAAACTACTTTTTCTGCAAACAAATAAATCTAAAAAAAAATCTGATTAAAGATCCTAGGTACACTACCAACTACGCTATTTTTGCACATTTCGAAATTCGCCGATTTTTCCTTACCGCAGTTGTGATCTATTTTTTTACTATACGCGGCGATTGAAGCATAATGTCGACCGCGTTACACAGCGTAGAGCCACCGCGATACGCGGCGACGCGAAGTGTTAATGAACAGTAATTAAGGTAGCGTAGCTGTAAACTATTTGAAGGCATTTTCTTTGTTCACACCCTATACATATAAGTCTTGTCAGTTTTATTACACTGATACAATCTCGATACGTAATCTAAAAATCTAAGTTCATACTCAAGATGTAGTTTTATCGCTAAACATTATGCTTTGCAACTGTGAAAGTATTAAGACGCTACTGTCACCTTGTTCGAAATTTTTTTAAATGCCCTCATTTTACTTTTGTGATTGTGAATAAGTACTATATTTGAATAAAATTCCACACATTTTTCAATTGTTTGACTATTTCACTCAATATTCAAACAACATTATTATAAAGTTTAAGGGAAGAGGTTGTTAAATCTCGCAATGAAGTAGAATCTATTCTGCGAGCACGGTTCAATTTACAAGTTCATTCATCATGTACGACCTTCACCTGTTGAAATATCGCGGTAAGTCGCATCGTGGGGATACACCGTGTGCATATTTTCGGAAGTCGTACGCGGAAGCTGAGATTAGCACGGCGATGACGCGTTCCACCGCGTAGGCTACTGCTGAATATATCGCCGCGAATTCCCGCGATGACGCAATCTCTTTCATCGGCCGTTGGTAGTGTACATGTACGTGAATACTATGAAAATTAAAAATATAGTGCAATTAATGAACATAAAATGGCATATAATTTCAAATTATCTGCAGTTGTTCCATGCTAATACAATCGATGCAAGGTGTATATGCTTTTTTATAAACAAAAAACATAACGAAAATGTACAAATACGCGCACACATGTACGCCACAATTAATTATATTTTCTTTAAGACTTATTAGCCTGTACCTTAATGATTGAATAATTACACTGACAGTAAGAAATAAGGTTATATATAAGCTTAAAACTTCAGTAGAGAAACTATGATATGATATATCATACCAGAATCATTTTACATATATAACCAGAGTCCATTTTTTTACATATGCCAAAACAATGTCATTCACTTAGGTACAAGCTCAATTTAATATAATGAGCACCAATATAACTTATAATATGTAAAATATTGAAAATACTTCGTCAACCCTTTTGTTCACGGATGAGTGGTAAAGAGCTATATATAATAAGAATTAGCATATAAAAAATTGTATTTTATATTCAGATGAATTACAAAAGATCCGTATAGTGCGAAGTAACCATGCAATCAACGACTGCCTTTGTCCGCTTGGCACTAGTTCGGATCTGTGCTTCCAAAAGCATATACAGTTGTATTTTAAGATGCAGGTAGGCTTTATGGACCCCGTCTCACAACGCAATATCGGTAAGCGAAGCTTCCCAGAGCCGGGGTCCAGAGAATTTGGGGAGGATGTTGGATGGAGTCGTTTTCAATCAAATGGACTTAGATGAGTTACGTAGGAGCGATGAAAACACAATACCAGAAGAATGGTTTGACCTTGAAGAAGATAAAACAAATGAACCAGTGATAGACTTTATTATAAAATCCTTAGACAGAAAACAACCTGTGAATTCTGAAATTCTGAATTCATGTGTCTAGAAATTCAAAAACCAAACGCGATATAGAACGTTTACAGAAGCGTCAACTGGTGTGCCCGGACCACATGCCTTCTTCCACGTGCTTTAACAAGGCGTTAAGCTACTATGTCACACTTTTCAATACTGTACATAGACGGACACCTGTTTGTCATTTTATTCAATGTTTTGATCAGGAAATTTAAAGCATTCCTTTAGTTAGAAAGCCTCGAATTTTACCAGCAGAGATAATATTATCAGATTCCAAATATTTAAACGCCATTCAAGAGTAAAACATTGCCAATTGATGTTTAATCATTATTTTGTTGAATACTATTGCATCAATATGTTTCTGTTGGTAAACAGTCTCGAGCCCTGTGTGTTTGGTTGTGTAGCCTTTGTCTTTTGGTTTTAATTGATACATTAATGCCCTTGTGCCATTTAACTAAGCCGTAGACATACAGTGGCGTCTTTTGATGCATTGAATCTAAGTCAGAGTTGTGCTGTTTGCCTGTTTTTAGATAAAAAAAACACCGTTCGAACCGATGTATGACCGTACTCCAAAAATGTTATGGTATTATAAATTGAGATTAAAATGGTCGTACCGAAGTGAAAAATAATTCGAAAATGGCAAGCTTACTTGCAAATCACCACATGTTTACATGCAGATCTCCACATGCTCACATGATTACTTGCAAATTTTCCATGCTTATTTCCACAAGCTTGTAAAGCTTCTTTTTAAAAGAAATATTTTGTTGAATTTAAAGAATTGTAATTGCTAAGAAATATACTGGAAAATAATGGCTCTTGAATAAATAATGCAGAATTGAATAATGATAGGTACAGCTTACATTATATGCTTGGCAATACTTTCAAGTGTTTAGTCTGCAGCTTCCCATATGACACTTGAACAGGGGTGGTGTGCTTATGTAAACTTCGGCTGTAAAGGTCGTGTGCCAAAAAGGAAACTTCATCCAATACCTTCTTATACAAATTTCGAATGATGGGTTCGCGCCATTTATAGTGACCTTATTATTTAAGATTGCGGTGAAGTTGTCGAAGTTGAAGTTTTAGCATTTCGCCATTTTACTGCTTTGATCCTTCTAACAAACTATACAGTTCATACATATGACTTGATAAATTCCAATGGACATTTAATGAAATTCTTAACATTCTTCAGTCATTATTGCATCCAAATTGACCGCGAAAACAAATATAACTGACGAAATAGTTATACTTTGTTGCATTTATTTTATTTTATATTCAATATTAAAGAATACTGTAATTAATGGGAATTGTACTGAGAGATTTAGCGCATACTTCATACATGTAACCGTGATAAGATTCATGTTGCTGTATCGTTAATATATCTCACCTCCTACATGAATGACTCTATCCGATTGGCCTAGAGCTGTCACGTGCACGACGTGTATAATCCATACACCCCCTGTCATTTCCAGTATGCTTCATACCGCCCCTGTCACTTTCATACTCCGCAGAAGACGTACCAAAATGGCGGCCGAATAATTTTTAACTTCTCACTCGGCTTATCTTTTCACTGTAGGGGAGCTAACTCATGCACGTTATTGAATATCCATTTTATTCAAGCAATCAGTTGAGTGTAATCGACTGTTTACATTAGTCATTGGTTACAAAATGGCGACTAAAAACGGTGTGCAAGCACAACAAGTGACGAAGCCGTCGAGAAAAGGTTAAAATTAAATCCAGAAGAGACGCTTCCATGCAACAAGAAATCAATCTGTAAATGTGCTGAGGAGTTACCTTCAAGAAATTTTACTTTTAAGTGTTAAAAACAGTTAATTGTTAAACTGTTGTTTTTCTTATTATTATACATTTATTGACTGTGATACATCTTTTGTGTTCAGTTATAATTTAATGTAATCTTTCTGAGAAAATATATACTGTATGCTGTTAAACAATTTTGTTGTTATTGCATTTGTTCCAAATAAACTTGATTACATAAACTTTTTGTATTTCTTAAAATATAATTTTGAGACAATATTTAAGCGTCACTGAATATTTTCGTAACAAATACATTATATCTTAATATAATCTTATTATTAAAAGAACTTGGTGAGATATATATTCGCTTCGCTCTTGCATGGTATGAAACTACTGGGGATGTATATCAAATACCCCCAGCTACTAACAGTGTAACTAATAGTCCTTATGTAATACTAAAATGTTAATCCCTTTGCGTTGATGGTTTGTCAAGAATAAGCTAAATGATATTGTTTTTAATAAAACGCAAACGTTCAGTATTCAAAAAGCGTTTTAGATAAAATCGCGTTCAAAATCGGATCCAAGACGACGTCCAAGATGGCTGCCCGGATATCCCATACTTATGAATTTCTTTTAATATGTGCATTAACTCTTCTTATTTTGTCAGAAATCAATTTATTGATATTGTTGGCAAATTAAAAATATTGAACATAACTACTGGGCATTTTGGACTATACGAAATTCAACCTTGCGTCAAAGTTGACAACCAAAATGTACACTGCATTGGCTTAATATGGCCCTTTATTGGCATGCATGACAGCAAACGGAGTACCAAAATGTTTATTGAATACAATAGAGTTGGTAGACTTGAAAAGAGCCAGTATTTAATGTATGCTTGGCAGATAAGGGTTGATGGTAGACAAGCTATGGTTGAATAAGCCCTTGGTTGGCTTGCTTAACACTAATACATTAAACCCGAAATATTTTGGCATACATAACATTCACACAAATAGTATACATGTAACTTGTTAAGCACAGGGTTAGCTAAAGTAAGAACAATTGAAGTTAACTTGATTTTTATTAAGTCTAAATATCGAAAAAAGAAATGATGTAAAATTAAACTGTTCTATGATTTTGATGTTGTTATGATTCCTTTCCATATCAACTTCCATCCAAAATCCCGAAATAATAAATAGCACAGTCGATATTGGGTATATTTGCATTTCGGAATTTAACTGATTATTTTGACTTTAATTTTGAATTGCTTAATTTTGTATATCATTATGATGTACATAATTTATTCAGTTCAATCATATTCATTTAAATACAAATTTTAAAGTAAAACAGTTAAAATGTGACATGATAGCCTTTTAGAAACAGCTTGTTTTTGGCGACCGCCTTTGGCAACATATATTGGGACCTTGTTGTTTTCATTAAACTTTAAAAACTTTCACGGTCAAAAATTAATGCTTACATTCAAATGAACTTGGCATCGATGAAGTCAGTTATGTATGCAACAATAAAGGACTTTGTAAAATAGATAGATAACATGCTGTTGTAATTTCGAGGATACACTAAGCCTAGCACTATTTGCCATAAGAGTCTCATAACAACCTTTTGTTAACCTTCTGCGAGTTGCAATTGAATGAAACCTTCCCGTTTCAAAAAGCCAATATGAAGTTGTACCGTAAAATATTTTTTTTCTAAATGAAGAATCATTCAATTTACAATTCTGCCACAAATATTTGACGCAATTGATGATGGCCATCTTATATTTTTGGTCCTCACCAAATTATGACACCAGTTCCATATACTACCTGCTTTGCCAAACATTTAGGTATATAACATTGCTTATACTACTTTTGTTGCCACTCTTTCCCAAAACCTACTGATTGTCACTCAACTAATAAATAATGCCTACTACAGGTTTAACATTGAGATAGTATAAAACCTTTAAATGACCTTAAATGTCGACAATATAAATACATCATACATGATACATGAACCCAGGTCATTCATTAATAAGCATTTGAAGCACAATGTATATTAATCAAAACTTTTAAATGCTACATAACTTTTATAGATTGTTGCTTGTTTTAGGTGGTGGTTCGTATATGGGTGGTGCATCTTAGGAGTACATTTTATGCGGTCCTCTTTCGGATTAATATGATGGGAAATGAGTATTTATCAAATAACTACACTATTTTAATGAGGTAAATAAATGATTTTTTTTAGCAATTTTCACTTGATTTACACCTTTGTTGACCTGAATGAGCAGTATTTTAAAAACACAGAAACATGCGATCATTTTAATTATGTTTATAAAAAGAAAGCATACCGAAATGATATCCGATACGAACAAAAACAACACTATACTTTCACGATTTTTAAAAAAAATAAAATCGCACGTCTTTTCTGATGATATGACGTCATAATTTTTTATATGTTTATGACGTCATATCAAGTTTTAATACAATAAATATTGACCGCCTTTGAAATGTTAGACGAGTTGATTAGTTAACATTGTGTATTATATGATAACGAGTGTCAGACTCTTTATATCACATGTTTTACAGTATAACATTAGTAAAAACGACCTACCTGTTTCAACTACTCTAGTAATGAGCAGATTACCACAAAGCAATGTCATTACTTGGGCTATACATGCATTGCTGACATGTTGTACACGGAATAATATGAACATAACATAAAAACACAGAAACTGTTCATCATTTTAATTCTGTTAATAAGAAGAAAGCTATCTAATTGATATCCGATACGAACAATAACAACAACACTATACTTTTTTCGAAATTTTCTTTTAAATTCTGACGTCATTTCCGGAAACATTACGTCATAATTTGTGCTTCGTTCATGACATCATTTGAAGTTTCAATACATTAAATATTAATTTAATTATATGGTCATGAAATCAAGACGAAATACCACAATTTTCTCTTATGAATTCGATGGAAAATGTACTACTATATTCAAATATATTTTCAGCATAAGTACAAAATAAGAAATAAACGTATTATTTCTGAAATATTGCCAATTGAGCAATAAGTTTTGCCAATGAATTTGTTAACAAACATGCGCATTGATATATTTTCTGTCCGATAGAAACTGGGCAATGTTAAATTGCACATGTATACTACAGAAAAATACGTGATGGATATATTAAACCGGACACAAGGTTTAGCATGAGGTAAAACTGTATATGACGCCGAATTTAAATGCTTCCAATTACTATCGAAGAGCTTGCTAGAACAATACGAAAAGTATAAGCAGTTCAAAGTTGTTGAACCTACCTTCACCATTCCGTAAAATATGTTGCAAGGTTGTGTATGGTTATTTTAAACGAGCAATGTTTTGCTTAAAAATACAACGGTAACTTGAAATGTTGATGCTTTCTTTGAATTTGTGGAACACGTTAAAGGAAAACATATTTAATTTTTTTTATTAAATATTTAACAGAAAAATTTGATTCTTTATTAAATATTAAACAGAAAAATTTGACGAGCTAAGAAGAGGACTAGTAAATTCATTTTTACGATTTCAAGCTATTTTGTGAACGTTTTATGTCGTGTGTCTGGTGCCATTAAACGGAGTAATCATTTGCATTTACGGTTATTGGGCTTGTCCCTGTATTTTTTGTTGTATATTTGGAGCAAAGCACTGTCTTTGGTGGAAATAAAGATAAGTTTAGTTGAGTTAGGTGGTATTTCTTGAAAAAAAACAATTAACAAATAATGACGGCCTTTGACATGCCGGTTTTGTTTTCTGAAACGTATTACAGTGAAGATTAATAGTCCCCTAAGGATAAATTAATACATATTTCTATCAAAGTCAGGCAATGTACGTAATTTACCAGCTGCAAGCACAACCTTTACGGAGAAAAACTTGTATCTGATGGAGGACGCAGGGCATAAATCACAAAAATGCGATTAAAATAGATATAGATATCTTCAGGTGATTTCAAACAGCAGCTAAAATAGCATTAAACAATTTCGACTGAAGTGGTAGATGATAACAACACCTTGATTTGGCGATTTCAACAAATTTTAACCATCCGTTTTAAAACATAAATATGATGTCGATATGATATCAACCATGTGTCCTTTTTCTTTAGGCCAATTGGTTTATGCTATGCGTCAACACTTATTGAAAAAACCTATCTAGCTAATATCTAATAAACCTTTCCTGAAAAACAAACACGAACCTCCCGATTTTTTTTACTAAATGAGTGATATCTTATGAATATGGACAACAGAGCCTCCTTAGTCAATTCTGGACCATTCTCAATTGCGAGACAAATTTCAACTACAAAATGAGTTCAAATAAAACCTTTTTTAAGTGTATTAATCTAATGGTATCACACAAAATCAATTCTGTTCTGATATAAAATGCCCAAATCTATCAGTCCGCGGATGCTAAACAGAAACGATTTGGTATTGGCTTTGTAGCAAAGCAACACATGTTCCATTAAGACTGATCTAATTAAATATGATCTAGAGCAGCCATTGTATTTATTATTCGTATAATTCATTTTTCATAATCATACTTGTATAAAAATGTTACTATGTCTGTTAAACGTACTTACTGGTCGTTAAATTATTACAGAAATGAAATCTTCTAAAGATGACTCTGATAAAGGTGACATCCTTTCTTCCTGTGGGGGGGACATTTCTGTGTCAGATGGCATTACTGTGGTTAATAACATTCAAGGAGAGTCAGACGACACCCTTTTATTGTGCACAGTTATCTTTGACTGCCAGTATAGAATCCAGTCTACAGACGAATGACTCAATCATCTAGGAGTGATAAAACGTTCATTGATATACACTTCTGACTTAGATAATACCATTCTGGAGCAATTTTAAGACTGATCACTGTTTCTGTTCATAGGTTTCGTGAGTAATAAACACCCTCTTCTTTCAGACTTGAGTCTTTAAAAGGTCATGATATTTACGTCCACAAATTGTTGCTACCCAAACTGTATCACTATTACGAAAAAAGAAGAAACACTTTATTCTAATTGCTAGTGGTCTTCCGATGTTTCAGATAGAAACAATAAGTAAACCGATATACAGTTATAAAGACATATACACGTTTTTGGTTTATTGTTCTCTTATCGGAATGCAATATCTTGAACATATATTATTGTTATAAAATACATGTACCAATATATTTCAAGATCTAGATTTCCAAACTTTTACTAACATTGATATAGAAACGTTAATGAACTAAAATATTTCTTGGTAAGATTATCCGGGGAAAACCCACGATTCTGTTCTAATTTTAACGTAAAGAACATTTATATTTTGACCAGAAAACGTCATTTGTATTACTGCCGTGTCCGTCGATATTCTCCTCGCAGTCTTGACAATGTTGTTCACATGTTCAATTACCGTTTCGTACATGCATTCGCAATAAACATGTACTGTTGTGGTCATTAAACTCGTATTCTTATGTTCGCACTGTGTTTTTTATGTTCTATCAAAACTAAGTAAAAATTATTCTTTAAATCGTTTGCAGAAAACAAACGGTTGTCTCATAAAAGGCGGAACGTTGTTTTTTCCTGACCAATCGATGTATTTGTATGTGTCTCCTTGGTAAACTCCAACATTTTGGAATACCGTTTATATGTGTAAAAACTATTAGGTTCAATAGAATTTTTTTTGACGTTTTATCTTGCATTGTAATGCGCCCCAATATTAACGCAAAGACGAACAATCCCTCCCAGTCTGGCTCACATTGTCTCGTTATCGCACGCAAGAGTATAATCTTCGCTCGAATAACGAATAACAAAATTAGCGCCGAAGAAAGTCACTATTGTCTTGGTCTTTAAGCTTGCAATAACAGTGATTCATGGATGACGCAGAAAAATCCAACTATATCTACGTCTGCGATATTCTACAATAGTGCTCGCCTTAATGTGAGACGTCTTATAAAATATTCATTTTAATAGGGAAACACAAGTACCAAGGAATAAGAGTATTTTTCTAGCTATTGACTGGTCGTAGATACACCTGTCAGACTGTCACACAATTAGGACATTGTGTTTCATAACGATCTTAGTGAAGTGTCAAAATGTATGTACGCGTGTTCTTTAACATCTCTACGGTATGTTTAGCCGTTCATATGAGACTTTTGCATGAGTGTGCTCTACATAAGCATGAAACTTCGTCCATCTTTCGGGATGAGGTTAAATCACTACGCGACTACGCGTGTGTACGAGTATATTTTGCGCAACTCGTAGCAGAAGTCGTGACACAATGTATATGACATAGGTATTATAGACTCATATTTGCTACGGTACGGTGTTTGTGGCATGAGTACGGTGATAATACGATCCAGAGCAATAGAACAAGAGAGTTCTGTACGACCTTATTAACATGTTTGCATTAATATGGTATTAAAACATATCTTCAAATTACTATTTAAGCTGGAAAACGGTTGGGAGTGAATCGGATATGGAGATGCATTTAAAGGATCACGATTTCATCAGCTTGAGATGTTTCGGAGGAACGTGTTGATGCGTAATTAAATGAGCTCTTCGGGTTAAACGTGTCAAGTAAATCCCTAACGAGTAATAATCATACCCTTGCGACAGTAACTATCAATCACGAATCATTGTTATCTGCAACTGATCGTTCGGATCAGCCAAACAATTCTTTCATAAACAGGGATTTCTGAATTTCCAACGACAAAGTAATTTGAATCGGACACAAGATTTTATAGTGTCAATTAAGGTTCGTTGTCCTATGAGAATTCACGCTGTCGATAAGAAAATTGGATGCAACGGGACCATAGGGTGCGACTTAAATTTCAATTAGTTTTCTCAGCAATGTTTCAGGAGATTCCATATCTGTGGATTAACATAAACAATGGTTTTCAAACGATGAAGGAGTATTGATATTCATATTTCTTGGCGCGATATTTTTGTGACAAATTATACGACTATGTTATTCCCCAAAAAATGAAGAGATTAAAGCTCGTGATAACATATTGTACAATCAAAAGGCCACAACGATGTAACGATGCGATTCAAACACACTTATTAAACTACGAAAGTCCGTGTTAATTGTACAAAAACATGAACAGAGCAAATTGTTCCAGACGAATTTTTTTGTTAAACACAACTCTTATATGGAAACCAATAACATAAAACAATACAATTACTTCAGTCTGAAGGTACAATCATTATGAATAGTCATGCAATATAAACAGATTAGCGTATCAATTTCGAACTGGGTCTAAAAATGAAATAGTTGATTGAGGGTATTTAACAAAGAGAAACGCCGGACGATGACATGGGCTGGTCCTAGTAATTAAAATAGTACTAGTAGAAAAGATTTATTGAAAAAGCGTAAACAAACGCACTGTTTGGCAATTAATTGATTAATTATTGCCTTGACAGCGGCTTTGTTCAATATACAATATTGTTGATTGTAGAGTAAATTAATCACTTTAAGCGTATAGAGCGGAAGTTGATATGACCGTGTTGACAATGTCATTGACCTAGCCCATTTAACGATTAAGTAGGTTTCAATCATACTATTTTGTTGGCAGAGAAGATTACATTTTCCGGATTATTTTTCAATGAATAATTGTCAACTGATACCTCGATCTATTTTCGTATAATTTAGAAGAATCAAGTGTATTAATGAAATAGAATGAAAAGAATCTTTTATGATACGATTGTTGTGATTTAAAGAGTAAGAACGTTAAAGCTCAACGGAAAAGACTAAGCTCGAATTTCACATTAATGCTCAATCTAAGTAAGACATGAAAATCTCCAGAGATTACTATGGCATATATTAAAATTACATGAAACTAAATCTAAGTTTCACCTCTAAAACGGTACAAAAGATGTCTTGCTTCTTGCTAAATAGTCTGCGTTACATGTTTATGGTTTTGCAGACTCATTCATGAAGAAAAATTAAATTTTGCAAACAGGGTGGTTTAAAATAACCGACCCGAGAGCTCATACGGAAGCCGGTATATGAGAAATGGCAATGAAATGATATCTTTGTGTTAAATTCGAAGCTGAAGAAGTGTTTTATACACTTCATCAAAACGCGCGTTCGTCGGACGTCAGGACGCTCAGTTATTTGAAATGTATGTGAAACAGTTCTCGAGCAATATAACGTCGTCGTTTTTAATGGTTCGCATGTCTGATATACAAGCAATACTGTTTCAACATTTATTGGCAAATCAGCATACTTCTTATGCAACGATAAAGTCGCCGTTCAAGATTAAAAACAGACCTATACATATGTATATCTCAGAAACACAAAATAAACTGACAAAGTATAGATAAAATAAATAAACTGATAATTTCGAAAAATACGTTAGAAAATAACGTATAATTTGAAAAAAATAAAAAAGTTGCTGCTGGAAACCCATGTTGATTTTCACACAACATAAAACATGAAATAGATAGAGAAGGACCCTTAATCATTGATAATATGTATTGTATACGTATTATTATATAGATCGGTCATACAGTATGGCTTATATATATAAAAATAACTATATGGATGCGTGATATAACACAAAAGGAAATTTGAGCAGTTTATGCAATTTCCTACAAAATATATTTTAACACTATTCTTATAAAAGGTCTTATGTACGTGTATGTTGTAAACAATTAAAAATTATTGTAAGCCATCAGCATAATATTTCTAATTAACTACGTGTGTTCCATGTTAATACTATGCAATGTTTATTGCTATTTGTGTGAAAATAAAAATCACGTTGAATTTAAAAAGCAACAACAACAAAACAAATAATAAGACCCATAACGAAAATTGTACAAATACGCGCACTCATGCTAGCAACAATTATGATATATAAGCCTAAAACTTCAACCTGTTCTATGATATACGCTAAGCCAGTTTTAGAAGTATTATCATATAACTAATATAAACAGTCTTTTTACATATGCCCAAAAAAGTGTTTTTAGCCTCGTTCACTTTTGTACAAACACCAATATAAAATATGAGCACCAATATACTTTATAAGCTATGGAAAATAATAGGTCAGCCGTTTTGTTTTCCCCTAATTCACTGATAAGTCTTAAAGAGCTATTTATTAATGGGAATAGCAAAAAAGAAGTTGTATTTTTTTCTCCATTTTTAAATGAATTACAAAAGATCGATATAGTGCGAAGCTTCCCAGACCCGGGGTCCAAAATTGTTGGGAGGATGTTGGATGGAGTCGTTTTCCATCAAATAGAAGAAATTCCGCGGATGATATAGATCTTGACAAAATGCAAAGCTGTCTTGATGAAGAGGCTTATTACGACAGGGCTAGGGGTAGTGATGTATTATCAAATGAGAAGGTGTTCGATACCAGTAGCACTGATATTTTAGATCAGTTGCGTAGGAACGATGATACCAGAAGAATGGTTTGGCTTTGAAGAAGTGAATACAAATGAACCAGTGATAGACTTTATTTTAAAATCCTTAGACAAAATCAAGCTGAAAATTCTGAACATGTGTCTAGAAGTTTTAAAAACCAAACGCGATATATATAGAACGTTTACAGAAGCGTCAACTGGTGTGCCCGGACCACATGCCTTCTTTCACGTGCTTTAACAAGGCGTTAAGCTACTATGTTACACTTTTCAATAATGTACATAGACGGAACGCTGAACCGAACGCTTTGGGTTGATAACAAAAGAAGAAATATGTTTGTTCCTTTCATCAATGAAATGTTTTTGTCAGGAAATATAATCCATTCTCTCTAGTTAGATAGCTTCGAATTTAACCAGCAGATATAAAATAATCAGATTCTAAATATTTAAACGCCATTCTAGAGTAGTAAATTAAAAAGGTTAAAGATACGCTTCAACATTGTAATTCTCCACATGCTCACATGCTTATTTGCAACTGTATGCATGCTTACTACCACATGGTTGTAAATCTTCTTTTAAAAAGAATAATTTTGTTTAATTCAAAGAGCAGTTATGTCTAAAAAGTACAATGGAGGAGAATGATGTTTAAATACATAATGCAGAATGAAATAATGCTTGATACTGCTAACGGTAAATGCTGGAAAATACTTTTATATCTTTACTCTGTAAACAATATTCCGATTGCAACAAGCTGTTTTCTTTCTAATGCAGCTTCCCATATGGCACTTGAATTGGGATAGTGTGCCAAATGTAAAACTGGTCTTTATTGTCCGGAAACCAAATCAGCTACTTTTACCCATACTCTCTTATACAAAGTTGATGGTTACACGAATTAGTTATGCTTTGTAACATTTATTTTAATTTCTCATCAACATTGAAAGATACCGTAATAAATTTGAATTGTATTGAAAAATTAAGCGCATACTTCAGACATGTAAGCGTGATAATATCTATGTTGCCATGGCTTAAAAGAGCCCAATATTGATATGTTTCATAGCAAACGGAATACCAAATTGTTTACTGAATACAACGGACTAGGAGACTTGAACAGAGCCAAACAACTTGATTTTTTTTACCTTCAAATAACCTTGACATTGAGAAGTCAGTTATGTATGCTTACACGAAAGACCTTGTAAATTAGAAACATACCATGCTGTTGTATTTTGTAGTCAAGCATTATTTGAGATATGACTCTTATAACAACTTTTTGACAACCTTCTGTACGCTGTAATGCTATGAAATATTGGCGTTTTAATACCCCAATCTGAAAGTGAAAAAACATTTAATTTACAATTCTGTCACAAATATCTGAAACAAACAAACATTAATACATTTTAAAATAAAAAAAGTACGCAGTAGAATACAGGACAAATGTAATTTTAATGTGTTCTTCGTATTTAACCTTGAAATGACATTAAACTTTATCTTGAACTGGTTAATTTTATATGCCAATCTGAAATACATTATGGGTGAATATTCACCCCTATATTTTAATGAGAATTGCCACATTCAAATTTAACATTTTAACTGAATTTGCAATTTATGGTGATCATCTTTGGACGCCATCTTGGATTTCTCGGTCCTCACAAATTTATGTCACCAGTTCCATATACTACAGGCTTTGCCAAAATTATTGCTATATAACAATGCTTGTTAAACGTGTTTGTACTATTTTTGTTGCCAGTGCCCAAAACCAACTGGTTGTCAGTCAACTACTAAATGATGGCCACTATCATACCTGATACATGACCCCTGGTCATTTATTTATAATGAATTTAAACACATAGATAAAATATCAAAATGCTAAATTACCTTACAAGAATGTTGCTTGTTTAAGGTGGTGGTAATTGGCTGGTGTATTTATTTATTTATTATAGAATTATGCTTTTTTAATGCAACAGGTATTAGTTTGTAAATGATTAACAACAACGAGAGGTACATAGAATACGTTTTAGCAATTTTTACCTGACCTTGACCTTTGCCGACCTTAATGAGCAGTATGTTAGAAAGCTTGACATCATTGCTTTACTTTCTACAAACATTAAAGGCAATACATGTTCGCGTTAAAAAGTTTAATACATTCAGTAAGACTAGTCATGAGCTCAGAAAACGGCGGCCATCTTGACTGTTATCTTGGTAACCATTGTAAACTGCATGCTGACAGCTGTCCACCCTTACTTCAAACTAAGACATTATCCGACACTAATATTCCAAGAAACGCTCTGGACAAACAATGCACAACACCTCTATATATTGTACTAAATATGAGTGTTTTCAATGATATAAGAACTAATAAACACGACTATAATTATGGTATTGATATTGAATGCGACGCGGAAAATGTACAATGTATATTCGAACTAAAATCAATAAGTTAAGGAATGCCTCAATATTTGAAATTGAACTATTAACATTTTTCTACTCATTTAGCATTGTTTCTGAAAATGTCTAACGCTTTCTTTAATGTGCGATCTACTACGACAATTAAATTTACTAGTCCAACAATATACGATACATTAAAAGTTAAATATTACATTCACCAGCCCAGTATTAAAAGTTCAAAAATAAAGACAAGGTCATAGTGTAAACTACACAATACTTGTAAAAAACTACAGAAGTAGCCAAAAGTTTAAACAGAAACCACGTTTAATGGCACAGGGTAAACGCCAAAGACATGGAACACAAAAACAAAAACTCACAAACAAGAAACATTGAACAACAACACCAAACTCCGCAAACAGCATAGTGCCTACATACTATATAAAAATAGGTTTGTTTATCAAGCAGTATTAGGAATCGCCTTGGTACGGTCAGTAAAATGTAAATTTATAGATCGAGATTTTGCAAGATCCGGTACTTTTTTTACATCCGTACAAACAGCGTTATTTTTCCTATAAACAGCAATAGTCTGGCCTGTTCAAGTGTTTCAGTTCATTCAAACAGTACTCCGGACAGAATCAGGCACAATATTCTGAAATCAACGTATAGGTGTGTACACATTGATACACAAATATTTTACGCCAAGCTTCGAGCTTGTTCGAAGTTCTATTTAGATTGAACAAATAAGAATTGTGTTACTGCCACGATCAACTCGATAAATCAACCGCTTTGCGGCCCTTCACGACCTGTTATTACTCATACACATTTACGGTCGAGATCAAAGTTTATGCAATGGCCCTGTCATAGTGTCACGTTTTGGTCGCCAAGTTTAGCTACGTTTCGAAAAATGGCAACAATGTCAGCAAATGTAGAACAACATTACAAAACTTGAATTTAAATTTTGAAAGAGTTCAAAATTCGCTGGCGTTTCACCACACACAATGTGACAACATTGTGGCACGAACGTGGCGAGAATGTGGTATAACGTAGTTTAAAGTTAATATAACGTAGAATAATATCAAGTGTACAAAGCGCATTCCGATAGTTGATACGTTTTGCCAACTTTTTGACATGTTGTGCTGCGCTAGGCTACACTGTGGCATAAATCATCATGTCGCGTTATGTCACCTATGTCACGCTATGATACGTTGTTATAAGTTGTATTACGTGAAGAACTGCGTTATGCTACGTTGTGTTATGTTGTTCATCGATGTGATGCGTTTCTGCTATGTTCATTTTGATACGTCGTGGTACGCTATTTATGATACGCTCAGGGATGTCAGAAGTCATATGTCCGATACCCCATAAATACACATACATGAAGGACCTGAAGTCATTTGTGTTCGTTATAAGCCCAAGTGTTTAACCGCTATCATGGATTCGGTAAAAGCTTCTCTAGCTTGGGACCAAGACATGCTGCAAAATATGACATGCTTTGGAGGGAAGAGTATAAAAGAATAAGAGAAAAGTGGGCCTCGCACTCCATGTTCTGCGGGGACTGGCTCCGGCGACGCAAGGATTTAAGCAAATACCACAATCTCATGAATGAGCTGAAGTGAGGATGTGGCCACCTTCATGAACTCCCTTAAAGTTGACTCCCTACTAGTGTTTGAAGCTGATGGACAGGCTGACCCCAAGAATAAAGAAGAAGGGCAGCTGGTTCCATAAGGCGCTTCCACCTGGTCTGAAAGTTGCAGTAACTCTCCGTCACCTTGTCACTGGAGACAGCTACCAATCGCTTAATACTTCAGATTAGCCAACAACACTATTTCCTTCATTGTCAAAGAAGTCTGCACATGAAGCTTCAACTATCGACTGACCTGAACCTGGAGTGTGGTGTAGAACGCATTTGCTTACCACGCTGAAGCAGAAACC
The DNA here is from genome assembly GCF_026914265.1 of Mya arenaria. Lineage (NCBI taxonomy): Eukaryota > Metazoa > Mollusca > Bivalvia > Myida > Myidae > Mya > Mya arenaria. The sequence goes on along the minus strand of NC_069125.1, from coordinate 53,937,217 downwards.
GAGCATGGTCGAGTCTGTCATCCTCGCCTGCGCTTGTCTGCAAAACATCATCAGGGTCCGCTACGCACCGGAGCAAAATGGATTGCTTGACGAGAAGATATCAACAACTAGGTCATTTGGAGTACCTGGCGACAGGGGGCGAACTTAAAAGACATGTAATAAGTGCTTGGAGGCAACGTCAACAGTAGGGCGGCCAATCAGCAACGCCTCAACCTGAAGCATTAAGTCTTCTCACCAGCGACAGTGTGGCATGGCAGGACCGTATCCATTTTCATTGTGCCAATTAAATGCAAAATTTAGGGAGGGCCGTGTTATGGCCTTGATGTTTCTTCGTCCTGAAGTGCCTGGGGTAGAGCCCTCCTGGACAATTTGTCGGCAATCGGGTTTCTTCTTTGCATTTGTTGGATGGAGATGTACCCCGATCGGAAGACAAATCATTAATTTGGTTTAAACAATTAGGCCAGCAAGCCAGACAGTCATTCAGTGCGTGACGAGTATGAATGTGGTTGCAGCATAGCAGCATCGAGGCATAACGAAGCATAGCGTGAAAAAAAATATGTGGCGACAACGAGGAGACAGTGTGGCAGCAACGAGTCATTGCACGACTTTGATATTCGTTGTCACCTGTCATACGTGGCACACCGGGACTACACCGAGGCGACAACGTGGCACATCGGTTGAAATTTCCAAATCGTATTTGTCAGAAATAGGGCCGAACGGCACGGTCAAAACGTGACACTGTGACTTGGACATCAGCTTTTGTGAGCAGAATGTTTCGATTTTGGTTCGGCGATATGGTTCTCATCTATACAACAAGGAGAACACGAGTCCAGATAGTACAGGATAAACAACGACAACTCCATGTCAATAACCGCGGAGTTATCACAACGCTACCGTAATAGAACCATGTCAGTTCCCAACATGGGTGTAAAGCTCGTTACGTGAATATCTGTTACGATATTAAGTAATCAATATTAAGTGGCTGCTACAGGATTCGTTTGGGTTTTTTTGCATACTAAAGAGAAGTGCAAGCAAGCTCGTATTTTGGCGTTAAAATGTGTATCTCTCTTATACGCACATATGCGTTGTCATTAGTAGTAAAATGTGCCTGAATCTTTGTCACAATACTGAATAAATAATTACGAATGAACTACGTTTTGGTATGTTTTGCTACGCATCAAGGACGTTTGCATGAAACACGTTTAATAATATTAAACCAAAAAAAGTAAAGCATAATATAAAAATCTGCTAAGTTATGTATTTGTTAATTATGTTACACCTCTGATAGTGGGAGTTTTATCGAAAGAGTAGCCATTACTCTGATTTTTTTCTTTTGTATGCTTTAAATGCCGTTCACGTTCATATTTGTGAGGAGACGTCCAAAATGAAATATTATATTGAGTGCCATTGCATTGTATAGCATTGGCGAGGCTCGCCCTTTTAATCGTAAAATATGTATTTTTATGGAACATGTTAAAGGAGAACAACATCAACTACAATTAAATTTTTAAAATATGTGTTTTCAAATCATGATAGTTTTAAGTCGCCGACACTCAGCGGCATTTCATGTTATAAAGTATGGAAATTTGGGCGTGATATAAGATTGAGCACGTTTTGGGTGTCAACAAAATGAAGTGTATATACACATGGTAAGTGCAATTATAAAGGGCCTTCCACAAAGGAACTTTGGAGGGGAAGTGGAAGTCCAAAAAAGCTTTTAAATTTTTTTAAAATAATTGTTTTGATGTAAAACCTTTTTCAAGGCTCAAACATCAATTATTTGCAATTTGTTTTTGGTATAATAAGGATGTTTTATGATTTAATACTTCATCAGAGATTTGTTAAAAATCCATTACACCTTTTACGGAGAAGTCTTTCGACAATTGGAAACGTTGCCTTGAGGCTTCTTGATGATAAATGATGTAAAGAATTATATGGACACACAACTTATTAACTTTGATGGTTAGGAGCTCAATACAACAAAAAAAGTTTATGCGATATATGATTAAATGAAGGTGCTGGAAATATTTATGTATCTTTATCTTTGTTCTAGTGTGCAGGACTTGCGGAAATATTTTAACAACATTGAAGCTCATAATAAGTACAGTTTAGAACGAGTGAAACATATGTGATAATAACACAATTTAAGTTTCAAGTTTACCTTAAGGTAGTGGCGTACGTTGCTCAACCAATTTTCGACGTTAAAAATACATATTTTCTAAATGTATTTAAATTTGGTCAGCATAAAGTTCTAAGATTCCTTTAACCATTTATGCGAAATAAAATACCTTTCCGATGAAGGTTTAGTGCAAAAAATTGCTATCTTATATGGCACCGTAATTTCTTTAATTTCATGATAAATTGCGACATCAAATATTTAAATCTCATCGAAAAAACATGTAAATTGCTATAAATATACAATGAAACAAGCATAATACGTTTTCATTTTCATATTTGCACACACAAGAAAGATAAATTAGAAATATCAGAAAAACTCGCATTTTTAATATTCATTTTCTTCGTTTTTAAACGTACCCTTGCTGTCTTCAACGTCAAAATAAGTGTTTAAGATGACGGCGGTCCCCTTGGCTATTTTTTATATGTTATAGCCAAATGTTCAAAATTTCATATACAGAAAGAGAATGCCTTATTTACCTCTCAAAATATTGTTGTAATTAGAAAGCTTGCGATGTATGTGTTTAAGGTTATGGAATTGAATACAACAAATCGTAAATATTGCGGATAAATATTTATACTAGAGTTATAGTCATACTCTCCTCACTCCTCATTTGATGAATGTACTGTATTATAAAAAAATGTGTAATTTTGTACTCATATAACTTGATATTTGGATGACCATTAATTTTGAAATATCAAATATATGTTTTACTGCTTGAATACGAATGTGCATAGACTCTTAACTCTGTATTTTCAAATTAAAGATATATATCAAGAAATATATGAAGAATATTGACATAAAATTATTTTCTACTTACAGAAATGCAAATATGTTTTACTGCTTGAATACGAATGTGCATAGACTCTAAAGTCTGTATTTTTCAAATTCAAGATATATATCTAGAAATGAATGAAAAATATTGACATAAATTAATTTTCTATTTACAAAAATGCAAATATCTTTTTTTATAGTTGAAGCAATCATCACAAAGAAACCAAAAACCATGATTTCTATTTTGTTTTCACTTTTGCGTTTAAATGAAGATTCGCTTTTAACAAACTATGATTAATTCTTCTTCGCTCTCAAATGCCTAACACAAGTATGAAAGGACAACAATTATGCTTAAACACTATTGAACATTCTAAAGTAATTTAATTCTATTTATGAGGATAAAGTGTTCTGTCCTTTAAATAAACATTTGCACTGGGGTAGTTCTTTAAGAAAATTACATCTCCATGTTAATAATATTTCCTTATGATTTAAATGGTGCCATCATAATAAATATGTACATATTGCTCAAGATCTTTATTACTAAAGTGTGAAATGTGAAAATGAGAATAGAGTACCGTGGTTTTTAATGTTTGTTTGGCTTTCAAATGAAGGATAGAAATGATCGAAACGTTAACAGCATATACTAAATTCATCATGGATTATATCAGGTTAGAATATTTCTTGCACTTTTAGTCTCTTCAGCAGTCGGAACGAATGACATTAGTGTGAAGGAAAAATAGAACCCAGATATTCTTGCCTGATATCAAGAACCTATAAACCTGGTTTATAGCAGTTTTATAGGTTCATGCTGATATTGAAGGCTTGACAACATCGATAAAAAAACTAGACTTTAGATTTATAATCGTCATATCTTGAACCTCGTACCTTATCTCGGTTTTCCTTTAATGGCATCGTTTAAACCAAATTTATTATTCATTTGGACTCTTAGAGGAAGAGGTGACGGACATGAATTATCTATCGAACTTGTTGGCACACTTTCCATACAGAGTCAGAGAATATCCTCAAAATCTTACAAAGGATGTGAGGTATCAGAACTGAGGCTATACTTATACTTATCTAATATACTTGTTAACTATCTGCTTTTTATTTCGAAAAAGTTGATCCTTGCTATCTTGATAAAAAAGTGTGACATAAAGTGTGTTACATATGACCATAGTGTATGGAGTAATGGCAGGTCCATTAATTGCAAAACTTGTTTCACTATTTTCGACATCTGAACGTCCAGACGCTATTGTTCTCAGTAGAAGTATCATTACAGCGCCTTTTAGCTTTTAATGCGTGCTTTAAATATAATTATTTCAATCTCAAAGAAATTTTTAGATGGCATTTAATGGCCACATAAATTGAGTGAAATACAAATATGAACTCATTTTACAACATTTTATCGTAGGAGAAGTATGAAAATTGAACAGAACAGAATATTTCATTTCATTTCATGTGTAACATCTGTATAAGTTATAAATATGTAATGTTGTTTGCGATATTTATGACATATTATTATGATTATTATTATTATTATTATTATTATTATTATTATTATTATTATTATTATTATTATTATTGTTATTATTTTTAATGATAATTATTATTTTTATAATTATTATTAACATCTAAACGATGTTATAAATAGTTTCATGATTGTAAATCATTAAACAACAGTACATTTTTATTACAATATATACGTTGAAGCATTCAAATTTCACATATAATGTTGAATAATTAATTCATAAAGAAATAAAATCTTCATGATAACGCAAACACCTACTGATTACAATACGTGAATGTATAACATGGTGGCTGATATATTCGTACGTTTGATTCTAAATGTTACGGATATCTTACCAATTCGCCACACCCAGCAGCATTAAAAGTTGATAGTTCAGTTTCCATTAACTAAAGCTTTGAATTTCACATGTATCTTGCCCATTGTAATTATTAATAAATTCCCCTAGTATTTACCCAAGTACAATAAAAGTCATAAACTAACTATAAATCACGCTTATTTTACATTCCAACTGTTTTGAATTTCATATCAGAGTGTTCGATCCGTTTTAACATGTACCATACAAAGTTTGGTTTAGTTAAACTCTTTAATCAGAATCTTCATTTGCACATACTTCTCAGAAGGTATTGTACGACATCTGCTACGTATGAATTTCTACTTTTACCACGGACTTGATCCCGTTCACTGAAAACGAAATGTGCACACGTAGACGCGGCGCCTTCGTTCACGTTTCTGTAGGATCTCTACCGACAGAGTCAACTTTGCAGCGGGGAAACAGATTCGACTATCGTTGCAGAAATGTTTTCATGCAGTGGCTTCTTGGTGTTGCAACAACAACATGTTGATTCATCCTACCAAATCTGAATACATTGTGTTTTCTATAAATTGTTATACATCTAAACAAACAACTTCTTTTCAAACATTTCGCGCAGGTCGGTCTGAACCACTGAAGTGGAAATATTTACCACCTAACCGTTCCAAACCCGACTGCAATGGTGCAAACACCTTTCCGTGTATTTTTCGACATATTTTAATAAATGGGCACATGTTGTGCTAGAATATATCTTACACAAGTGTTATAGTCGATGATGATCAATTCAATCGGAAATAACAATTTACTGCTTTTTAAAGAACTTTTAAAATAGCCCTCGTTAAAATAATCACAATTATTTCCGGTTAAATATAATCATCACTTATTTTTTGTGTATTACCCATTAGCTAACATCAAATTGCGCCGTACCTATATGTCAAGGTATTTCTCATTTTTTTTTTTAATGTTTCAACAAAGAAGATTTTTTTTCTAAATTAAGAGGAAAACGTGACATTTCATCTAGATTTTATAAAAACTTGTCTTAAATACGTTCGGTTCTTTCTGTATTTAAATGGAAAATCACGTTATCTAACCAGATGTAAGGTCACAAAGTAAAGTATGGATCTTGTTTATCTTACTGGATATCTTAGTAATCATTCTACCTTTAAACGGGTGTAAAACGAGCAGATGTATATTTTGTTTGACATTATTCCGGTCACTACATTTTTGTTTTGTCTGTTGAGCGGGAGAAGTCATTGCTTTGTAGGATCAGTAGAGAGCAGATGGAACAATTATATTGTTGTTGTTTTTTTGTCTGGAAAGGTATGTGATAAAATAAATCTGACAATCGTCATCATATAATAACTTTTATTAAGCTCGTCCAGGAACTATGTTTGTAAGATCGCCAAACGTTCGCTTACGAACAACTCGTTCAATTCAATTGTGAATTATATGACGATTGTCACATAACCTATATGTCTTTTAACCTATAAAATGAACACATAACTTTGCAATGCCTATCTTTTATCTACGATGAACTTTTTATGTAAAGTACGGACCAGACAAATTCAATCACTCAAGAAAAAAGCTACAAACATTATTTTACAGAAACCCTCTTGTGACTCATTTAAGTCCGTTATTTAAAGAACTAAGTTGGTTTCCTTTTGGCAAGAGTGCAATTTCCATATAAAACAATAAATTCCTTAATTAACAACCCTAGTTTTATACAGTTTATATGTTCTGTGCTGTTTGTGGAGTTTTGTGCTGTTGTTCCATATTTTGTGTTTGTATTTGTGTTTTCTGTTTTTGGAGTTTACCCTGTGCCATTAAATGGGTTTTATGTTTAAACGTTCGACTACTGAGCTTGTATTTTTGTAGTTTTTCATATATGTATTTCAAGTTATAAATAGTTACACGCTCTCATGCTAGAATATTTACGATATTGTTTTAGTTATAGTTTTAAATATCGAAACCGAAACCTAAAAACCGAAAATGAAACTCGGTCGAAAGTGAAAGTAGACCAAATTTTTAAAATAACATTAATCGGAGTCTGGTCCGTCCACATTTGAAAAATATTCTATAGGATCAAATCGATGATAAGAAACAAATTAAAACAAATAAACAAATTAAAAAACCACAAAAATGACAATAAAATTAATGACTTATCTTAGGAAAAAAGTGAAAGTTGATATCCAGAAACTCATAGATATGTCAGCAAATTTGTTAATATCAATCATTTCTAACCAGAAGCATTTTTAAAAATCTAAAATCTCTTCTACCTAGGGTATCATCAGATTTATCCTTCATCAAAATATATTAATCATAGATTCGATGCAGCATTTCCATTGTATGACAAGACCTCACTGTACTTATTAAAAATCAAGCTTTTCATCTACACATTTCATCTATCAATTCTACTTGAGCGTATGGTGAAATGAAGTCGTTTTATTTACAAACAATGCAAAATCATTGAATACATATATTTTAAAGCAGCTTCATAACACATTCTTTAAAATAATCAAAAACACGAGAAAGGTGGCAAAATGGTGTACATCCTGTGTTACGTTCTTTGAATATTATCAAAGCAGGAGCGCTTTAACTTGTTTCCACTTTGATAATTATATCAGATGATTATGTTTTACAGTATTGTTTTTAAGATGATTGTACAATTTGAAAACATTTATTTCCTTATATTTCAGGTTATAGTTATTACGATATGTGAAAATAAATAGGCTACAATTAAAGGAGTGCACATAATTGTAACAATTTGTATTTGAATACGTTGCAAACTTATACTCCTATGATTTAACCATTTAATTTGTTCAAAAAGGTAACACAAACTGTGCAGACTTTTAATCATACATAATTTCTAATTAAACTGCATAGTTCCTTTTCAGACTGATTTAAATACAAGAAAACTACATTTTCCTTGCACTTCACCTTTAATTGGTGTCATTTTAATGTCTACAAAAGACATTATATTCATTGGAAATTGAAGAGTATAGCGGCATAAAAGATTTTGTTTTATTTCAATTGCAAAGTCTGCCTATAGCAACACACACTTATCTAATGATTACAGCATAACCAAAGTCACAAAACTCACATGATTTAAACAATTAATAACTTAATTGAAATTCAACGTTTGATGGTTTTTAAATGGAAATTTTGCGGTTTTTAAATCTGCGTTATTGCGTTTTGGCCTGTCAGAGCTCTTTTAAATGATGTAATTTGAAACTATTCGGTGATTTCATTGGCGGGGGAGGGGGAGGGGTCTTAGGGGATGAACACTAAAACTAGATATAATGCCTTCAATTCTTTTCAAGTACCATCCACGAAGACATTAGATTAGTCATAACTATATTCACTGCTTCGATTGTTTTTTAAGAAAATACAAGTTACCCTTTAGCCCTTCTGTTCGTGAAAAATCTCTATTTGTTTAATTCTACTATTTACAGCATTTCCTTTAGTAACTTGCTACGTGTTGAACACAATGTTTTAATATTAGCTTTATTAAAATAAGTACACATGTAATTGTACGCGACCCCTAAAAGTTGTTATCTATCAGCAGGCCTTGCCATTGTTTGCTTAGTATATACAACGAGTTTAATTGTTAAATAAATTCTAGTTCAAGTTGAAAAAGGTAACTGTGGTCAATACAAAATTTATCGAAAATTACGTCAAGCCTTTCGATGAATCTAATAAGTTAACCTTAACTCTTTAAGACGTGTAATTGTTATACAGTATAGAATAGGTCCAGTCTTTTACATTGACGATTTGCAGAATTTAGTGATTCTTATAAAATTGCTATTTCTGGAGATATTTTACAACTGCTTTATTTTTGAATGCATAGAGTTTTTTTTATTTCGATTGTTTACAAAAAAGGCGGTATTTTGTTGTTGACGAAAATCAAAAATATGTCTAAGAGAAATGTTCATGTTTTATCTTTATACAAATCTAAGATAAGTTACAGCTCTTAATATGAAAGCATATAATAGTGTCGGCATTTAGCAAATCACTGATATGACGTCGAGACCTCCCCGTAGGTGGAATAATAGAAGAGCAATTTCCGTTTTTAAAACACAATTGTAGGACTTTAATGGTAAAACTCTGCAATACATTCCTTAATGAATTCTAAATTATGGTAATAAAGTTTCATTGCGAGATTGATTTATGTTTGTATTAGCAATATGAATGCACTGCAGATGAACTTTACGGACACACCTTCTGTACACATTTGTCGTACAGTTATTACATTGTGACGACATTATAAGGCTGGTCGATATGACTAACCTAAAAAGCAGAAATGTTATCAATTTAAAAAAATGAAGGATGAACATGAACTTTGTTTGGGTCCACTGAGTGCAACACTGACACGAATAACGATTAAGACCATGGCAGTGATCTGTTGATGCGTGTAAAATTGTGTAGAAGTGGATGAAGCAAAGTTGGAGGGAGGGGGAGTGGGAGGAGGAGGGGTAAGCTTTCGTGTGTACAACTTATAACATTTAATTTACACACACGTTTTTATTACGAAATAGAGTGTGGCAAATCATTAGGAGTGTTAACACTTAAAAAACTGATATCTGGAACCCTTCAGCAAAATGTGATATTTGCTTAAATATCGTCTTCGAAGACCACAATTTTCAATACCTCTACTAATGGATATCGTTGTTGCGTGATTGGTTGATTGACATTATCACGAGCTGTTATCACTGTATTATTAAAATCTCAAAATATATAACTCTGTTGTATATGTCATTGCAGCATAAAGCGTCGGTTTTCTAATTTTTTAATTAGGTTTGCAACCCATAAAAACCAAAATATTTTTCATACTTTGATTATATTTTTTGAAGTATTTGCGATTAAATAAAGTAATATAATGCTAAAGTAAGTGTTTTCATATGCATAACCAGGAAATCTATTTTGGTCCAAAAAAACATATGCGAGTCCCTTTAAGTTCATATAATAAATGATAGCTATTGCTTACAAAATCCAATTACGAAAATAAACACAAAATATGATCATTTGTTGATAACGAACAAATTGCAGATACAAAAACAATAATATGTCCCTTTTTCCCGGTATTATTTGTTCATGGAAATCCCTGCGCTATTAATCATGTTATTGCGTTTTTACGTTTATCAGTTTCAAATAATCTATCTCTTGCTACAGCGGAAGCAAACTAGCATCATTGAGCATTCTTGTCCATACTAGAGAAAAATTCTTTTCATTGGATGAAAATGAAATTTTAGACAATTCTTTCTAATCAAGACACAAACCAGATAAGGTGTGTTCAATGCTTCCAATGTTCTTATTGCCATTTAAAAACCAGTCTTATATCACATGTATGTCAGCATTATGACTTGGATATTTACGTATACACATGAGTCATATACATTGATATACCAAACATTGTTGTTATGAGCTTGTGGAGATGAGGCCTGGCATCTAGCGGTAAGAGTCTTGTCAAGAGTGTAAACCTACGGCCTGCCGAATAACGCAAAGAAGTTATCGCAACATACGTAACTGTCAGCTATGTGTACAAATATAGATGTTTTGTGAATGATTTGAAGTAACCAATACAAATAAATGCCACTTACAATAGAACATAGATACACCTATTATTCATCCTTGGCGTTAAATTTAAAGCATATATTACAGTCACACAACAGTTGCAGAGATGTTTGAACTCTCATAATCACTCTGTAACACGATGTGGAAAGCAAACAAAACATCTGACAATGGTAGCAAACTGGTCACATCAAATAAACTGAAGGTCTTGCATGGGTATTTAAAGGGTGATATTCCGTATCAATTCCGTATCTTGTTTTGTGCAAAGGATCACTTTTTCTCTTCTATAACAGCCATGAGAATGTCTCGTGTTTAGCTTATTCAAGGATTTTCTTTTCCAATGTAATTCTAAGTAATTATTGTGATTTGGCTAGGACGTGTACAGAATTATCTACGTACACGATAACCTCAATATATATATCACGACATCCTAAATATATATATATCACAAGATTCCGATGAATTTAGGTTAGCCCCTTGTCAACAAATGAGTGACACAGAAAAGCAACAGTAAGCAGACTGAATATCCAATGAGCAGCGCACTATAGTTGACGATAGGAACGGCACTGATGCTATTTGAAAGGTTTACATGCAGTCCCGTAACAAGCTTGGATGAGATGGCTTTTTACAAAGTTCCAAACCTCTAGTGCCAACAGTTTGTTTGATTAATTATTTAAGACATATACAGCAGGTTGATTAAGGCTTCATTAACGCCTCTTACTACCCTTCTACATGGTGGCAAAATGCGTCGACAAAAGACGAGTATGTTCTGGAGGATGTTTTAAGAGCCAGTAATATCATACACATACCATTCAAATACTGAGGTATATTGACAGTATAATTTCAATGCGCTGTGAAAAAAATAAGTATACATTTCAACTGCAAATACAGGCGGGGGGTTGTAGACGGAATATGTCCCCCCTCCCAATTTCTATCCAAGCAAACGTTTAATATTAACTGGCAGAATGACTATAAATAATTTACACCAGATTGCGCCATTTAGGATGAATTTCAAAACCTTCGTTGTATGAGTCCTCAAAACTTCCAAAATACGTAAGTTGTTTATAATTTGTCGTACGTTATCTTATTGTTTTCCCTCCATAAGTACAGAAAACAAATGTTTAAAGCTTTATTTGAAGCTTTCAATCAAGGTAATTAATATAAATACGTACGTTTCTATAACGAAGTAGCAACCATGTGCTTTTAAGTTAAATTGATAATGCATCAGATCGATTTAGTTGAATCAAAGCATTATTATTTGACTAATGAACACTGCACGCGTACACACTATTAACTTACATGGTTATCATAATTATGAGAAACACAATAATGCCAACAAAGTCAATACCAGACAGCCTTTTCCGTCACATATTCCATTTTCATCAATATATATGGGTCGATATATAAACATTCTGTACTGAGTTCCAGAAAGTTGCAGTTTTAAATCAACATAGTCCATACTTATGGAGTAAGCAAAGTATATATAAGAGTGCAGTTTGGTATTCAAATGATTGTTGTTGCTTAAAACAAATCGTCCACGAAGCTGAATGCTATCCGTACTCTTACTATTTTGAACAATATCAATAACAGGGCTGCAATTCGCCTGATTTGTCTGAACTACTCCCTATAAGGTGACACTACCGGCTTGTTAACACAGAATAGGATAGTTTCTGGAGAATGCATAGAACTGGTCGTCAAAGGACATAACTACGGATTAACGCGTTCATATTCTTGCATAAAGTACAACTATAACTGCCAATGTGAGATAAAATAGTCCGTCCCTGAAGATATTTTTAGTGGCAAGAAAAACAATAGCACTCACTAAATATATAATAATATGACATTAAGAAGATCAGCCAGAAATCTGTCAGTACCGTACCCAGAGGCACATTTAAAACGAAACAGTCTATGTGTTCCGGGAGGATGTCCCCCCCTCCAACCCGAAGAAAAATGTGGTATAAAAGTCACACAACAGTATTTTCGCAGCGGACACGGATCTGGCGCAGATGCAGCCTTATGGGATATTCACGACAGTATAACCGCAGCGGACACATACCGCAGCGGGCAGGGATCGGACGCAGATGCGGACATATGGAATAGACACAACAGTATAACTGCAGCGGACACAAATCGGACGTAGATTCGGACAAATCTAATATTCACACCAGTATAACCGCAGAAGACACGGATCAGACACAATATTATTGAAACTGGTTCGGGCTTAACTCACGCAAAAAGCGGACGCGGGTGCGGGCAGTGGACGCAGACAGAGTGCACTAAGGATTAAGAAGACAAAAGTGAATTCAACTAAGCTCATTGTCAGCAATTGAGTGACACAAAATAGCTACTAAAGACGGATTAGATACATGAAATAGTATATAAGTCAAGATGTACCTTGCAACTGTTGAGGATTCCGTTGAGAGGACATGAAGTGTAACAAAGAAATTTTTCATATCAAGTAGTGGTTAGGTCCAAGTTTCTTAGACTCTTTTTCGCAATTGAGGCTCCAATCGGGTATATATGCCACTTGCTCTGTGAAACTCAACTCAGTGAGGCCCAATTCTGGTTATCAAATCAGGCTGATAACGCTACGCTAACTACGCCCGTAATTTATCATTGAGATTGATATCTAACTATTACTGAAAGGTTTAAGATTGCCGTATAAATATGGATATTTCAAGTAATACAACACACTAAATTGACAAAAACTAACATTTGCTTGGATGGAAAAAAAACGAATAGCGTGATTAATAATATTACACAGTTTTCAAGAAATACCACTTATTATCCCATTCTTATCGTAGCATTTGTTTACCAATAATTCATCGGATTCAAAGATAATGTTAAAACATATCGACATCAAATAATACAATAACACATAATGTTCCTCTTTGAGCATTTAATGGGAAAAAACATCATTAAAGTCACACAACAATGGCAGAGACGTGACCAATGTACCGCACCTTTTCATTTGAAAAATAACTTTAAAAATGAACCATAACAGTCGGTCATAGATTGCTGCTTCTTGCATAAAGCATTTAGTTTTAATCATGTACCTAGCTCATGTGTAATAAAGGATCAGATTTTAATCTCAAAAACTGTCACAAACATTAGAATGAGGTATATATGTATGATAATATTGTCAGTTTCAGCTGTAACTTACATTGGTAGTGCCCTTTCCTAATAACCGCTACGGCTAGTGATTTAAGCACACACAAGTGTTAGGTGGTAAGTCTTAGTTTCAGGATATCACAAAATGGGTGCTTAAAAGTATCTTTTTCCTACCTATGTAAAACTAGATTTCTGTTTATTCGATGAAATGTTTGAACATGGTCTTGGTCGACAATATCAAACAAAATAATATGTTAATATTGCACCGTAACCACACATAGGGAAACCGAGGCAGAAAAAATATTAAGAAGAATAAAATCCAATGAAAAATTAAAACAACCGACTTCTGAATTCGAAAAACGACTACAATGTTACATTTAACTTTACAAAATGCCGTAGCAACAGACACTGAGGTATGTCGGGGCACTATTCTCGCTGTCACTTAGCACATCCTTGACTCCGTACAATTTATCAAACCATTTTGCCCGCGCACTGACGGCACGCCCCTCATGTAGAATGGGACACCACATTGTTTAAATGATTTCGCATGTTTAACCCTACTTTAAACGATGAACGACATCTCCGCACACGGGGCAGGAATCTGTTGTTTTTCAATTGCGTCTGGGTTTGCGAATGACCTGGACTATGAGTGGTCGTCTCTTTCGGTTTTATTGGTATGGTTCTCGTAATTGCGAGGATAGAGATGAATCCACAACCTTTCTTGGGAGATGCACTTGAACAGGATACGATATTCTGTAAGTAAAGATGGGCCTTATTCTGCACCTTTTTTCACATACATATTTTATTGACGCATAAATCACTTGCCTGCCATTTCAAGATTGGAACAGTAGTTTTGGGAATTCAAGGGGTGTCGTACCAAGTCATAATTGTTATAATACACATATTGATGCGGTAACCGTTAATGTGATGGGTTTTTTTAAAACTTTGTACTGGGAATACGAAATCAATAAATGCGTTGTATAACACAGCTTACTCCGATAAAATAAGCAAAAACAGGTACGTTCTTATGGCCTTGAAGTTATTATAAAACTTTCATAACGAGGAATTCCTCTCAGAGGGAGATGGTTAAATGACCCAAAACAACAATTTTAACTTCTTTATTTGATAACCACATACGATGAACAACTAACAGTAGTCCAAATAATGCGAATTCTAAAAGTGAATAATTTCATGTAACATTATTCGTGTTATGATTGTATTCGATGTTTCCAAATCACTATAGTGTAGCACCATGGCAGACGAAACTACTGATATAAGATGTTACAAGAACAGATGAGTTCCCAGAATATACCAATGTAAGGTAAAAGGGAAATCCTCAGAATTATAAGAGCCAAATCCAACGCCTTTGAAATGATTTATGACAGGTCAGTGAGAATAGGTGTTCATATATATCTAGTGCGAGAGAAACCACCGATCGTTGGTGGACAAAATCACAAAGCTAATGCCGGTGACAATACATCAGTGACGGACCACTATAAAATTAATTACTTCTATCCACTTTAAGACCACGTCCTATAGCACCATTTCTCTTATTGGAAAACGTTTAAGAGGGGACATGAACCTGGAAAGCATGACCACCTTACGTGTAGCATTGAAGACAAAATTAAACGAACACTTTCAAATGCTCTTCCAAAGATAAGCCAATGAAAAAAACAACACCCGTGTCTCTCAAAAAAGAGTTGAAATGTGTGACGAAAACTAGTTTCCCAACATTAATGTAAATTTTCAATTTATTTTAACTCTAACTCGGGTTCCAGTTCGTGCGAACACAGTTTTAGCGCTTTAAGAATACTCAAACACGGGCACAATCAGCAATGAAGGCATTAGCCTTTTGATTTTGTCCACCAACGATCCGTGGTTTCTCTCGCACTAGATATATATCAACAGCTATTTTCGTGTTATTTTATTTTTTCCATGACAACATTCCAATAAACCGCACGGATATTTTGCGATGACGCGATTCTCCCGACTATAGAAGAAATGTTTTGGCTTTTGATTCAGAAAATGAAAGTATTGAAAATATATCTGTGTATCTTAAATTAATGTTTACATACTTCATTTGTCTTGCAATAATCAGAAATCGTTGAAATCAATTTAACCCCACTTTATTCTTGCAAGCTTTTCATTGGATACATATTTCAGCACATTTATTTAGCCGCAATTTGTTTAACTCACCGTTCCTTTTAAGACCAATGAATGAATAGTCGGTTCATATTCAGGCGATCGATCGCAAATTCTTCGATCGAAAAGCTGGTGTCGATACATTTGTTTGATGTCTATATAACCTAAAATTGCATAGAAAATATAAAAAAAGTTTAAATCAACGCAGCTTGATAATTATTTACATATTATATTAAATGTATCGAAAATAAATAAACATCTTGTAGTATGCTTAACAGTTAATGTGTGTATTTTAAATTTTGTCAATAAACATACACGTATTTTAGAAACTATTAAGTAATCACATACGAAGTACCACCAATGAGATACGTAAATAAGGAATAGTTTAAAACGGTTTATGCATATCGGCCCTATAGGTTTTGTGCATAAAGTGGAACTGGTCATATTAGTTTGCTGTTTGATTTGCCTCCACAATTCCTTTTAATAAATTTGAATAACAATTTATGAAAGCAAATTGCAGATCTTATTTGTTGATCTACAAAGCACGTCTTTTTCTCGGCTGGTGATTATCCGTATGGACATTAATCGATTTGGATTTAATAACAAATAAAACAATGGAAACTACAGTGATCAAACAAACAATGCAAAAAACTAACTGTGATCTTATTTAAACGCACTTACATCCAAACGTCCAGTTTAACATTCACTAAGACAAACACAAGACCATAACTACGGATAATATAGCATTAATGTGTTGTCAAATAAAAGCGAAACATCATATTAAACACTTTTATGAAGGCGTTTTGCCTACCATGGTAATGTTAAGGCGAACAGCATTGACAAAAAAATGTTATTTTATGTATATTCTATCAGTGCCGCAAATAAAGACATTTGAGGATACACTAATTTCATACCTAATATGATTGCAATGCAAATGCTGAGACAATCCCAGTAAACCTACATCTAAGCCAATGATTACTGGTCATCAAACAAAAACGATTGAACATACGCAAACCGTACAAGACAATTCACACACTGCGTAAGTGTATAGCATATATTACGTAAATTAGCAAGTGGTATACACACACAATAACATTAATGAAATAATGTGTCTCGTACATGTCTTTGAGCGAAAGTGAACATTTGGGCAATATGTAACATTGTTGTATCAAAATAGGTTTTATAGAATTCGACCTCACATTTCTTATCCGGACATATAATGGCAAAGCAACGCTGGTATAACAATCTTGTTTTGATCACCAATATAAATTAATTACATGAAAAGCTGTACCATCGTCTGATACCAATGACTGACCCATCCGTTATATTCTATTCAGACCAACGTAGGGGAGTTAAGTAAAACGTTGAGGCGTTGAACAGGAGTTATAAAACAACGTTCTTTTAAACGCCTAGGAGTCAAACAGGAGGTGCAAAACAACATTTAGGTGTTAATTAATACGTCGAGAAGCTAAAGAGAACGTATACCATAAAGTTCAGAGGTTAAATAAGATCTAGAGGAATTAATAAGGAGGTATGAAACAACGTTAAGGAGTAACGTAAAATAGCAAGGGGTTCAATAAAACTTTCAGAGAAGCACAAAAAGTGGTTTTGTTTCCCACTGTGATTATTCATGTTTATGTGGACTGTATCTATCAAACATAAAAAAAATCATAGGATATTTCAACGACACGTTTTTTTCCGTAATCCTATCCATCTTGTCGACGCTCTTCGTGAAGTTTTTTGTTTAACTCTGCTGATGGTCTGGTTATGTATGATTTGCATGAAGTAGGTCTAGAAAGCTACCAATATTTTTTCGAAAGAAAAAAAATGCAACTGTTAATATGCTTCATCCTAACCATGTTTGCGTTGTTTTCATTTCTTGATAATGTTCTGAATTCATTCTCATAAAAGTGTCTCCATTTTTCTACTCTTATTGTTTGTAAGTTTCTCCCGTTGTTTCCTTGTTACCGTATTTTTCCGTAGTGCGATAAAAGGTCAGGTAAGTCTTCCTCGTCACTACGGTATCACTCCGCGTTTGATTATTTATTTCATTGTTGTGCTGCGGCAAATGTCGAATCTATTTGTGCTTAAGGGTATTTACACTGACATTATGTGTGATCCATGGCTGACTGCTTTATTGTAATTTAATTTGTCTTTATATGTATATTTTTACCAAGAGAGGGCTTAAGAAACGCCTCCTCCTCCTCCTCTTCCTCTTCTTTATTCTTCTCTTTTCTGTACATATATGTTTAAAAACTTGTCTAAGTTGAGAGATTGACGCTAGATATTAGGTCATATTTTGCTAAAAAAACATATAGTTTACACAGAATACTATCTTGTCACTTGATTGAGGGAAGATAAATTATTTAAAAAAAAATCTTATGTAATTTTGTGTTTTTTTGTATTGTTTTTGTTATCAATATAATGCATGCGTGCCTTACCATGGCTTGAAAATTGATTTCGACACATATTTTGCACCTTCAGTAGGTATATCAATCATATACGACTAGCGACAAGATGTCCCTAGCGAAGAACGACGACAATCATTGTAAAACACGCACACACAAAAGACATGACTCTGTGACAACAAAGTTCTTTTATCAAAAATAGCGAGGATATTACAAATAGTAAATTATATAGAAGTTAAAGACAAATATCACAATGTACTTCAAAGGAAACCAATCTTTAACGTACAATCTATGAATTTAATATTAGACATATTGCTAGATGTGGCTTTCGATTATGTTTCCCATTACACAGGATCATTGCACTATTGTCATTGTGGGTTTCACTCAGTTATTAAAATGATTGATTTTTATCTAATAAATGCATCAATAATATGATATTCGGTGTATTCATTCTAATACCACACACAAAAACGATAAGTTTGTTGTTGCAAAAAAAGGTGAGTTTTAATAATAAAGCAGAAAAGGCTTTGCTACGTGAATGTTGATTAAGTTTGTGATGTAGGATGAATAGAAAATAAAAGAATGATAAATAATTATAATGTAAATCACAGGGACAAGACCAGTAGCCTAAAATGAACGAAACTCTTTAATAAGGTACAATGCTATGGCTAGACAATACACTTAAAAAAGAGACACACACTATACTCAACAGCAAGATAGACCATACTTGCATCAAATTATATTTATTTACACATGTTTAGAGCTCAGTGAAACTGCAGGTTGATAGTACGCTAATACTACATATATATGTTACTAAATCATTCAAAAAAACGTTTAGTAATTTAATAACATATAACTCCTAATTTTACCACTACCTTCAATGACATTTTAAACCAGATTGATGTTTAGGTTTATATATTTTGAGACAATCCAATCCTTTAGATGTTCAAACCGTTTGCATACAAATGACGACACAGCTGTATTTTGTTTTCAGTTACATTAATATTCGTCGGGACGTTAATCATTTGCTGGGACAATAATCAACAAATGCCTTAGCCAAGTATAAATAGTATTGTATGATTGATCCATGTATTGTCAACAGGGCGCACAACAGAAACATAATTACTCATTGCAGAGTAAATCAAGGTTAATTGCATGAAAATGTCATGTCTGTGATGTAAATGTTTCTATATGAGATTTTTTCCGGGCTTAAAACACGCAAGTGTTATTGTTTTCCGAGTTCAGATCGCCAGTTATTGAGATAAATTGGCACATTTAAGAAAATGCTTACTGGTTCATTCTATTCATTTATAGAATCCAGATTTATCCCAAATCTGGTAGTTTAACACACACTAAATAACTATCAAAAAGGGTCGATTGTTTATTTTCCTAAACAGGCAATTTTAAATTGTCTATGGAATTATCATAAGTGAAATAGTCTTCATCGACTCGATTGATTAACACGAAGGAAAAGAAAACAATCTCTTTTAATATTTACAATATACATTTTTTAATGGTTTTAGAATCATTTTCTGTTTTTAAATGTCAGCTGCCCCAGTTAGTCGTCACTTTCGGGAACTTATTTCAACACAACTAGCTGAACTAGGTATCATAACTGTAAAGATGAAAAGGTTTTGAACAGACTGTGGCTTAGGAGGCAAAGTTTACAAATAAGTGTGTTGATTTTATCCACAATTTTTCGTATTTTCTGGGCAAATATGGCATATCTGTGTATGTTGTTACTGTGTTCTGTGGAATATGTTCTGAAGTCATAATATATACAGTTAAATCTAGTCCACTCTCCTATAACTTCTTATAGCTGCCATGCACACGAACATTATCATCTGAATCAATATTGAGAGTCAAAAACTGGATTACTTTCATTCATATATTGAACTTACTGTGACGAACAACCTTCTCCATTAGTTAAGTACGGCTGATAATGTTATTTTCTTTGGAAATAATCATTACAAGTTTCATATTTGGCATCTTCTGGTTTAAAATTGAGTCATTTACTTAGTCGCAGTCAGAGCAATACATGGGCGTCATTGCTAATTTATTTCTAAGGCAAGAAACTTTCTTTTGTTAAACTCTAGGATAAACAAAGTACTTAATTTTAATTTTTGCGATTTCGTTTTATTGCTGAGAAAATGTTAACCTAGCTTTAAGGCCGTAGTCGCACTGGGGCACACCGAAGCAGCTGCCTCGGTTAAAATTTGTAAAGCCCCCAAATAGTAATTGTAGAATAAGAAGCCATAAAAGAATAGTAATTGTTTTCACATTATTCATTCAGGTTCTGCCGAATCGCAATTTTATGAACACATTACAACGCCTTACTTTCTTTATTCACAACACAGCAAAAAGGAAATGTATGCATTCTAAATAAAATCATGTCAGGTAAAAGCGCAGTGTCCGACCTTCTAGCCGATGCACTAGAGTGTGAGGAGGAAAACGCACCTGTCATATTTCATTCCAAACGAAAGTCTTTCCCTATACTCTCGGTTACGATATGATCATTAAGAATAGATTCCATTCGCACCATGTGTGTCCATGATAAACATATATACAACTATATGCAAGTATTATTGTTGTCGAATCATCTGGTCAGTTAGCTTTAGTTGCGTCAAGTTGGTTGAGGTCAATGGAAAGCTTATAGGTCGCTGTTATGCCATGTTTGACGCAATTTATATTGATATTTATAAAACCACTGTCTGTGTTATTGCAAGGAACCAATTTTGACTTGTTACAGAATTATAAGAGCCAAATCCGACTACTTTGAAAGGATTTTTTAGTTCAATGAGAATACTTGTACAAAAACATAAAGTGCTAATGACGGTGACAATACATTGAGTAATAGAAGCTTTACCACTTTTTTTATCGATTTTTAGTAGGGATGGCAACGAGTACCCGAGTACTCGAGTACTCAATCGAACGTCCGAGTACTCGAGTATCAAATCATTACTCGAGTACTCGGAAAAAAAGCTATAAAAATCACCAAATACACGATTTACAGACAAAATATCAGATCTGGTTAGTTGCCAAGAGGACAATTTACGGTCCCTCTAATCCCCGCTGTGTACACAATTGACCTCAATCAATTAGTTGACAGTTGTTGTGATAGTTGCAAACTGTCAATAAAGGACCCCTATTTCAAATTAGCACTGACGTCAATTAGCGAAGTTTTGATAGCGGTACTTTCACCTACACAATTCCATTGTATACCAATAAGAGACCTTTCACCAAACAATGGACGCTAATGAGCGAAAGAGTTTCGTCCGTTACGAGAATTGTTTTCTTAATGGGCGTATTTTAACTATTTTTGCAATGATTATCACAATTGATTGGTTGATATTTTAAATCAAGAATTATGAATATTAATGAGGTAAACAACAATTACACAGTACAAAAAACTATGATCTAAAAAAAATAATTGTAGAGTAAACAACTGAACTTCGTCTTGAATTTCGTTCACTATTTTTATGTATGCTATTAATTTTCGTTCATTGTAATTCTGATTCTTGTTCATTTCTGCAGTATAAAATAATACGAACAAGACAAATTAAAAGCCTGAAACAACATTTGTTTTCTTTTTATATCATTTTTTGTTAAAATACGTAATGAAAGTTTACTTTAAAGGTGAAAGTGACCAATAATACGACCAACGCACAATATACGCCATTAACGATACATGTATACACAATCTTGTCTTCGCGAACAAATATTCAATTTTTCCGAGTAATCGAGTAGATCGAACGATCGTCCGAGTACACGAGTATTAATTTTACTACTCGTTGCCATCCCTAATTTTTAGACATCGTAATGCAGCACTTTTCTCTGTTTTCTGAACAATTGGAAGACGTTTTAGAGGTAACATGGAACCTTGAAATCAAGACCACCTTATGTTTAGCATCTACGACAAAATCAAACAAACAGTGTCGAACGACCGCCCTATGAAAAGTAGCTTTAAAAGTTAATCGCCCCCCCCCCCAAAAAAAAAACGACTAAAAACTCAAACAGCACCTTTGGCTCTCAAAAGGGATTTGAAATGTATGCCGAAAACTAATTTACGCAACATTTATGCAATTTTACAGTATATTTTAAGTTAATCTAAGGGATCCTGTTAGTTCGAACACAGTTTGAGCGCTTTTAAAAGACTCAAAACACGGACACGATCAACCATGATAGACTCTCGTGTTAATGAATTTTAAATTTGTTCATACAAACATTCCAATAGACCGCATGAATATTCTTCGATTATGGGATTCTTTCGAACAAAGCAGAATTGTTCTGGCTTTAGATTCTAAAGAGTATTGAAAATATCTCTGGTGTGTCTTAAATCAATGATTACACCATTCATTTGTCTTACAATGACCAGAAATCGTTCAGAATCAATATAACCCCACTTTTTCTAGCTACATGTAGATTGTCCCTGGATCCAAATATCTATTAACAGATCTATAAAATATTTTCTTCTCGCTCATTCGTTGAAAATATAAATTTATAAAATGTACCAATAATACGAATGTTATGGTGGTATAACATGGCCGAAGTGTTATCAACTAGAAAAGTCCTAGAAATAGGGGAGCAAATCCTAGACTTCCTCGGCATACATATGTCTCTGGCTACGGCACCGCTAAATATACATGATGATTACAGAAGGGCGCCGACCATATTTGATATTACTTTAGAATTATTCCAACTAAGGGACTAGTTCATAAATTGCAGAAAAATGCTTTCAATATTTTCCACGTTCCATGATAAAATGTGAAGTTTAGTATGTTTTATAAAACTTTACACTTTAATTGATAATGGAACCTTAAATTATAATAGCCCTGCTTCTCATTTTTATTTTTTTTATTTTAAATACGAACTCAATCATAACAACTCGGCTATCTCCGGCAAGCGTCGAGAGAGATACAGGCCGAGGTGTTCCGATTGATACCAACTTCCTCCCAAATAGATGAAGGTTACACGGTACTATTGCAATATCCTTTATGTTTCTAAACCTCCTACGCAGTAAACTCCATTGGCGACAGCTTAATTGTTTGGTTTGAAAATGTCATTCGAAAGAATGAACTCCAGATAATTCCCTCTTAATGAATAGTATTTTTATCCCCGTTCTATTTACTCAAAAACAATATATAAAGCCAGGAATTCATATAACATGCCGGTACAAATAAATGGTGAATTTCATGCTATTGAAATCCATGTATTAGACCATTGACTCTATTTCTTCCGAAGAAACGTGTGTATATTTTTGGTATAATTTACCGGAGGATTTAGTTTGTACCGGGGGATTAGCTTGGAAAAAAACAGAATATCTATAATTCCGGACTTAAACTATTGCAACAATATTATCAATCATAATGTCCTTCGAACATTATGTATATCCAACATATTATCATTGAAATAGTAACCATGTTTTGGTTATCTACATGCACGTTTTTCTTCTAATTATATTGCGCCTACTTGATGCTATGCATCAGATTTATTCTTGTAACTATTTTTATAACAAATCAATCTACGAGTAGTGGAAAGTTCGTGATTACTGATTAGGTTTTTTTTTAAACAAAATATTCAAATAATGCCGCATTGTAACAGTCTTTAAATTAGTACTTGAACTACTTATACTAACGATGAATCAAGACATCGTAAAAACTGTAAAACATGTAGAGCCTTTTCCCTTGTCAATATCTTGGTTCATGTTTTTTCTTGGAATAATCATAAATTTTAATTACGTAAGAAGAATGTTGTTCCATTTAGTTAAAAAAATGCAGACAGAATGGCTGAAGTTCATATTTAATGACAGTTTGAAACTTATATGGAAATATTTGAGGGAGACAGAAAATTTGTCTGCGTTTATTTTAAGTGCAGTAGTTATCATCTAGCACTAAATGCTACATTGAGAATTACTGTTTGCTTCCTACACATGTGTACTTTTGTCCATGTGTTTCTTTTCAACAAGTGTAAGTATGGTAGATCTAATTTTTAATGTGTAATTCTAATGTGTCATCTCATTGGGTATTCTCAATGATCAGCCTAGACTGTTTGTTGTTAAATTGTTTCCAATCATGACTTCGATCATCTCTTTTGCTGACTGTTGCTTTATCTATATATGTGTACCTATGTCCAAGTGTTTCTTATCCACAAATGATAAATTGTGGTAGTTTTAATTTTTTCCCATTTAGTTTCAATATGTTTTTTTTTTTAAGAAGATCACATACTTTAAGGGTATTACATATAGTGTTGAGAATCGGACAGAAAAAATACTATCGATAATCGGTTTATGAAACCGATCAATGATCGATTATTAATCGATTTAATTAACTTTGTTCATGATATTTAAGGCATACGGATAGATAGATAGATATACTTTTATTTCCTTCAGTAATGAAGAGCAGAACATATTTACAACACATATTTCAATGATAAATAAAGCATTTACACAACAACAAAAACAATTAGAGTGTGCATGTCATAGAAATATAGTACATGCAACTGAATTTATATTTTATCAACAAGCTCATGTATATACTGTAGTGAAACAGAACAATAGCTGCAATAATTAATGCTCAGTAGACATTAAATACACAATGTCAAAAAAATATATTATTTAAGCTATAACACACTCGCCACGTTTCTATTTAATGCTTGTTTCAGGAAATATGCCACCCTGACATTATTTAATTTTTCATCATCGTTCTCAGTCGCTAGTTTAAATATGCGAACACACTGTTCCTCAACTGGATACCTTATTAGTTCAGTAAAGGCATCAATGGTACACGAATCCAGCACAGACTCACACAGTTTCACTTGGTTTGCCTCATTCTCATGACATATGAACATTAAATGCACATTAAGGTTTTCGACATAAAGTGAACATTTTTTGCAAATCTGTCGGTATTGTCTTGAGAGTACAGAAGCAAAATATCTTAAAAGTTGTGCACATATATTTATTAATTTTGTTGTGTTCCTGCATATAATCCATAAATTTGAGCAGTCGTCAATTCGCAGAATATCTCTTGTCACATCACCATGTTTGTCTCTAATATGATCCATTATTTTAGTTTTCTCCATTTTTATCACATTTGTATTCAGAATTATTTTCCAACTTAATTTTGATGGGAAAATTCCAGACGCCAAGTATTCAATAAGAATATGTTTCAGTGAATATTACCTTAACAACCATACGGATACAGTACATGCACGCGTTTTAAGCATCAATGTACCCTTAAAATATTGTTTGTACATTTCTTTGTATAAATTACACATTGTTCTTCAGAACGCAACTATCTTTTAGTGCTTACAAGTTACTGTTACAGAACATGAGATCACAGGCTCTAATTTTTGTCTTACATTAAGTAGTGTATAGTTTATAATTTATATGTGTAATATAAACACAAAGAAATATATCAATTTCTTTTTAATAATCAGTCAGTAACAAGTACAACAAGCAGATGAATATTCTTTATGTTTTATAAGAACATATCATTTCAAAAACCTGGGCAAACTAAAATCTTACATGGTAAGAAGTAAACGGTAACATGTTTTAAAAATCACTTTTAAACCACACACATGAGAAGTTGAAAACTAATCATTTAACAATTAAATTACAAAGACATTTTGTAATAAGGTACTGAAGTGACATACTGACTTGATAAGAATATGATTAGATAACTTAACATTGAAACATCTTAACATTTTAATATTAACTAGCATTAACCGGAAAAAAATAGTCGGCAGCGGTTACGTCCCTTGTTTCTATAATCGATTGTTCAAATTTCATTATCGATTGTCACCGACGTAGGCCTTTTCGATCAATTGTCGATTATAATCGATCGTCGGCACAACACTAATTACATATTTATATAATTTAACCGCTTACTATCCGGGATGATAAACGCTCACCTTCAATTGATCGTTACCCATGAAATAGCTGAAGACCTTACAAGAAAATGCCGAAGAGAAGGTCATGATTCCGGACATGAAACCATGACACATGGAAGATAAGCTATGAGATGACCAATTATGCTGGAAAGTAGGAGGTAAATCCCTCAGTATTCAAATGAAGTAAGGTTTGCTCTTTAGTTGACACATCCAATCAACAAGAGACAGATTAGATTCATGTACGAATAGCAAATGACCTAACAGGCAACCTTCTTTGACCGACATCTCCGTAAAGGGCAAAGTAACTTAATCGTAAGTACAAAGTAGGCTATTAGAATGCCGACTTTATTAATAGTAAATTGCTGCTCTTTTATTTTTAAAGTCAAAAAGTGGCCAATTAATTGCTCATATTCTTAATTTGTATGCAGTTAGTTGATACAATTTGTCGACCCATAATTTTTAGAAATACTTTTGTTTTTAACCAAAAAATAAAAGTAAATGGTACATTATTTCCTGAAAAGAATATGCTTTGAAATCGTTTATATGGCGATATGATAAATTAATTGAGTTGTGAGTAGTATAATTAGTATCCAGAATAATGTTCTTTCTTCACGTTCAAGGCAGTATCATAAGGTTACACTTATTATATGAAACAGTAAGGTCAAGGTGAAACAACAGCAATATCAAACAAAATATAACCTACAAAATAACATAAAGGTTGATATCGGTCATGATGGGAACGACAGTATATATTTGACCATATCGACATGGTTCTGTAATTGCCATTTGGCCTGTTCAGCTATTGACTATGCTTTACTACCAAACCCAGACCTATTTGACGTCGTACCTAGCCCATATAAAGTTCTTACGTCTATCGCTAAAATGTCTTTCTATAACATAAAAGTCTATGATTTTTAATCAAGGTAATAAAACGTTATAAGTATGCGTGAAAATTCCTAAATTCTGTGAAATATTCTATTGCTCGCAAAATGCAAATTTACATTAAGCTGCGTTAATTTAAATTTATTTACTTCCTATATTTCTATGCATTTTTGCGTAACCCCCCTCCCCCGAAGAAAGTTGACTCGTAATTTACTCGAAAGCAGACAACAGCATCGATTTGCGTTTGAATGACAATCTACTCCTTGATAAATACTAAAACACGCATCGACAACAGCTGATCGATCGTAGAATTTGCGATCGATCGCCTTAAAATGAACCGACTTCTCATTGGTTGGTCTAAAATAGTAACGTTGAGTAAAAAAGGCGGCTTAATAATCACGGTGGAGAACCCACGTGACTTATCTGGTAAAGTGCACGGCAACAAATGTCAACAAGTCTCGATTCAGGTGAGGTTTTTAAAGATAACTTTTTAATATTTGGAGAAGTTTTGTGAAATAAAGACCATAAACCCCGCATTTAAGAGCTCTATCCACGGTAATAAAGAACTTTCTCTAATATCCTAAAGTTTTCCTAAAAATCTTGACCAACTGATTTCTCAGAGTTGAAATCAAACGCAAACTACACGGCTTTTGACAAATCTATCGCTTTACTTCATTTTAGCCGTAAATAATTCATACACAAATCTTATTTTATGCAAATGTTATGTATTTTATAGTTTTCAGCGTGAATTGTTCAGCTTATAGTTATTTCAAAGGTTAAACCCTCATTAATCTGAGGGTGCCAACTATAAAACTTGTGCTGATTACTAAAAAATTAAAAAAAGTTAATCAGTTAAGTGATCTGGTGATTTTAATAATATTTTTTGTTAATAAAATTCAAGTGCTTTAAATGACATTCACTATAATTGTCTACTCGGAGTGAGAGCCGCTTGATGTCAATATGTATTTGTTATACGGTTTACAATCAATGAGTAGAACTGGTATGTTTTTTATTTATCCAAAACGCTTGTTTGCCATATTTCATTGTAATTTCCATTTCATATACATTTCTTTATGAAATAAACAGTAGCGTTCACTTATTAGTCATTATGAACAACGTCGGGTCAATAAATGCCAATCAAGTATATATAAATGACAGTTTTATGATACGCACAAGTGACAAAGACTAAAACTATTGAAACAAAGAACGAAATGATTATTTTGACAACTATTATGAGACATTTTTTAAAGGTTCACCTAAACGAAATATTTTTCGACACAATAAGTTGGCATTACATTTTATTGATTTGATCTTTTTAATGTATTTGTGCAAAAAGAAAGTTCCAATACCAAAATAACATAACCTGTTAGTCTTATTCCAGCATGTACTTTAGACTTTAAAGTTGACAAAAGATAGTACAGCCGTTTAAAAGATGGAAGGACTGTCAATTGTTTAATCCTGCATGCTAACAAAAAAGGTTGCAACAATATCGTTACATTGGTTTGACGCAGGACATAAGGCATTCCAGAAATTCTCTATTTAATCTATGCCTGATAGTTTATGTAATGGTTAACCAGATAGAAGTCTAGTTAAAAGGGATTTCATATATTAAAACAGGGCTTTGTTTTGATGGAATTGTGGCTAAAATGTTTATTTACATTGAAATATTGGTGATTCTGGTTATCTCCTTATGATAACTGTTTTCTAAATTAGTTTATTACTGTTAGTTTCGAAGCATTTGTTTGGATCATATTGATATATAATTTAAACTTAATTTATCAGACTTAAAATGCTATGTCGTTATCATATTGTTTGAAATACAGGTAAAATGATCAGCACCATAAACTAATTGGGAAATTATACAGACAATTGCCTGCATTTATTTTAATTGAAGTAGTAAACCACCGGCACTAAATGCTAAAGTGACAGATAATATTTCCATTTTGTCTTTAATGTAAAAACCCATTATTATAATCACAAAACAGTGGCAGAAATGTTTCAGTCATCATGAGATTACTGTGTCATTTGACAGGCAAAAACAATATTGACAAATTGGGTCATCAGTCAGATACACGCGAAGTATTTTCGCTATCAGCAAGGACAATATTGAATTAACAGAAGCTTGCCACACACCAAAATGGATTCAATAATCAAATAAGCATGTTTTTTATACGAACGTATTTTTAGGATTGCCACTAAAGAAATCAGTCGTCCATATACTACAATGAAAGCGCATAAAACGCCTTCCTGTTACTCATAAAGCAGAGCGGGTATGTTTGAGTTTCAATTGATTAAAACAGTACTTTTTTAAACAGACATTTTACAAAGGGACGTTATATAAATTTAGGGTTTAAGTGGAAGTCGATGGTTTATATGAAACCACTATTTAATCAAGCAAACAAAACAAATAATAAGGGTCTCAGACTGCGTAAGCTTTTCTATTTTCCCCAAATTCCAATTTGTTTTACCGATGACTCTAATGATGAGCATTCTGAGTACAAACCTAGACTGTTTATCGTTGAGACGTTCCCTTCAAGAGACGTTCCCTTGTTGATATCTGATTCCCTCTGCTTTAAATGTGTACCAACGCAATAACAACAAGATAAATTTAATCTACCACAACCTTCTGTTTTGTTCGAGGAAATTGCATTTGAGGTGTGTGAAATGTCAAAAACTGCTGAAACTAGTTCTGGACGTGTCGACTCACCGATAATGGACAGGTCTAATCTGCACATGAAGGAACGTCGAAGATTGATTTAACAGGATAAATGATTTAGTGTCAGTCAACCGCTACTCGCGATCGAAATTTACAGCTTACTTAACAGTATCGTATAAAATAACTGAAGGCCGCACCAGAAACTTATATAAATGACGTAAGGAATCTGAAAATGACGGGTTTACTTGTTCAACAGATTAGAACGGTGGACAGATGGACAGTTGAAAATAAAAATGTTGTTTTATATTGAGTCCAACGTCAAATGATAATTTCCATAAATGCTGAAACACTACAGAGCCTAGATATTTCCTTTTTAAGTTATTCTGTCCTTAAAGTACTGAATAGGCCAATCTGTCCATTAACTATTCTCATATATAATTATTTTATTAGAAAAAATAATATAACATTATTAGAGAGAAATGGCTGTTTTTACTGAAATATCATACATAAACTGTTCAAAAGTTCCTGTTTAATATAATAGCAACGATATGAGTTATCAACTTTTCCCCCTGAAGACCTTAACTGCTCCAAGATAGATAAAACTACCATCGAACGATTCATCAAAAATCAACAAAAATAGAATAAATGGGTTAAATAATCACATGAAGGAAAATAGTGTCAAGAAGAAAAGCAAGATTAAAAAGAATTACCTACAAATAATAAATTAGCCCCAACTGAAACTCCTTGTCACCATAAGGTTGACGATAGAGTTAGCAGAGTAAATCAAACTTTAAGTACTTTGTATTAACTTTGAGTGATATATACCTATTTAAATTTTACAAGTCGTTTTATACATTGTTTATTTCACTGTTAGATCATAAAAAATGTGGGCACCAAAAGTTATATTTCATGTGTGGCGTAGTCATGATTGAAACATTCACTTTATGTGTCCACGAGGTGAAATTGATTTAGATCTGAAACTAAATAAATCATTTTTTATTTCTATTTTATACCTAAATTTGCTATTAAAAGACATTATATTGAATTTTATTAGAAAATACGTGGTAAACTGTCTGTGCTTGTAACGTCATTTCGGAAAAGGCTTCGTTGATATAATTCACCGGTCCTTCATGCGCTCATGTTTTTTTTTGATAGCAAAAAGGGCTATAATTACAAAACAGTGGTCAGACTAAAAAGTATAACGCCTAAAACGGCGTCAGTTTGTCGTGCTGTCCAACATCAATATTACTTAATTGTTACAGTAGTGAAATAGACAAAGAATTTAGAAACTTGATAAGTGGGATGATGATGATGATGATGATGATGATGATGAGGATGAGGATGATGATGATGATTATAATGATGATGATGATGATGATGATGATGATGATGATGATGATGATGATAATGATGATTATTATTATTATTATTATTATTATTATTATTATTATTATTATTATTATTATTATTAATTAAACCGCTACTACTACTACTACTACTACTACTACTACTACTACTTCTACTACTACTACTACTACTACTACTACTACTACTACTACTACTACTACTACTACTACTACTACTACTACTACTACTACTACAACTACTACTACTACTACTACTACTACTACTACTACTACTACTTCTACTACTACTACTACTACTACTACTACTACTACTACTACTACTACTACTACTACTACTACTACAACTACTACTACTACTACTACTACTACTACTACTACTACTACTACTACTACGACTACTACTACTACTACTACTACTAGTACTAGTACTTGCCAAAAAATGGATGGACGTTGTTTCATTAAACATACGTGATTGGACATTTTATCTTATTTATCTCATGTTTACCCTTAAAAACCTATATTCTTTGGCATTTGGCGTATTTTGTTGCTTTTCAATTGTTTTGTTTATTAAAAAGCGTATTGGCGTCGCATTTTTATGTTACATGTCATCTTCGTTTCCTGTGGCACGATTTGTTATACAAGGGTCATTCAAAATTATGGCATTTGAAATACATGGGGATGCGCTTTTTGTTATTGATTACATTTATATGAAATTCTTTAGCTCAGAAAAACTATGATAAATTTTGCACAATTATGTATGACGGTTTTCCAGATATCATGACCTTTTGACGTTCCGTCTAAGTAATTTTATATTTTATGTACCGGTTTTTACCCCATGCAATTTCTTTTCGTCTTTTTATGTTTTATAACATTTACAATAAAAACAAAATAAATATTAATAGTAAATGTATTCTTATACGTTTTATTGAATAATTTGAGAACAAAACAGTTTATACTATCATACATTATTATCGGAAATAACAAAAATGTCACAAAACAAATGGACAGGATGAACAATAACACCTCTAATTACTTATGACAGTTGAGTGTAATTGCATTTAATCTTTTTAGTAAATGCATAAAAAGTAAACATAAGTATCCTTTCGCGTCTTTTGAGCCCGGAAAAATCTCATTTAGGAATGTTAACATCGCAGACATGACATTTACATACTATAAACCTGAATTAGCTCTGCAATGAAATAATTATGTTCCTATTGTGAGCCCCATTGACGAAATTTGGATTTATTATAAAGAAATATTCATTTTTGACCATGGCATTTTGCCTTAATTGTCCCAGCGAAAAAAGACGCCCCGATGACAAGTTTATTTCATTGGATAACTAAAAGCAAATTCCCATGTTTTGTCGTTTGTATGCACACGGTTTGAACATCTAAAGGATTGGATTGCCTCAATATTAATAAAACGAAGCATGAGTTTTACAATGCCATAAGCTAGTGATAAAATTAGGAGTAATACGAACTTGAAATACTAAACCTTTTCTGTATTTTAGTAATATAAGTATTATTTTCACACTATTAACCTTTTTTTAAAAACGTACTGTAGGTGCTAAAACTTGTTTTAAAAAACAGTGACCTCCTGTTTCACTGAAAACTGAGCATGTTTTAATAAATGTAATTTGAAGCATGTGTGGTATGTCTGTGTTGTTTTGAATGTGGTTTATAATTGTCATTGTTGTGTGTCTGTCTTTAAAGAGTATAATTGGGCCTTATCTTTGTGCCTTAAAACGAGGCTTCGTTGACTGTTAGCTACTGGCCTTATACCTGTAGTTTTATTTTGTATTACTAATTGATAATTTTCAATATTTTCTGTTCATCCTTTTATCCCAATTTTCATTGGTTTGGCAACACATGTTTGAATTATGAGAAATGTGAGTTTGGAATCTCTAAAACCTATTTTGATACAAGTTAAATAGTTTCCAAACGTGCGCACGGTCGCTCATCATTTGTTCAATCATTTTGGTTTGATGACCAGTAATTATTGATGTGGGTTATGCATTTTGTTACTGGGTTTGTCTCTGCATTATCATTGGAATCAGATTAGATATGAGATTAGTTTTGCCTTTACGGCACTGATAGCATATAGATAGAATAGCCTGTATTTGACAATGCTGTTACCATGGTAGGCGAAACGATTTTTTTACATTTTTAGGTTGGTTACTGTAGTTTCCATTGTATTATTGGTTATCATTCTAAATCATTTAATCTCCATAGGGATAATCATTAATCGAGAAAAGGTCGTGTTTGGTCGGCGACCAAAGGTTTCATAAATTGTTCTCAAGATATTTCAAATTAAGTAACGGAGTCAAATCGAGCAGCTAAAAATATAACCAGTTCCACTTTATGCATCAAACCTATAGGGCTGATATGCATAAATCGTCTTAAGTCATTCCTTATTTACATATCGCATTCAATCTGGTGGTCCTTGGGATGAAATAACTTTATATTTTTTTACAAATAAAGGCATTTCCCTGCGCTTTCTAAATGAATTTATCAAATATATTGCTATATATTGATTATTCACCTCAAATACTATACCGCATTGCTTGTTGATGTTATTTGTACCCTTTGTATGTTTTATGATAAAATAAACGGATTGTTATAGATTGACAATTCCGAAAAGAAAAACTTTATATTTCCTCAAAAACTTTTTCAATTGACATAATTTAAGGACAGGATACTTAGTGACATTAATAACAACATATCGTGCAGTCATCTGTATTTCACCTTCACCAATAAAAAACAGGGCAGCACAAGAACACGGACGCAATGTAATATATACAAACCGAACAGCAAAAAATTTACTTACATTCTTAAAAGTGACAATCAGACAACATGTGTGCTTGTTAAAACCGGTTTAACATCCAGTAGACATATAATGTGTATGCTTAGCAAATTTAACATTATTTATACTCCTTTTAAGCGTATGTTAGGCTCATTTAAACGCACTTAAAGTTAAGTGTTTATATGGCTCCTTTAAACATACTGGAAATGAAATATAAATGATGCTCTTTTAAAAACAAATGTTAGGCTCCTTTAAACACACTTAAAGTCAAGCAAATGTTATGTTAAAGTTAAGTGTTTAAATAGATCTTTTTAAACATGAGTGAAGTTAAGTGTATGATAGCTCCATTAAAAACACTTGGGATTAAGCGTATGTTAGGCCTTTTAAGTCTATTTGAGGCCCACTTAGATTTAAGCGTATGTTAGGCCTTTTAATGCTACTTGAGACACACTTGGAGTTAAGCGTATGTAAGGCCTTTTAAGTCTATTTGAGACCCACTTAGAGTTTAGCGTATGTTATGCCTTTTAAGTCTATTTGAGACACACTTGGAGTTTAGCGTATGTTAGGCCTTTTAAGTCTATTTGATGCCCACTTAGATTTAAGCGTATGTTAGGCCTTTTAAGTCTACTTGAGACACACTTGGAGTTAAGCGTATGTAAGGCCTTTTAAGTCTATTTGAGACCCACTTAGAGTTTAGCGTATGTTAGGCCTTTTAAGTCTATTTGAGACACACTTAGAGTTTAGCGTATGTTAGGCCTTTTAAGGCTATTTGAGACACACTTAGAGTTTAGCGTATGTTATGCCTTTTAAGTCTATTTGAGACACACTTAGAGTTTAGCGTATGTTAGGCCTTTTAAGTCTATTTGAGACACACTTAGAGTTAAGCGTATGTAAGGCCTTTTAAGTCTATTTGAGACACACTTAGAGTTTAGCGTATGTTAGGCCTTTTAAGGCTATTTGAGACACACTTAGAGTTTAGCGTATGTTAGGCCTTTTAAGTCTATTTGAGACACACTTAGAGTTTAGCGTATGTTATGCCTTTTAAGTCTATTTGAGACACACTTGGAGTTAAGCGTATGTAAGGCCTTTTAAGTCTATTTGAGACACACTTGGAGTTTAGCGTATGTTAGGCCTTTTAAGTCTATTTGAGACCCACTTAGAATTTAGCTTATGTTATGCCTTTTAAGGCTATTTGAGACCCACTTAGAGTTTAGCATATGTTAGGCCTTTTAAGGCTATTTGAGACACACTTGGAGTTAAGCGTATGTTAGGCCTTTAAGGTTATTTTAGACACACTTGGAGTTAAGTTTATATTAGGCCTTTTAAGGTTATTTTAGACACACTTTGAGTTAAGCGTAGGTTAGGCATTTTAAGGCTATTTTAGACACACTTTGAGTTAAGCGTATGTTAGGCCTTTTAAGTCTTTTTGAGACACACTTGGAGTTAAGCGTATGTTAGGCCTTTTAAGGCTATTTGAGACCCACTTAGAGTTAAACGTATGTTAGGCCTTTTAAGTCTATTTGAGACACACTTAGAGTTGAGCGTATGTTAGGCCTTTTAAGTCTATTTGAGACACACTTAGAGTTTAGCGTATGTTAGGCCTTTTAAGGCTATTTGAGACCCACTTAGAGTTTAGCGTATGTTAGGCCTTTTAAGTCTATTTGAGACCCACTTAGAGTTTAGCGTATGTTAGGCCTTTTAAGTGTATTTGAGACCCACTTAGAGTTTAGCGTATGTTAGGCCTTTTAAGTCTATTTGAGACCCACTTAGAGTTTAGCGTATGTTAGGCCTTTTAAGTCTATTTGAGACCCACTTAGAGTTTAGCGTATGTTAGGCCTTTTAAGTCTATTTGAGACACACTTAGAGTTAAGCGTATGTAAGGCCTTTTAAGGCTATTTGAGACACACTTGGAGTTAAGCGTATGTTAGGCCTTTTAAGGTTTTTTGAGACACACTTGGAGTTAAGAGTATGTTAGGCCAGGCTATTTGAGACACACTTGGAGTTAAGCGTATGTTAGGCCTTTAAGGTTATTTTAGACACACTTGAAGTTAAGAGTATGTAAGGCTCTACTACACTTGAAGTTAAGCGTATGTTCGGCCTTTAAGGTGAATACGAGTCATCTTTGCTAAAATACTAAGTTATTAAGAGGTTTAATGTTTAGAAACATTTTGCACTGTTCAAGATTGAAAATCATTTTTTTTAATTCTTTGATGATAAAGTGTGTCATCTAGAGTTTAACACTAGGTCTCTGGTACTTATCTTTGAGGAAAAGCTGATGAATTCAATTCATAAAATGTTGTTGTTTTTCGCACACCTATGAGGTTTCTGTCGATCTACATGCAATTTGATCATACTAATTATATGGATATATGTCTGACCCGTATAAATATGGGTCATCTTAAAAAACTAGGTCACTATCTCAAATCTAAGCTTTGCAAAAATGCATCGCCAAATAAATATCCGGCTTAACTGCGGCATTGCCGCACTGAAATCTGTATCTGTAATTTGTTATATGCACGCAACTTTTTTTAAATGTAGTGTGTTGTAATAGAGATATACATCTACAAGTGGCCAAATATGTGTCGAAATCAATTTCAACCAAGTCATGATAAGGCACGTGAGCTTTATTTTGATAACACAAACACTGCAAGGAAACATAACACTTCAGCATCTATATTATATTATATTTTGCTCAACATATCATCCTTCCATCAAGTGTCAAGGTAATATTCCGTGTAAATATCAACCTTTCTACTTTAAGTCTTTTGAATAAAATGTTATATAATATCCATCGTCAATTTTGCACCTTTGCAATGTTTTTCAGTAATTTTGTCCTGAGTCCAGTCGAAAATAGATATCCATATATAACACAGTACTGTAACAGGTTGAAAGAAGTTTTTTTAAATGCGAAAATAATTTGACCTTAAAAATCACATTGAATCAACTGACATCACAGATTTGAGTGGTTGCTGCTACAACAGTTGGCATACAGAAAGGTATGAAAATTATAATAATCATGCCATATATAATAAAGACAACATCAAACGCAATCTCAGGTTGAAGACTATTAATTTATATTTATATACTAGTATATATATGCACAAATAATGCTTCCTTTTATGTCTATATAGATATGACCATAAAAGGAAGCATTATGTGTGCCTTTTGTGACTTAACACTTAGCAAATTTGCGAAGAACGTAAAAATAGCATTCTTTGTGTCTTTGTTGGATTTTGATTGAGGAGGAGGCGGACTTACTTAACCTCTATCTCTCTCTCGGTATGAATAGACATATTAAAACTTATTATATTACAACAAAGCAGTCAGCCATTTATCAAACATAATGTTAGTGTATTCAAACCTTAAGCAGAAAGGTCACTTCGACATTTGCTGCAGCACAACAACGAAAATAAATCATCAGAAGTGGAGTGATACCATAGTCATGAGGAAGACGTACTTGACCTTTAATCGAAGTACGGGATTGGTAAAAAGACGAAAACAAGGACAGTCAACGGGGATAACTTACTGTTGAAAAATGCAGGCAAGTTTATGAGAATGAAGTGAAACGATTGTCAAGTGATGAAGACTACGTAAGAAAAACGCGTTTTCGAAAATCATTGATGGTTTCATACACCTTCTTTATTCTACAATACACACCAATAAGGAACCAGACCATAAATAAACCAAACAAAAATGAAACGAAGTCTCGACGAGATAAAGAGGACAACAGAAACGGAAATAGTCGTTGAAATATTCTGTAAAGAAGCACGAAGCACTTCGTATCTGCATTCAAGACACAAAATAAGTACACAATCAGTACATTCCCCGGCCTCACTTTACATGAACCAAATCACGACAGTGAATGTAGCCGGCCAATCACGGATACGAACCCGGGACATTTGGATTAGTAGACTTGCATTTTACAAACTTCGTTAATTGGGCCCTGTCACAACGGTTTAAGTTCAGATTTAGCATACACATATACATACCTTTGTTTATTTTATTTATCTGGGAACCACTGATCTCCCAAAATTTATTACAAATATCAAAATATAGTTTTAAAAACCCAGTAAATATACCTTGCATTCATTTATTTCTTGATCAGGTTGTCAGATGTAATAAGCACGGTTCTTTAGGTCTGACTAGGCCTTATAGCTCCCAATATTGTCTTCTAGTGAGATTTATTCGCTGTTGGGTCCCTTTAGTCGGGTCGGGCAGATATTCCAGCTTTGCAAGTGATTTTATCGGATGTATACGATACCAACAGTCATGCACGTCTATGCACTTCCTAATCTGAAAGTAAACAAACGAAACTCCGGTATTCTCTGGTAAACAATTTGATGGTTGGCAATTCCTGGGTCGTTGGTTCCCAGCTCCGTCAGTAAAGAAATACTAATCATCCTTTGAGAGATATGTTCAAGATGGCGTCTTGTATGATACAGCGATACACTGGGTCTGGGCAACTCAATCAGGTTTTAATACATTTTTGTTTTGTCGTGAACAACGCATAAGCACACACGTAACCCCCACATTCACGAAAATAGTTCCGTTGATACGAAGGTGGGGGTGTATAAATAGTTAAATGTTTTCCCGTGCAAGGTACTTTTCGCGTTTCTTAAATTCCGCTCTCCAAAGACCCAAACGATAGTCCTTAAGTTTTATTTAACTCCTTACCATTTAACGTTACTTCCAAACGTTCTTTTATGCTCCTTCATTTACTCTTCCATGTTTTTTTTTAACCAATTTACTTTATGGTATACCACTTCCTTTACTTATCGACGTTTTACTTAACTCCCCAATGTTGTTCTACACCTCTTCTTTAACTCCTAAACATTTTAATAACTCCTCGATTTGTTTTATAACTCCTGTTTAACTCAACATTTGACTTAACTCCCCAACGTCGTTTTGAATGGAATACAATGCATGGGTCAGTCGTTGGTATCTGGCGATGGTCTTGCTGTTGCGAGCATGCAATTAATATATTTTTGGGTTCAAAACAAGATTGTAATACACCTTTTGGTTTGGCAATAGATGTTTGAATTATGAAAAATGTGAGGTTGGAATCTCTAAAACCTTTTTTGATACAAGTTAAATAGTTTCCAAACGTGCGCACGGTCACTCATATACATGTACGAGACACATTATTGCATTCATGTTATTGTGTGTGAGTTGTCTTATACAGTTTGCGTTTGTTCAATCATTTTGGTTTTATGACCAGTTATTATTGATGTATGTTTAGCATTTTGCTACTTGGTTGGTCTCCGCATTATCATTGCAATCAAATTAGATATGAGATTAGTTTTTCCCTCAAATGACTATATTGGCGGCACTGATAGAATATACATAAAACAGCCTGTATTTGTCAATGCTGTTAACTGCTGCGAAACGCCTTCATTGAGGTGTTTAACTATTATGTTTTGCTTGTATAAGACAACACAATAATGCTTTGTAATCAGCAAATATTTTCTTATGTTTGTCTTAATAAAATGTTAAACTGGACGCTTTGATGTTGGTGAATAAGATCACAATTAGTTTTTGCATTTTTAGGTTGGTCACTTTAGTTTCCATTGTATTATTGGATAACATTCTAAATCGTTTAATGTCTGTACGGATAGTCTTCAATCGAGAAAAAGTCGTGCTTGCTCGGCGACCAAATGCGGTCATAAATTGTTCTCAATATACATCAAAACAAGTAACGGAGACAAATCCAGCAAAAAAACATAACCATTTCCTCTTTATGCATAAAACTTATAGGGCCGATATGCATAAATCATCTTTAACCATTCCTAATTTACGTTTCTCATTGGTGGTACTTGGGATGAAATTACTTTATAATTTCTTTAATACATTTTTCATTGACTTCATCTAAAACATGTGTTCACGTCATATTAGTATGACACTTATAATAAAAAAAATAT
The DNA here is from genome assembly GCF_026914265.1 of Mya arenaria. Lineage (NCBI taxonomy): Eukaryota > Metazoa > Mollusca > Bivalvia > Myida > Myidae > Mya > Mya arenaria. Next base: position 53,897,688 of record NC_069125.1, on the reverse strand, counting down.
TAAAGTCGGGATAAAAACGTAACATGTCTAAATCTGACTAAAACTTGTTATATTTTTACAGTGGGTTGTCCGTGTTATTTCATTTGATTCAAACTATCATTTCATAATTTCACTCACGATTTATCTGCTGATGTTATTTGAACAATACTTTGATAATATAATCTACGTGCCTTAAATGACTTCACCATACTTCCCTGCACGGGGAGTGGACCTCTGGGTGTCAATCCTTATTTGTGGAACTGTTTACATTTAATGATTAGAAATGATATGTTATGATTTTTTTCACAAACGCTCCGAGACTTTTTCACTTCTAGCATCATGTAAATGCGTCAGCATCTAATTGGTTTAATAATTGCATTAAACAAATAAATGAATAGATCTCTAGAGCTCTCAGTTCGTTCAAGCAAATCGATTTCAGTGGCATGGAATAAATACAAATATTTGAATCAAACAACTTCTTTTTCTCTACATCAATGAGGCAAAACCCCGTTTAGTTTTTTAAGTATTTGATTGTGGCTTAATGATGAAATAACGCACATAAGAGACAAACGATTGCTCTTTTGATCTTTTTCAAGGAAATGTGTAAACAATAAAGTGATATTTGTATTACAATTGATGAAGGCTGTGACAAACTTAAACTATTCAATAGTTACAGCAATGTCCACATTGAAAAACCATGGGAACAATAATAAGATGCTTTATACGGTAGACAACTACTATAATGTTGTAATAAGCATAGCGCACATACAGTCCCTTTGTAAAACTCCGATAAGACATTTGACAAAAATATGACATGACGTTTGTAAGTTGAAATGGCTATCAATCAATAAAATAACAAAAACAAACGAACGTGATAAATAATGTTACAAACAATACTTAAAATGAATACACACCCAGTAAAATAAACACTGTTTGTGGGTTATTTATATATGTATTCTTTAAATAAAAAAGTGTGCCCTCAGATAATTTTGAAAAGGATCGCTGAGTTGGTTTTTTTTTATACGTTCGGAAACTTGAAAAAAAAGTCTTCAACTTTTTCACAAAGTTTTGGCTTTCCTAAGATGAACATGAGACTCACTTATATTTGGATCGGAATTGAATAAGGTATCATTTAATGCTAGAATCAGAACTACGAGGTTCTTATGATACCTACAATTGTTAATTCTAACGATTGTTTAAGGACTGTTACTGTCATATGTATACACAATGCGCTTATATGTGTGAGGTGTCTTGAAATGGTTTTGGTCGTTCAGTAGGATTTGTCTGCTGGCCAGTAATTCGGTTGTGAAGCCAATGAGAACTATATAGGTCAGTATTCTATTATGCTGCGGGCTTGTCTCTGCATTTACATAGGAATGAGATAGGATAAGATATAAGTATTTCCCTCAGAGGTATAAATTGGCGGCACAAATAGAATATGCGAACTAGCATAACCTGTTTGTATCAATGATGTTCGCTTAAAATAACTTGATGTTTATTTATATATACTTATATCTATAAATGTTCCAAAGCGATCATGCCTACACGTTTGTATTGATAACGATTTAGTACTATATGGTATGCACTATATGCATGGGACTGTAAGTTTTGATCTTAGTGCTTTTAAAAAATATCATAGATAATATACAGCTGACGGGACTGTATATCACATCGTATACTGGCTGTATAATAGATTCATGGACAAATACGTATACTATTGAATATATATATATATATGTTAAATTTATATGTTATGAGGTGAATTTATTGATATGAATCTTTTGAAGTAGTACACCTAGTACTAAATAATCTAGCCTGTCTCGTTAATTCACACAAAAAAACTTGTTTTTGCTTCGCATTTGACTAAACTCAAAAGATATGCAAATCATATATGCACAGGTAGCATCCCCGACAAATCAAGCATCAGTACAGTCCTGCGTACATAACCCAAACACAACACACATTCATTGAATGCCAGCGTAATTTTCAACTCATAAACCTTCATTTTTTTTATTTGACAAAGAAGTAAACTCTTGTTGAATTTTGCTCTCATGGGATTGTCATTGTTGGTTTGTTTGATTTATATTATTGAACGTCATAAGTTCATAGGTGCAGTGGTGATATACCTGATTATCGTATTTAGTGATGTTATTTTAACATAGTTAAATAGCTCTAAGTCACGTTCACGTTAATTTCATATTGATTTGTGAAACTGTTTACAGTCCATAACTATTTTTCCAAAACGCTCCCATCAATATGTTAATACGTCAGCTTCTAATTGTTTGATAATTTCATTAAAACGTGGATGATTAGATCATAATCTTTATTGCGTTAAAGCGAATTGATACCAAAGACACGGAAAACAGTCGCATGTATCTATAAACATATATTAATCAAACAAATGCATTAATCTAAATCAGAACGACACGACCAAGCTCTAAATAGTTTTTAAGGTAAATTAATCAACAGTTTCCATAGTTTGACTGAATCCGAGCATGTTTGTGTTGTATTTGTAATCATAGCGATTGTAATTTGAGAGAGAACCTTGATGTTCTAAAAGCTTTCGTTCGACTGCTGTTGTTAATACATTTGGTTAACATATCAAAAACACAAGTGGGTATAGCAAACTGTTGCTTTGCAATACCTTATATAAAATATATACTGAATTTGTAATGATGTTGCATGTTTCTCATTTTCTGATAAATAATCTAAAGATCATCTACGCGAACAAGTTAAACTTCCAGAAGCATCATCGGCGCGAACAAGTTTAATGTCCACTAGCATCATTTGCGCAATTAAGTTAAACTTCCACTATCATCCTTTGCGCGAACAAGTTAAACTTCCACTAGCATCATTTGCGCGAACAAGTTAAACACACACTAGCATCATTTGCGCGATTAAGTTAAACTTCCACTAGAATAATTTGCGCGAACAAGTTAAACTTCCACTAGCATCATTTGCGCAAACAATTCCACTAGGTTAATTTGCTCGAACAACTCCAACTTCCACTTGGATGATTTGCGCGAACAAGTTAAACTTCTACTGGGATGATTTGTGCGAACAAGATAAATTTCTATTAACAGGGCTATACTGGTCTTGGTTAGACAACATACGCTTTGGTATGGTTTTGAGGTAAGGAATTGTTTTGACAGGATAAGAACATGTTCAGTTTGGAACACAGACACTGTCGTCCTATAATCAAAACTGTCCTCTGGTGTGATATCATCACTGGTACTTTGTGGTCGGTTCAATGTCTGTATCAAGGCTGCTAACAATGACTGGCATGTTTTTCTCCTGTGACACAGTTGTGTCCCGCAGACATAACGTTTCGCTTCGAATCATGTTTTGCTAGTGTACGTTATCTACGTAGCTCTTATGCAGTGGGTGCTGATATTTCTTTCATTTATACTACATGTATTTTCAAAAAAAGTTTGTTTTGTATACCACTGCTTGACAGTCTCAAATAACATGAATCACATATTTATATTTTAATTAACATTACTTAAATAATGCATATCTTAGAGAGTGAAATCACAAAATCGTAACCCGAATTTTTTTGCCGAGGGTTGCCTTCTGATGCTATGGAGGTGCAGTGTTTATTTTCTTTTACCAAACGCTTTGCTTCAAACGTATGACAAACATTTATAAAGTCAAATATAAAATGTGCAAGTATTTATTCTAAATACTAAACGATGAGAACTTTCGGAAATATATTTATAAAACTGCACTCGCATGGAGATTAAATCGTTCAGTGGAATCATGCCACTTGTGATTTTGATTAGCATTATTTCAATAAGCGTATCTGCACGGAAGGAACTTAATCTTACGCACGCGGGGGTGAATGGCCACATTTAACAGTGATGATTATATAATACATATAATGCAATTTCACAACGGCTGAACCACGTGTGGAACAATAATATGGATTACCCTTACACTATTTATGCAGCTCGACTTTGCATATTCCTTTAAGCCCGTAATCGGGTAAAATCTGCATTGTTTGTCTATTCAATTTAGTATAAATATATCAGGTAAAATATGAAAATAGATTCGTTAACAGTGTTGTTTGTCTATGGAAAATAACGGTCGATATTTAGAACATCATTTATTATTAGTCAAATGACCTGATGTCTGTCCAATCAATGTGAAGCAATGGAATGAACAATAATTATGAAACAACAGGATGCGGACCATGAAATATGAACGTCAGCCATTGTCAACAAAATAAACAATCGCAATTTAAATATTTGACAATATTAAACCTCAGAAAATTCTCAGTGCAAATTTAGAACACAGAATCGGTGGAAACATGCGTCAGTAATGTCGGTGTTCACTGTGATAAATGGGATTGTATTGAAAATCGTTTATATAAAATGTTTTTATTGCTATTATGATTTGAAGGTTCACTGTGATCAATTGCTAATATTGATAATCGTTGATATGAAATGTTGTTATTGATGGTATTATTTCTGAAACTTTGGTAGTTTGTGACGAACAACTTAAATTGATAACCATTTAATGTAAACATGTTGTTATTGTTGGTATTGTCTTTGAAACTGTTATATTTCACTTGGGTGCTGTTATAATGGTTTATTGTTAATCTCATGATGATAATAAAAGTTGACATTGTTCATATTCTGTTTGAAAAAAAGTGATTTACATGTTGTTCTCTTGTCTACTATGATGAATCAATAGTTGAAAGTCTTCCTTGGTTTAAAATGTTGTCACCGTCAGTTCTTTTGGATAACAAAACACACAACTATTATCATTTAAGCTTATTCGGCATCGCCTCGGTCTATAGTATTTCCCCAAGTTGACAATGTTTTTATCAACCCATAAACCAACTAATATCTATATAAGGTCAACCATCTGAATCATATAGTATAACCTTTTAGAAATTTCACAACTGACTTTACCCTGATGTATGCTTGTTATGTTTCAGAACCATTTTGACACACATATCGAACATAGTCGGCTTCTACTTGCACACTGTTTTTCTCGTCATCTCTTCATGAATAGCGGCACCAAAATATTCTATTCAATAGTGCCACAAACTATCATACAAACTATCATGCAGACATAGCGGTAAAATCATACTGCAGAAATATATGCAACTCAGACGTCAGCCAAGACAACATGTTGTATCCCTCGATCTAACAATTTTCATTCACTGTTAAATGACGAATCAAGAACCTGAAACTGTAAATTTCAGACAGTCACAAATTCTCAGACGTGAGTTTGCGGTTTGGATCGATATACAATGTCGATTCCAGTAAACTGACCTGGAAACTTAAAAAACAAAAGCATACAAGTTACTAATAGAGAGTAAGGTCTGTAAATGCTGAAATGAAAATGTGGTTAATAAATATGCGTTCAGAAAAATCTCCTCGCCTGTTTACGATCTATATTTTTGAGATCTAATTAAAGTCTGATCCAATTACCGATACCTATATCAATTTAAAATACAAGTATGTATCAAACACCGAGTATAAATCATTCTGAAAGCTTTCCTAAAATGTACCCAATCCGCAGGCTGGTACGTGTAACAGTGTAAACTATTTCGTATCCCAGCAAACATCATTCGTAGCATGTCGCGCAGCTTCTCCTAATTATATAGTCTAGTTATTTTAGGTTCGTTTTAAAGATTAAACATTTGGGTTTCCAACTGAATTCAATTCCAAACCAATAAAGCGTGTTTAATGGCTAATTCCTTTCCTACTAAATTTCTTAAATAACTATTTTGACTTCTTCTTATGACAGGAAACAAACGTTGGTTGTATAAATATGTCACAGCCACAGCATAACGGCAGCATATAAAAGTCTATGATCTACGTTACTAAAATGTGCATAGTAAAGTAAAATAAATGGTTGATTAAAGTATAAGATTTCATTGCAAAATGAATCTTTGGCGTTAAGCCGTCTTTAATTTGACTCAGAAGTTTATCCGTAAGTCCAGTATTAATTTGAAGCACAAGTGCTGACATATACTATCAAACAATGGAGCAACACAGCTTCAGTAAATTAATGACCTGGATTAAAACATGCGGAATATAATTGAGTCGCAAATTTAAAGATGACCTTTGTGGTACCTCCGTAACGTCACAAACTCATGGATGGTTCGACAATACTGTATCATAATGAGTCCAGAGTGCAATGTTACACAACTGTGAGAACTCATATCAACAGAAGTTTTAAAATTGTTGTATTAAGACATCGTGATTCAAAAAACTTCATAACAAAGAGGATTTTCTTTTATATTTTTATGACACTCGCGAAATAAAATACGATCTTAAACTGAACTCAACTAATCTTATCCATACGGCGATCTTCATTTACCTATGATTTTCATTTACCATTGTGGCATACGTACTTAAAAATAACAATGATGAGCATATAAGGAATCGTTTATATATCGTTATCTTGACGTTTATTTGTATGAGCCATACGTAATTAGAAGGTACATGACTTGTAATCTTAAAGTAAATGGTAATGATTCGAATTCTTATCTACCAAACCCAAATGTAAACTTCACTTGATAACTTTGTTCTTATAGTACTGTTCTTATTTATTGCCTCATTTAATTTAAAACAGTCACATTTTAAAGTGTTGCGAATACATAGCTAAGAGAAATGTTTGTTTTGTTTTCTCTTGTATTGATACTCGGTTCTTGTAGGCATGCTGCAGCGTACGTGAACGCTCTTGACGCCGAATTTTCATTCTCGTGCGGAACTTCCGAGCAGACGATATCGCACGTGGAAAGCGTTCATGACAACCATGCTGAAGACCGACAGTTTGACTTTAGTTGTCGGGACGTCATGGCGGAAATGGATGGGACAAAAGCAGCATGTTACTGGACAGGTAAGTTCAATGTAATGGCAAAGAAATTAGATTTGTTTTATGCAAATAAGTTGATGTACTGCGGCACGTTCTGTTAATGCATCGTCAAGACTAAAACAATTCAAAATGCTGGCTTAAATAATTGTAAAGACTGTGTTATGTCTTTAGGCTGGCGTTCCCACACGTGAACCTCGATCCTAGTCACTATCACTATACACGAGTTCTACTAGTATTTCGTATAATAAGGAATAAAGAATAAACGCAGGCCGATCTTTGTTGAAGAAGTCAACAGAAATAAACACTATGTGACATTAATAGTTTGTCGATGTAATTCAAACTTTATCTTCTTTCACAAGTTTACTCTAATGTTTCGGACTTTAAACAAATTGTAAATATACATATACAATTATGAGTATGGAATAACATAAAAGTATGACTGTCATAGAGCGGTATCATATTCCTTCATGTTCAGTCATCCAGCCGCGCAATATACAACAGCAAATAAGTTTTAATTTCACGTAATATTATCATAACTGTTGTGATGTGTTATGTGTTGAAGGTTACGCAAATGTGTTTGACCAGCCGGAGAATTTCCAATGCCCAGGAAATCAGTACGTGAACGGGATGGGCAGTCAACATAACAACCATTATGAGGACAGAATATGGAAGTTCCGATGCTGCTCACTGCCAGGTAATTTAAGATGTCAATTGCATTATTGTAATTCAAATATTCTGTAATGTCCTTGACACCAGCAAGATACGAGATATACTAAACCAGACCTACCTGGTGTGCGTGATACTCCTTTACAAGTGGCAAAACAATCAACAGCGCAATCAAATAACACATCGTACAACGTAAATCAAAATACACATCAGGAAGGCAGCTTTTCGTCTGCGAGTAAAATGTAACCCATTGTAATGATAGGGTTTCCGAACTAAAGTAAAACAAATGAACAACCTTAAATCATGAATGGTTGTTAATTGCACTTATAGATGTACATATGGCCGACTGCAAGTTTACGGATTGGACTAACGCTTTTGACGGAGCTCAGAATTTTAATGCCGAGCCTGGTACAGTGATGAAAGGAATGGACTCCTACCACAGTAACCATAACGAGTAAGATGATACATTTCTCCCACCTCAGATAAGTAGATCCATTAATTTAGCCATGCTAGAAATTCTTATCTTGCCCACGGGCGAAGATAAAATGCCCGTATAGAACTTCTTTTAGTGGTCACCACATTGTAATTACCTCCCTTGTTGAAGACTGTCGTCTGTAGCGCATCATGGAAAACTTGTCTTGTGGCAATATTTAGAACGGTATTTTATTATTTCTCGCTTCAAATGTCACCAGAAAACAGTTTTCACGCACCTTTCAAGAAATAATGCTTCACTCTTCTTAGAACTATTTAAAGACCGATCAGACCATTAACACACTCTGAATCACTGCGCGAATATCCATGACAACCACGAATTATCGCATATCCGTACGCAATTATTTTCACTAAGCACAAAATAGTTCCAGCAAAAAAATACATTTTAACTAAAGTATGATTAACTGAGGTGGAAGAAAAAGCATCTACCATAGCCGCTCGTGTAAGATAGGTTCATCCCGACCCTCGCGCAGGGTGTTTTGCGGAAACTCGGTAAATCTCGTTTCCGCAAAACACCCAACGCTCGGGTCGGAATGAACCTATCTTACACTCTCGGCCATGGAAGATACTTATAGTCATTTATCGGTAAAGCTATACTGGTGCGTTTGAGGACTATTTGTGTTTGTAATTGTGTATGAGGTGTGTATATAGGTTTGTGTTCCTAGTTCGTTGTCGTTTTGGCACTTACCTTGTGCCTCTAAAATGGGTTTATATGTTCAACTACTGAGCTTGCCCCTGTAGTTTTCATTGTTTTATTGAGTGCAATCAAATTAAAATTGCATTTTGAACGTATTAAATGCAAATAGATATGTCCGATAATGCATATAAGTTTATCGTTGCTTTCATTTGTAAATGGTTGGATTCGCATGATTTGTAGCTACCGAAATCCGACTCATCTCCATGGGAATTCCTTGTATTTACTCACCTTTCGAATGCGGTAATCAGAACCATCATTGTTGATTATCCTGTTGTTTTTTTCATCATGATTGTGTTATTAAATAAGGTCACAGTAGGTCTAATTCCGTTGGTTTCATTGCATGAATGAAAGTCTTAGCTAAGTTTAGAACGAATGATATCTCAAGAAAAACTGTTACGTCATTTTTTTTTATTATCATGATTATCTTAATATTATTGGTAACAAACATGTACGATATATATTCGTATATTTGGATTACTGAGGTATAGAGCAGTATAATACTTGTCATGCATGTATCGTTGCTTTAATCCAGTGTTACATGTAATAATGGCCCGTTTTTTCGTTTGTGTTTTCCAGGGACCGACGTTACAAGTTTGAACTCTGCACACCGTTTATTGCTTCAGGATCTTTGGTAGGGAAATAACTACCTTAGTGCCCATACAGTAAGGTCGATGAACGTCGCGGACAACCTTTGTGATATGAAATGTATATTTCTTGGAGGCTTACAAATAGTGTTACCTTTAAGTAATAAATGAAGACATTTATCACATTGTCTTTGTGTTTATGAATGGCTCTCCGGGACGCAAGAATTATATGCGCATCACCACACTGATTATTCATCAACTCGCTGATTTTGAATGGCTTGTTTTGGTTTCTGATTATTGAAGGAGCGATGAATACATTAATCGCGGAATCCTGGAGAGTATAATGAACATCTCCGGTAGAAGTGTGGACATGCGCGACCTATAGATCCAAAATCAATAACCAATATAATAAAGAAAAAAAGCGGACATGGACGCTCATTTTTCATGAACTACCATGCAGGGTGCAGTGGATAGCCCCATTATATCAAGACTTTAATCTGGGCGGGTGTTGTCGTGCTTTCATGAAGTGTTACATTGCTAATAGAGTCATTGAGTGCATGGATTAATGTAACAAATTATTAGGATAATTTGTGAAGAAGTTGTTATATACGATAAATGTTGCTGTTTTTTTAAACTGAAAATGGCTTAATACGAATTTAGAAAAAAAACTGTGCCATTATTCAAAGGTCTAATAATCTGCTTAAGAGGTTTAATGGCTACAACAGTTGGTGAGTAAAACAATAGTTGTTAAGTTTTCATAGAAAGAATTATGTTTGACATGTAGTTTTTGATACAATGAGTTAACCGATATGTGGAAGCTATACAGGTATGATTTATGATGATTAACACAATGCACTGCTGTCAAAACTACGGAGCTAGAACGCAAATAAAGCCAAATATCAAACTCGTAAGCAAAATATGAAAATGAATTTAAAGTCTGTAATTGTTGCTCATTGTCTAAACACACCACATAATGATTGAGAGAAGCTTTACTGTCTTTGACAGTGAGCGAAATATAATCTACAATGCCATGGGTGTAAAACCTTTGTTTCCAGTTTATAGCACGTTGATGGTGCTCTTAGCTGGAAGTGACCGAGACTTTGAGGATTTGTGGAATGTAACCGGCGCCGAAAACGACCCTTCTGCAAACAAACACTCGCTTCCCATTTCTGACGTCATCGCTGGGGGGAACTTCCGGAGTGGCCTGGTTGACACATGGGGATCATCTACATTTGAAACGGTACTGTGATATAGATGCTTGCACATGATATATTTCCTAACAGAAATATTAAACCTCTATTTTTTTTAATAAGACAATAAAAATCATCAAAAATGGAATTCTTTTCCAAGCTGCATCTTTATCGGGCTATGCATTGTTACAAAATGTCAAGAGAAAGCTTTAAGCCACTAACAGAGCAATTATAGTAGTTGTTTTCCCCTAACGTTCCCACATGTGTCAATAAACGCTGATAAGTTTGATGGGAATTTACTTATGAATGTTTCAGGTATCCGTCAGTGGTATGAATAAGGTAGGCGATGTCTTCTTTGAAGTTGAGTACAACATATCGGGAACTTTCCCATTCCTTTCATCTTGGATGACCCAGACCAACATTGTATATTCTACACACGGTGTAATTACCGACATGAGCGTTACTTTGAGGTTCGTGTCTTGACAATTGGTGTTTGATCGTTGTGCCGCGAAACAATAACATACTGGTTTATTGCCATTTGGGATTGTAAAGGTATATTTTGTATGCATTTTAAATGCTGCATATCTTTATAAATGAACTAGTTAAATGATGGAATTATTAGGATTGCTGTTAGATTGAAAGGCAAGCAATCGTTCTTTAAGCGTATTCATTACCCTGATTCTGTTTTGCAGGATCGGGCATAATGCTTCATATATGATTTCGCAAAGACTCCGCAGTCGTAATTAGTTCACAGAAAGATGGAATTGTAAGACAATTGTTAATGTAGCGTTCTATTTTGAATCTCTTGTAGGCCGTTAGTAGAATTACTATTTTCTTCTGAAAAGAAATTTGGAAAATGGGAAACAGAATCAGGTATGTTTCTGTTCGTGTATTTCAGTGATTCAAACTACCGGGTTTTGGTGGAGCAGCAAAGTACCGGTACAGCATGGTTTACGATTACTTTTGGACCTCTATCATACCCAGGAATGCCCCGAATGTTTGCAGCACGGAGAAAGAACGTTCCCTTTGTGCCACCTGTCGTTCTCGATGGTAGGTTAAATACAGCGTTTCCACAATAAAAGTAAGGAGATATATCCATTAAATAAGTGTTCTATTTTACATGAAAATTAACCTGGTTAAAGTCACTTCTAGACATTACTGTTTATATAGAAGCCCCTGGTTAAATTCACTCTGTTAATATAGAAGCCCCGGTTTAAATTATCTGCTAGATATCACTGTTTATATAGTAGCCCGTTGTTAAATTCACTGTTAGATATCACTGTTTATATGGTAGCCCCAGGTTAAAGTCACTTCTAGATGTCACTGATTATATTGTAGACTCTGGTTTAAGTCACTGCTAGATATCAGTGTTAATATAGTAGCGCCTGGTTAAAGTCACTGCTAGATATCACTGTATATATAGTAGCCTCAGGTTAAAGTCACTGCTAGATATCAGTGTTTATATAGTAGCCCCAGGTTAAAGTCACTTCTAGATATTACTGTTTATATAGTAGCCCCTGGTTAAAGTCATTTCTAGATATCACTGTTTATATAGTAGCCCCTGGTTAAAGTCATTTCTAGATATCACTGTTTATATAGTAGCCCCTGGTTAAAGTCACTTTTAGATATCAGTGTTTATATAGTAGCCCCTGGTTAAAGTCACTTTTAGATATCACTGTTTATATAGTAGCCCCTGGTTAAAGTCACTTGTAGATATCAGTGTTTATATAGTAGCCCCTGGTTAAAGTCACTTTTAGATATCAGTGTTTATATAGTAGCCCCTGGTTAAAGTCACTTCTAGATATCAGTGTTTATATAGTAGCCCCTGGTTAAAGTCACTTTTAGATATCAGTGTTTATATAGTAGCCCCTGGTTAAAGTCACTTTTAGATATCAGTGTTTATATAGTAGCCCCTGGTTAAAGTCACTTCTAGATATCACTGTTTATATAGTAGCCCCTGGTTAAAGTCACTTTTAGATATCAGTGTTTATATAGTAGCCCCTGGTTAAAGTCACTTCTAGATATCAGTGTTTATATAGTAGCCCCTGGTTAAAGTCACTTCTAGATATCACTGTTTATATAGTAGCCCCTGGTTAAAGTCACTTCTAGATATCAGTGTTTATATAGTAGCCCCTGGTTAAAGTCACTTCTATATATCAGTGTTTATATAGTAGCCCCTGGTTAAAGTCACTTCTAGATATCAGTGTTTATATAGTAGCCCCTGGTTACTTCTAGTCTTATATAAGTTGGCGCACATTTTTTACTGTTATTCGTGAATTAAAACTTTGATTCTGGTTCTCACTCGGTGAAGTATAGACACTAAACAAACAAACATTTATCAGCTTTTTCTTTATAATTTATTTTAAGGGGCTTACATATAACGCATATTAAGTAAATTTGCTGAGTGAACTTCTGCAATCTTATTATTGAATTTCTTGGAGTTGATGCCGTTCGATTTCTTAATTTCACTTAATGATGCCAGAATTATGACTATGTGCAACAAATAACGTTTAGGTTTTAAACGTCGGAGGAAACATATTTTAACATATTCGTTCAAGTTATGCTCGCTCGATTTCGTAATTAGAAGATGAACACACCATACCATTTTAATTACGGCTTAATATTAGGCTATAACATATACCTAGAAAAACAGATGCGTATACGCTGCCTTTAATACTTTATTAATGTTTACTCAATAAGTAAACGTACACATACATTGAGAGAGACTTGACACTTTTCGACGTCGACATACACTGAATATTTACACCTCAACGTCCATTCCTTAAATGAACTGCCTTTCGGCAATTGCGGTTATCATCCGATGAACGCAACATCTTCGGATATGTTCGGATCGTAATTCATTGTCCTTCGGAATCCACACCCTTTGACCAGCCCAATTGCGTTCATGCCCCGATAATGACATCAACCCCGCAATTCATTCCTTAAATAAAATATACGTGGTAACTTTTTCTGCCCAAAACATTTGAAAACAATGTACATGTAAGGCGTCAACATTTCATAAACAACGTTTAAACCCATCATAGAATTGATAATCATTTTCATTTTTCAACTTCGAAAATGTGATGATTTTGTTGACTTATGTCTTCCACGAAATGCCACCTATAGGCTATACTGAAATTTGTCATTATTATAACACGTAAATGATTGATGATTAGATTAACGACATATGTTCAGGAATTGTTGGTATCGCACAGAGCTAATAACAAGATGGTAATTCATTTCCAATTACGTAGACAGGGCACAAGGCAATCAATCATAGCACAATGTGTATTTACTATCCTGAATTATACCATACTTAAATATTTCATATTTTGATATTTACGATGGAGAATAACTGTAGGTTCTTATTTGAAATAGTATTTGTTATTCGACATTATACATTTAATCGGTAAAATATAGGGACAATGTACAGCTGCATAACCTTATGTTATAAAATCATACTTGTTTCTCTTTTTTGTGGTAATTATACGTATTGACTCGTTGGCGCGGCCTAAAACACGCATTTACTCGTGGACTGAGCCGTAAACACGTATTAACTCCTTGGCGATTTAAAAACACATATTGACTCGTTAGCGAAGCCTTAAACTTGGCGATCTTAAAACACATATTGACTCGTTAGCGAAGCCTTAAACACGCATTGAGTCGGTGACGGCGCCTAAAACACGTATTGACTTGTTGGCGAAACACGTATTGACTCTTTGGCGGAGCGTAAAACACGTATCGACTCGTTGGCGTAGCCCTAAATACGTATTGACTCGTGGGCGGAGCTTACAACACTATAATGCTCTCTTGGTCCAGTCAACAGGGATAAATATGGGGTTGCATACATAAAACCGGCCCAGTCCTTGAGTGTATCCAGTTGTTTTGGCAGTTTATTTTCTAAATGATTTTTCTGCATATATGTAAAGTTGTAATCTGTGTTTTGGCCTAGGATTTTTTGTGTATCCATATGTCACTTAGATTTTGATGATTTAGCACCTAAACCAGACCCTAAGACTATGTTGAGTACGGTTACTTGTGTTGTCTCTGTAGTGTATATTACATTGAGTAAGATGTTTTGCTTACTGGCACTGTATTTGGTCTAGTTACTCTATTTGAATTAGTTGCCTTTATTTTGTCATTTCATTCGACTCGGGGAAATTGTGAATAGTAAAGAATTGCTTTCTCCAATAATATGTTTATTAATTCCCGGGGAATGCTAGTTCGCTTCTGATATTTGACTTATTGGGAAGAATTAAATACGCCATCGATGTATGAAATATAATACCATGTAAAAAGCATTTCAGATGAACTGAAAAATGCTGTTATAGAGCCATATATACTTAATTTAACTTGACACTCAAAAATCATTTGGCATTATGAAGTACGTTCTAGCCTCACGCTTACATCCCGCGGCTACATCTCGCATGCAAACAAAACTGCCTCAGTGGCTTCGAGGCAATATCCGTTTGTTTCGGTTTCTGCTTCCGTATGCCATGTTACCAACATGAAATTAAACTCTTCTCCTCCCCTTGCCTTTTGTCAACGGGAAGTTTATTTCATTACAGTCAGGCTTTGGCCTTAACTGCCGTTATTTATTGCTTCTGCATAAATGTTCAGCACGGCAACATTGATTAAGCATTTCTAGCCACATTGCGCCGCTTACCGCCATTCAAGGTGTTATTGACATGTAACTGGTGACAACAACACACGACGGCAATAAGCACACACTGTTCGACCATTTAAATTTTGACTTATTTGATAATAAAAATATAATACAATACGTACTGATTACATTAAGACTTGTGCTGAAAGCATCATGCATGTATCATTTAAAATTTTCAGCAAAACAATTTGCTAACAAATACTTATGCAAAATTAAAAAAACCGTGATTACAGGCTTTTTATCAAAATATGAAAGAAACAATTGTCATGATTATAGTCAGTTCAAAAAGATACGCATCTGGGTCTTGGACACAGTTTCATTCATATTCATGAAAACTCAATGCATAACCCTAAAAAAATCAATGTATTATCGAAATTGAATTTCTTTTTCGTACAGGCAATTTGGGATGTGCGTTGCTTACCGATCTGGTGAATACCACTCTGATGTTAACAGATTCTGCCAACATGTCGCCTACAATGTGTACCAATACATGCTGGGGCATATCTGCTCTTGCTTTAACTGTGGTAGGCCAAATATATATATATATGAGACAATACTGTAGAACATCGAAACGTGATTTATTACCAATATTAACTAAAACGAACAGTTCAAAATCTTATTGTGTTGTGGCCGTATGTTTTTACAGTTCGGTATGAAAAAATATCAGCTACTTTTACATTGTATGTACATTATTTAACATTTGAACATTTTGAATTTTGAACGCGACAGTTTAAGTCGTAACCCCCTGTTTAAATTTATTTTGGGTCATTAGACTGCACAACACTGTTACTGCGGGGATATCGGGTCAGTACCGCTCAGTGAAAACCCATCCCAATGCTACTACCCGTGTCCGAATACGCAGGAGATATGTGGAGGGTTAACATCTGACTACGGGAGTGCCTACCACGTACAGGGTTAGTGTTTTATCTTATGGCATCCGTAGTTATGGTTTTCATCCAATTACGGAAATGCATACCACGTACAGGATTTCTCCCACCCCATATAAGTATATTGAGATTTTTGGCCATGCAGGAAATTCTTTTCTCTCACCTTAGATACGTAGATCCAAAAATTTAACCATGCTAGAAATAATTATCTTGCCCACTGGCAAAGATAAAACAAGTACCTGTATGGAACTCCTTTTCAACATTGAAATTACCTCCCTTGTTGAAAACTGTCGTCTGAAGCATCATGGAGACATTGTCTGGTGGCAATATTGAGAATGCTAATTAATCATTTCTCGCTTCAAATGGCACCTTAAAAAAGTTTTCACGCACCTTTCAAGAATAATGCTTCACTTACCAAAGAACTGTTTAAAGACCGATTTGACTATTAACATAATCTGAATCAATGCGCGCATATCCATGACAACCACGAATTATCACATATCCATACGCATTTATTTTCATTACGCACTAAAGAGCTCCAGCAAAAATACATTTTTAGTTAAATTTGTATAATTGAGATGGGAAAAAAAGCCTCTTCCATAGCCGATCGTGTAAGGTTTATCCAACCCCTCGCGCAGGGTGTTTTGCTGAAACTCGGTAAACCTCGTTTCCACAGATGAACCTACCTTACACTCCCGGCCGTGGAAGATACTTATAACCTTGTACACGAGCAAATATAAAAAACAACCAGTATGTTAAAATATATTAAAATACATTTTTTGTTTAACTGAGGTGGAAGGCACGCATCTACGATGGCTGCTCGTGTAAGATTGGTTCATCCTAACTCTAGCGCAGCGTGTTCTGCGAAACCAAGAAAAAGTCGTTTCCGCAAAACATCCTACGCTCTGGTCTTGAACACTCGGCCATTGAAGATATTTATGCATTCTATGGAATGACCTTGGTTATTTCGGGTTCAATATGAACAATGTTAAGCACTTTTTAATTAGAAATGTAAATACAAACAATGTAACAGTCTATACAAAAGCTCTTTCAAAAGGAAATGATCAAATTAGCTTATAACAGAAAAAGAAGTTGCCCTTATGTTTATGATTATTTCAAAATCGAAGGCTTTTCCATATGACGAGCAACATTCACAAACTGGATAACAATTCATTTTCAAATTTGTATTTTTGTTTTTTGATTAAGGAAAGGTCCTGCAGTGCAGGAAACATAACAAGACAACAATAAAACATACTTACAATACACTTAAATACGGGCAAATGCTGCAGAGGGGCGTTTAAATGATTCGAAAGGACAAAAAATCATTATGATTAATCAATTGCATTTAACAATATATTTGGAACGAGTTCATTTTGAATAATCGATTGCATTTAGCAATATATTTGGAACGAGTACAGAATGAATTGCTATTCTAACTTTATTAATGAAATTGGTTAAAGGTATTTAAATACGTATAGGTTAATGATGACATATTAAGTAAGTAAAAATGATCTCACCATAGTATGATGATTGCCGTATCAGACTTGGAAAAACAAGAGCCTAAACTAGCTTACAATAAACATACTTTTTTCAAGATATGAAAAAAAAAACTATTTTGTTTCCTTAGAATTTGTGTTTCATTTATCTGATAATAAACGTTATAACCCATTACAATACAATACAATACAATACATGTATTTCCCCCTAAAAGAACATATGCATTTTATTTATGAACACGATATGTGATTGAAAATTATAGTGATGCATAATAATAATAATAATAATAATAATAACAACTTTATTTAACGAAGGTTACATACTAAGTGTACAATCATTACAGACATAAATAACAAATATGAACAACATGTCTCCAAATACGGTGATCAGACTACCAAATGTACACTTCATTGAAAAAATGCAAACAACATAATCATTCGCATAGATGTCACATTCGGCTTACACATTCGGAAATGTGCTGAAATCGTAAGTAAGATTATGTTCAGATAATCCTAAAGTAATGGATGCATTTGGAGCCTAAGCGTAAACATAGTTCAAGCACAATAGCCCGGAAACAATGTCAATGCCACAAAACAAAATGTCACACAATAGTTAAGAGCGCTCACAAACAAGTTATTCTAGCTATCACAATCATAATATTTCTATAAACACCCCTATTGCATAATTTGTGAACAGTTGGACTGATTTTCACTTCCTCTTTGCTTTGTCTCCGAATGTTCCTGAACTTTGTCTTGCCTTCTTCTAGTCACGATAAGGTCACGTACTCATAACCCCTTGGTCGCTCGGCTACCATCCAAGTTTTTCGTAATCGACAAGCAAAGGTGTGAGCGGCCTATACTTCGCGATTCCAATAGGTTTTTATGAGTACTCTCTTAAAAGTATGAGTTGAGTTCATTTGTTTCGAGTAATTGACAAACCAGGATGGAAATTGAAAAATGTCATTTATTCACATTAAATGACGTATATCGTTACAAACGAACAATATACATGACCGAAACAAAGTTGGAGGCTTCAGCAGTTGGACTCTAACCACAGGAATACCACAACAGGCTGAATCAGTTGTACTTTTCAATAGAGTTATACAACAAAGGCCCCTACAGCTGCACTTTACCAAAACGTAATACAACAATAGGCTCCAACAGCTGTACTGTACTACAGAGCAATACAACAATAGGCTCCCAATAGCTGTACCTTACGATAGAGTAATACAACAACAGGCTCCCAACAGCTGTACCTTACAATAGAGTAATACAACAACAGGCCCCAACTGTAGCACTCTACAACAGAGTAAAACAACATTAGGATCCAACAGCTGAACTCTACTACAGAGCAACACAACAACAGGCTCCCAATAGCTGTACCTCACAATAGAGCAATACAACAACAGGCTCCCAACAGCTGTACCTTACAATAGAGTAATACAACAACAGGCTCCCAACAGCTGTACCTCACAATAGAGCAATACAACAACAGGCTCCCAATAGCTGTACCTCACAATAGAGCAATACAACAGCAGGCTCCAACCGTTGCACTCTTCAACAGAGCAATACAACAACAGGCTCCCGATAGCTGCACTTTTACAATGAATAGAGTAATACCACAACAGACTTCAACAGCTGTACTCTACTATAGAGCAACAAAACAATAGGCGCCTACAGCTGTACTTTACAATAGGCTAATACAACAATAGACTCGAACAGCTGCACTCTACATCAGAAATACAACAAATTGGCCTAAATAGCCATACTCCACATTTATATAAGAGTATTACAAGAATAGGTTGCAATAGGTTATTACAAAATCGGCCTCAAAAGCCGAACTCCACAATAGAGTAATGCAAAAAATAAAATAAAAATAATACAACAATAGGTTCCCAAAAGCCATACTCTAGAATAGCGGAATACCGTAACTGAATCCTGTAGCGGTACTCTGCAATAGAGTAATACAACAGCAGGCAGTACAATAGCCGTACTCTGTAATAGAATAATGCAACAATACGTTCCAATAGCCGGACTAGACAATAGAGTGAAAAGCAACAATCGATCTTAATAGCCTAACTTCACAATAGAGCAATATCACAATAGGTCCTTATAGCCGTACTTAGCAATGGAGTAATACCCCAATAGCTTTACTCAACAAAACAGGAAAACACTAATCGGCTCCAAAAGCCGCACTCCACAATCGAGGTAATCTAAAATTAGGTGTCAATAGCTGTACCCCACCAAAGAGTAATACAACAAAAAGGCCCAAATAGCTCTACTCCACAGAAGTTAAACAACTATCGGCAAATACGCACATTCCACAAAAAGAAATATAACCAAAGGCTCCAATAGCCGCAGGTTACAATAGAGTAATATAACAATATGCTCCAAAAGGTCACTCAACAATAGAGTAATTTATAAGAACAATATGTCCCAATAGCAAAACTGCCAAATAGAGGAAAACAACAAACGACCCCAAAAGTCATTTTACAATACAGTTATAAAACAATAGGCTCTAATAGCTGTAATCCACAATAGAGTAAAATAACAAAAGGCCCTGAATAGCTGTACTCCACCAAAGAGTAAAACAACAATAGGCCCCAATAGCCGAACTCTACAATAGAGTTATATAACAATAGGCCCCAATAGCCGAACTCTACAATACAATAGAGTTATAGAACAATTGGCCCCAATAGCCGAACTCTGCAATAGAGTAATAGAACAATTGGCCCCAATAGCCGAACTCTGCAATAGAGTTATATAACAATAGGCCCCAATAGCCGAACTCTACAATAGAGTTATAGAACAATAGGCCCCAATAGCCGAACTCCACAATGGAGTTATAGAACAATAGGCCCAAATAGCCATACTCCACAATAGAGTTATAGAACAATAGGTCCCAATAGCCGAACTCCACAATAGAGATATAGAACAATAGGCCCCAATAGCCGAACTCCACAATAGAGTTATAGAACAATAGGCCCCAATAGCCGAACTCTACAATAGAGTTATAGAACAATAGGCCCCAATAGCCGAACTCTACAATAGAGTTATAGAACAATAGGCCCCAATAGCCGAACTCTACAATAGAGTCATAGAACAATAGGCCCCAATAGCCGAACTCTACAATAGAGTTATAGAACAATAGGCCCCAATAGCCGAACTCTAAAATAGAGTTATAGAACAATAGGCCCCAATAGCCGAACTCCACAATAGAGTTATAGAACAATAGG
The DNA here is from genome assembly GCF_026914265.1 of Mya arenaria. Lineage (NCBI taxonomy): Eukaryota > Metazoa > Mollusca > Bivalvia > Myida > Myidae > Mya > Mya arenaria. The sequence continues at coordinate 53,876,961 of NC_069125.1, read as the reverse complement.
CCCCAATAGCCAAACTCCACAATAGAGTTATAGAACAATAGGCCCCAATAGCCGAACTCCACAATAGAGTTATAGAACAATAGGCCCCAATAGCCGAACTCTACAATACAATAGAGTTATAGAACAATTGGCCCCAATAGCCGAACTCTGCAATAGAGTAATAGAACAATTGGCCCCAATAGCCGAACTCTGCAATAGAGTTATATAACAATAGGCCCCAATAGCCGAACTCTACAATAGAGTTATAGAACAATAGGCCCCAATAGCCGAACTCCACAATGGAGTTATAGAACAATAGGCCCAAATAGCCATACTCCACAATAGAGTTATAGAACAATAGGTCCCAATAGCCGAACTCCACAATAGAGATATAGAACAATAGGCCCCAATAGCCGAACTCTACAATAGAGTTATAGAACAATAGGCCCCAATAGCCGAATTCTACAATAGAGTTATAGAACAATAGGCCCCAATAGCCGAACTCTACAATAGAGTTATAGAACAATAGGCCCCAATAGCCGAACTCTACAATAGAGTCATAGAACAATAGGCCCCAATAGCCGAACTCTACAATAGAGTAATAGAACAATAGGCCCCAATAGCCGAACTCTAAAATAGAGTTATAGATCAATAGGCCCCAATAGCCGAACTCCACAATAGAGTTATAGAACAATAGGCCCCAATAGCCAAACTCCACAATAGAGTTATAGAACAATAGGCCCCAATAGCCGAACTCCACAATAGAGGTATAGAACAATAGGCCCCAATAGCCATACTCCACAATATAGTTATATACCAATAGGCCCCAATAGCCGAACTCCACCATAGAGTAAAATACCAATAGGCCCCTATAGTCATTCTCCACAATAGAGTAATATAACAATAGGCTCCAATAGCCGAACTCAACAATAGAGTAAACCAACAGAAGGTCCCCAAAAAGCCATACTCCACAATAGAGTAAACAACAATTGGCCCCAAAAGCCGAATTCTACAACAGAGATATATAACAATAGGCCCCAATAGCCATACTCAACAATAGAGTTATATAACAATAGGCCCCAATAGCCGAACCCCACAAAAGTCGTTTAAGAGTAATACAACAATCAGCCCCAATAGCTGTTCTCTACAAAAAGAGGTACACAAATATCGGCCCCAAAAGCCTAACTCCGCAAAAAAGAGTTACCCAACAATCAGCCAAAATAGCGGAACTATATATATACACCAGGGCTCTCGCGAAAAGCTGACTTTGGCAAAGTGCTCGTCTAAAATTCCCTTACTTCATCTATATGTCACATCAAGTGACATTGACTTGTCGACAATATTTGCACTTGTAAATCAGTCAATAAGAGAGTATTTGGTCATTGTCCCATCCGATATAAAATGATAATGATAGTCAACCAATCAGAATGTGCATTGAGAAGACCCTGATCCAATGACACAAGTTTGCCAAAATATGATAGAGAAAGTGACATAATTATGAAAAATCATGTCAAGCATGAATTACGGAAAGCATAATTGATATACATGTAAGTATTGTACAAACAAGCTAACTCAATCTAAACATAGTTGCAGTTGAAGCGTACAAAAATAAATAAAAATAAAAAACATGACATATAAACAAAAATATGAGTGGTTGTAGTGAAATCTTCAAATTTTTTTTTTAATTTTTTTTTTTTTTTGTAATTACAATATAAATATTTCTTGCTTTATTAAGAGTTCACTTACGATATTGTCCTCAATAAGTGACGTTGCCAGAAATTTTGGCAAAATGATGCCATTTTGTTAGAAGAATTTTCATAGAATATCTCCTGATAAGTTTGTAATCAAGGAATGTGACATTCGTACCCTATCCTGATCGTACCAAAATCAGATTGGCCCCTGCACCGAATGAGAAATATGTATGGCAGGAAGTAATTTATGATTGTGAAAGCATTGAAATTAATTAAGGATCAGAAACTTTTAAGGTTGACAGAAATCGGTTATAAATGAATGTGCATACTGTGCACTGAAAAATTAAATGTAAATTAACAACAAAAACAAAACAAAACAATATTGCCATGCTCAAACAAATTAAAATAAATTGTCAAAGTCTCTCTGTGTATGGAGAAATTCGGCAGGAGTTGAGCAATGGACAAAGTTAATGTAGTCTCTAACACCGAATAACAGCTCCAAAGAGTGCCGTGGGATAAAAATTGAGTCCTCTGGCGTTGAAAAGTACACCGTCCAGGCAGATAACGTTGGGGGGGGGGGGGGGGGTCCGGCAGTTGTAGCACTTTATTATGCCAGTAATGAAAAAAGTCCTGAGGTCCACATTTAGTTTTCAGGGTTCGATGGAATAGACCTGAACCTCGTTGAATCTCACAACACTAATGTTCCTTGTGTCTCATTGAGGAAGTAGCTGTGGAATAAAATATCCTTGTAGATGGAAGCGGGTTGCCCATAGCGATACCAAGGCAAACATGCACAACACCATTGGGGATCCACTATTGCATTCGCGCTGGCCACGCCGTTTTCTCCAATCATCATGATAATATAGAGACAATTTCCTTTCAAATGTGCAGATAACACAGCAGACTGTGAATCGTCCACTACAAAAGCATCTTCCACCGTACTAGCATCCTCGAGGAGGAAATGATAAAGTCCATTAACGAAGGGATCATTCAAAATAAGTTCATCCAGTTTCTTTGTTTACATCCGAAACTTATGTTACGTAAACACACAAAAAACTGAAAAAACATGTTCGTAGCTGAACGAGACTGCCCAAATGCGTATATCCCTAAAAGGTTAACAATTAATCAAATGAAATCGATCAAAAAATAAACACTAAAGACCTTCAATTGGGAATTAACTTGAAAATAAAAAAGCTTATGAAAATACTGCGTAATTCAGGTTGGCATAAGTTATCTGTGAAATTATTGCGTTGTGTTATCCGCAAGATGAGATGGATCAAAATTGTAAACTCGGTACTAATAATTTACTACGTAATGCGTTATGTCCCCTGAAAGTATCATAAATAAATTTATTTCTAAGGCAATAAATTAAATTTTGCTTGCTTATTGAATTTACAGACTTGTAAACAACTGGAGCCCAGGTATAAGGTGTCTGTGGTAAGTGAATTTAGGAAATCCGAGTTGCAATTCGAGGGGTGAAAGCGAAAAGGTTCTATCTGCTTCTTTATTTAATGCCACTTAGAACATTCACCCCTCGAATTGCTCCAATGTGTTGATACCGTCTGTCGCAGAACCTAGAGGCCTGTCTCGACGACTGCCGCTGGTCATCCCACTCTTCCGTTGTAATCAACTTTCGGTAGGTTATCCCTTTCGGCCTAAGTCTATCATCGTCTATGATCGGCTCAAGTTCCTCCGGTACATTAAACTTTGCTGATGAGCCTAGTTTTCCTTGAAATACCCGGACATACAAAAGATACACATTGTTTTATTTTAAATATCGGTAAAGTATTTTCCCAACGTAAGTTTCATTTGCCCAATGTAATATGACACATAACACCGCCCTCACACAGTAATGAACACAATCATTTGTCATCGCTATAGTTCGTTTCCATTGGTGGGAATTCGTCGCCGACGGGCTCTTCCGGTCTCTACTGCTCACTAAAACCTTCTCGTCAATCCATTGCGTGGACGTTTAGATGCGGCTAATGTTCGTTTTTTTTTTCTACAACTTTGTATTAGCGCTGCCTTCTGTGGCTTTTTAGGTGACGATGGTTCCGTGTAGTCTTGTGAGACTTCCGCCGTCATTTAGGAGTAATCTGAAGCCATACCCATATGTATGTGCTATTCCGGTTCGCACAACCCACTTTCTAGCGTATAAGCAACGGGGTACGTTTTGGACTGTATAAAACTTTGCGAGGTTGCTGCTTCATGGCCCTTAACAGATGACAATGGTTTCGTGTTGTCTTGTTAGATTAGTGTCGTCATTTCGAAGTAATCTGTACTTTTATTCTTAGGTATTTCCTGTTCCTGTACGCACACCGCACTCCCCAGCGTAATAGCATTGGCGTACGTTTTCGACTGAATAACGTTAACTCCGGCATAGTGACTATTATGCTAACAGGCGCATTGTCCGCTTATTCGCTGCGCCGTCCATTAACCGTTGGTTTACGGTCGCTATGGAAGAGCCGAGACGCCTCACATCCGACTTAAGCTTACTAATTTCGGAAGTTGCGGTTTTCTTCAGTAAGCTTCGCAAATTCCCTTTTCAAATGTTTTCATTCAGCACTTTTCAATTAGGCGGTATCTGTGGCATGTCCGCTATGGGTGATAAGTTATGAGTCTCTACCTTTTCGTCCAGATATCTTAACTATTTCAGAGTTCATTTGTTTAGTTGAGTTTAAACTTATTTATTTAAAGACCGATTTTCAAACAAGTTATTGTAACTTATATTGATCACTCTCGTTGACACGATGTTGCGCGAAATTGTGTTCTTGTGTTGTTTGGGAAACCGGAGCACCCGGAGAAAACCCACTTGTCCAACTTGGTGACCACAAACCAAACTCACATGCGCCCAGGCGGGGGGTCGAACCTAGGTGGCCTAGATGAGACTTGAGTGCATAAAGCACAGTTCACATTTGCAATGCGTGAAAACAAGTCAGGTTGAACGATCCTATGTTCCGGCGTTGGACTATCATTACACAAGATAATAGTGTCATTTCTAGCGCTTGCAAATATCTCAGAAGTTCGCTCACTCCGTCTGTTCCCGCACTAGTATGCATATATCACATAGCAATCATTCGCACCTTTTCCCATTGATTTATAGGTGCATTATTCTTAAAGGGTAATTTTAAATAGTGGAAAGTGTTATAAATAGTAGGTCTAAATAAATTTACAGTATTTATTTTAATACTGAGTGTACTAAAATACAAAAACAAATTGAGCCAGTCTACAGGGAAAATTGGAACATGAACAAAGTGCAGATAGAACGTATCATCATAAAGAGATCTTATATTTAGGAAAATGCTATAATACTAACAGCAAAATTGATATGTATACGTACCATGCAAATACTTTATATTGAATGTTGTTTTTGCATGGCACGTTTTCATTTTACTATTCTGCATCTAGTCTTTGTAACCTTGTACATAATACTAAAATAACAGCTTTTGAGATTGTATGATGAACAATGTCGGATTAATAATGGATAGGTAAATTTAATAATGTTAAGCGAAATCCTTCACCATAACGTAACATAACGAGGTTTTAACGTTGTGATTTTTCTGTATATCAAATAGCATATTGAGTGTTATTGTAATGAGTGGATATATCGTGAATTTTATATATTTGTAGAATTTGATCAATAGTGTATATCTAATGAAACAAATGTATTTTGTTCTTTATAATACTGCATGATTGCAGTAATCATTTTATCTGCGTTTACAGTTGTATTCAATTGTATACAAGCGTTGAGGGAACCATAAAACGTGTTTTTATATTGACCAAATACAATATTTAAGTAAAATACCATTTTCAATAGTCAACTCTTCTTTCCATTAACATCAACAGCAGTTTTAAACCTTCTGCAATATAGCGATACAAGCGGTACAAAGTTTTATACACGGTTCCCAAGCCAACTAGTAATGTAATTGTCGTAATGGGATTTTCCGGTTTTACTTACGGAAAACAATCATATTCGCGCAAACAACATCCTAGGATATCTTTATCATTGTTTTTTATTGTCATTGTAATAAGCGAAGTCACAAGTGTAAACAAATGATACCATTGTTGACAAGTATCAAAATGTACAGCCAAATATATTTGACCATAACATATGTAGCATTGAGTACTGACATTTTTAATTTCTTAATACTGAAGTATTAATTTATGCAAAGTTTGACCCAACGATCATAAGAAATTCTGTCATAGCGTTTCTTTTGTTTGTTTACTGCAATTAAAAATAAGTCTGACAAAATTTTACCTCATTTCTATTGATAAAGCATTACCTGATTGTATTAATGCATCGATCTATCTTCTATTACAGGTCCGAAGTTGCCCGGACAACTAGATATTGTCAACCTGTACACAAAGATGTTTTCAAATATTATCAACAATATAACTGTATGTACATGTTCATTTTTATCATTATTAAAATGCATTTAAACAAATATGATATCTGAATAATAGTAAAACAATAACTATTTCTGTTGACGTTTTTGCAAGGTTGACGAAGGAGATATTGCCCCGAATGTGGGTCCACACTTTATCAACCGCGTGTCAGTCAATGACGAGATTTCATCAACTGTCACGTTCATCTTTCGATACAGTAACATTGCTTGTGCGTTGGCAACTCCTACCGACTTTCGTTCCCTGCAGCAACAGGTATGCAAAAATACAACATAAAGAAAACAGCAAATTTCAAATATATTGAGCAACCCAGTCATAATAATTTGTAAAGATCTGTCTTTGACTTATGATTTGTTGTCGTTCTTAAAAAAAATCAAAACTATGGTCGCTTTAAGACAAGTTAGTTCATGCACATCGCTGAGCTAATGTCATATCTAAGTAAAACCAGTTATAATTCAACCAATAAGAATCAACATTCTGATTATACAGCCATTTATTCCAGACTTTTTATGCGGCTGGAACCGTTTACGAGATACCTTTAATTCAGATGGGTTGCATCATCATCAGCTTATCAACTCCCGTGAGCGATGTCCTGGTCACTCTAGGAGGTCCTCGAGGTAAAGTGGCCCGTATCACTTTGACACCTTGACCACGTTTTGCTTTTGCATTAAAGATTAAAGTTAAAAAAGTGTATATCATTTTACCCTCAGTGTGAGTTCGCTTTATTCGGAGATTTCATAGTATGACATGTTTTATTGATGGAGATATGCCTTTACTTTGGAAACAATAATTGATACTCTAATTGTATTTACAGACGCAGATTATATTGAACTCCCTGTCGTTGTTGTAAGCGGAAAACAATATATACAAGGTAATATGCAAATTAATATACTTACTGGTTTGAACTCTAATTCTGCATTTATGCTTTCATTATACTTGTGAAAGGGATATTTGACCTATTATTGGCATGTGTATTGTTTTTAATTTTTCTTTCTTAAATTACAAATTATGCTTATATACATTGTCATCAGTCATGATGAGATGTCTGACGAACTAATATGAATTGCAAAAGTAAGTCACTAAATACAAAAAGACATATATTATATGTCTTTCTTAAACGGTCATTTATGTCTGAGGAATTCGCTAGCAAATCGGTCCGGATTTACGCAATCGTCATTAAAGCACCATTGTTTACTAGACGTCACATTTGCAGCATGTGTATAAGTGCTGAGTTACTGTTGAAACACGGGAAAATCTTATCGATTAGTTAATTTCAATCATGCATTTTTTGAGAACATTAAATACTGTGAGAGCTCATTCATATTTGAAATGAAAAACGTTTATACAAATGTTATCATAATCATAACACATCAGAGTCAACTCATTTTTATACCTAGCATGTGGGCTGCTGCCGAGGATGTCAACAAATTTATCCGGTTATTAGATGGATGATAGCAAGATAAATAATACTTTAAACTATGCAGCCTCGCAGGCTTGTTTGAAGTAGGAATAATACTTATATAATCACTAGGTTCATCGACAACATCGACTTCAACTACGTCTACTAGTTCAACGTCAAATGTAACCGACACAACAACTGCTGTTGGATCGACGACAAGTACATCTCCATATCCTTCATCTAGTACAACTACTACGGCAGGGCCTACTACCGCCACTGATATGACATCAACGAGCTCTACTATAACAAGTGCTTCATCAACATCAACATCAACAGCTTCACCCGCTACTACAGTAACTACAGTTTTGACCACAACTACTCCAACAACATCAGATACGACAACACCAGATCCGACAACGAGTGTGTCTAGTACATCAACTTCCGCCACAACCAGCACTACAGGAACAGGAAGTTCGACAACGGCGCAAACAACGACTACAACATCAATTACTAGTTCCACTCCGCCAGCAGTAACCACAACTAGTGTGGCACCCACAACCACTCCGAGAAATCTCTGTTATTGTGCATGTAATGAAACGTTTCAACAATTGAATATAACAACAGAGGAGTTGAAGGTATTTTTGTCAAATTATATTTTAAGAAATTATATCGATGTAACTTTATTAATTAACAATTAAGGTGATGTCATTCACATATTTAAAAATAAATTGACTGGGAGTTAAAGTTCTTAGTGTTCATTGGAATATCAGCTGAAGTTCTACATATATTAATAGTTTATAGTGCTTTAGTGTTACATGTGCAGGTAATGGTTCACTTTAACTATGTCAAAGTTATGTCATCTAAAGAGTGTGTCCATCGTACGTTAATCAAATTCATAGTTTCGCTTTCGACTTATTACAATAATGCAGCAATATTTAACTTTGTTTGCAGGAGAAAATAGAAGAACTACAGAAAAAGTTGTCTGTTAATGTGTCAGAATTGTCGTCAACAATTAGGAAGTTGACCAGCGCAAAAGACAGCAGACCATCCGCCGTAAGCATCGGGGTTTTAGGCATAAGCGTCCTTGCTGTGATGTTCGGATCCATTTTGTTTATTGACTCTTCTATGTTGTTTCGAGACCTTAAAGCACTCTATAGTAACATCAAAAATGGATTGTTTTCAAAGCGTCAAACATCTCCACAAACAGAGTAAACTTTATGTTTTATTTTGTTTTATACTGCTTATCATTTTCAGGCAATATAAATAATTATGTCAAAAACATGAACACATTTTCAACCAAAACGATTAATTATTTTCAAGTTTGATTAAACATCCGTCCACCATAATATTTATTCAAACCGGTAGTTTAACAAAATTATGTTTTCTGTGTGTTTGTCTTGTTTTATGACGCTGTATGTATCTCGGGGTTTTAACGATTGTTTCGGCTACGGGCTTTCTCCAAGTGGTTTCGACTGGAGTTCCACGTTTAACTTTATTCTCTCTTTTTTATGACAGCTTAAAGTTAATACTCGAACGAAAATTATTTGTAGATCGCTCCTTAAATCATCATGAAGATGTCAAAGGTATTTGTATTACATGTTTTTTCGTTGTTGGGTGAAAATGGTTTCAAAGGAATACGTTTTGGGCATTTGTGCGTTTTATATGCATGAAAACTAATTTGGATAAATTCAACAACAAAGTGGCCTTAAATACATTATTATTAAAAATACATGTGTTCATATATTCAGTCATAACTTTTCACGCTCTATGCCTTTTTGTAATTAAGGTGTATTTTTTCATTGTTCGATAACAAAGCATTTAACATGTGATATGATCATTGCAGAAAATAAATAAACATGGCAGTCGATTTATATCAGAAGTAACGTTATGTTGGTTTATTTAAAATGAATCCGTTACACGTTGAACAAAATCCTTGAACCGACATCCGGCTCTTTTTCCGAACAAGCTTTACTATAAGATGTTCACAGCACTTTGATTATTCCTAGAGTCACATCTTGTAAAGAATTAGTATATTTGGTGTTCTGTTTTTTTTCTGGAAAAACGACATATGTATCCACGCGGATATTGCTAATGGCTTCGAGTAGGGTCTACGAAACAATAAAGTTACCAGTAGCGAAATAATGAAAAAACATCCATTATAAAATTGCTGGATAGTTTTCAAGTTTAAAGTTCACCTGCTCGTGTTAAATGTCATAAAAAGATTAAAAAAACATACCATGTTTAATACTTGAATCCTTAACTCTTTCACTGTTCATGTTCGAAACCTGCTTCATGGCTTCGCTTCTGTCTGAACATAGGGTAAATGGAAACATATTGTTCGTATGTGAAACGTATTACCTATATATTGTTTGTTATTGTTCAAATGCAACATATTTATGAAGTTTATATATTGTCAAGTATATACCTTAGAAATGATCAAACTTGTCCGCCGTCTGTTTCAAAGTGAATATTGAGTTTTAAATGGCAGAAGATAAAATGGACAAGTGTGCATAATAAAAGGTAGGGATGAGTACTGAGAACACATTGACATAATTCAGGCCAACCTTTGTTTAACATGAAAAACGAAAACACTATTGTCAAATTGTTTTTGGATCAACAGTATGTCAAACGCACCATAATATGCATACAGGTTGTACACTTAACGTCCATTACAAGGTTTCAGTCGAATTGTATTGAACATGAACTAGTTTGGATAAAATTGGGACAAGTCGAAATGCATTTAACGACCATTTTCAAAATAATCAATAGGTCTTAATTTCTCTTATACTTGTATGACTTTTATGCAACAATAACATGCATAAAGAGTCCTCCAACAGAATGTACCTGATGTGTGAGGTTTTATTACAATACATACGGGCATTCATGACGGATATCTATGCAGTGTATAGACATATAAGACATATGAATCTTATGGTCACAATCATAGTTTCAAATTAACGGTATAAGACAGACAATGAACGCTATATTTCAGAGAGGTGTATTTACGTATTTGTCCCCTAGAGTCGACGAATTCAATGAATAAGGAGAACGGACTTGAACTGTTTTAAATTGCGAGTTATCTAGTTCGCACTATGGTATTTAATTTCAAAGTTAAGTAGGGTATTTACCTTCTGTTGCAAACTTAAGAACAAAATTCCTCAATATACGCGCCATGACGAAAACACGTCAATTTTAAGGCGCAGTTAAATATGTTTGTATGTTTTATTGCGATTTGCCGCCAATATCAAAACAGAATGACGACACACTGTCCAATGTCGTTTTATTTGTTCTGGTGCCGTAACCCGAAACTAAGATTAATTAACCGCCATAAAAATCTCTTGTCGCAGTAGTTAAAAGAAAGTTCATTTGGACTGCAATTCAACAAACATGTAATCACCGTGACCTGAATGTGCGAATCCTTATATGCCAGCGATGACATAAAAATCGGCCATAGACTTGGTTTCTTAATTGGAAAATAAATTTGACTTCGGTAAAATAACGTAAAGGATATTTTTGTCGTTAAAAGGTAACGTTCATTTCATTCGCAATTATTTGATTACGTACGTTATGAAATACGCTGCTGGTCTCCCTTGTTACTTATTGCTGTATTACTAATAGCACATCCTACGCCATGTTTTGAAATATAAGAGTGTTCCGATGTGAGCTTCTACCAACACGGTTGGGAATCTTGATATACATTTTTCAAGATTTTTATATCCTCCTTTGAAATATAAATCACTTAGGTTTTCGATACTTAGGCCCCCCCCCCAAAAAAAAAAAATAAAAAAAAAAAAAAATAGTTTAGTTGGGGTAACATCCTTTTACAAAACAGGTAGGGTAGGTAGGATGTATTATGTCTCCCTCATTCACAGGGAAACATAGTGTTTATGCCCTGCCCTGTCCGTCAGTCAGTCCGTAAACGTCACTCTTTGTTTCTGCTGAATAACTTAGGAAACCTACGACCCAGAAACTTCATAGTTGGTATGCAGGAAGATGGCCCCTATTGATTTTGAGATCAGACGGTTAAAGGTCAAGGTCAGGGTGATAACAAATCCGCTTAATAACTTCATACTTTGTTTATGAGTTGGTCCTAACGTCAGACCTCGTTACCGCTCAATATCTATAGAACGTTTGGACTCAGGAACCACGAGTATAAATTTCATGTCTATCATTGATGATTTCTCAGCTACCACCATACAATGGGGTGGGGTGGGTTGGGGACAAGTGGTTGTTATTTTTTTAAAAGCGATCGCTAGTTTAATGAATTGTGTTTACCAATAGACTATAAAACAATAGGGATTTCGCTTATATTGTAGGTAGGGTCGGGTAACCCGAAACAGAAGTATTTGTTTTTAGACCCAACGGTCGCGATTCGTGCACGAGTGCTATTAAATGAAAGAGGATTTGCACAATGATTTTGAAGGGGTCATTTATATACACATTTATTAAAAGTTTAAAAGACAGCATACTCATTTAAAGTTAAAGACAATGTTTGGTAAAGCTCAAGAAATATTTTTTATATTATTTTAGTGGGTTTTAGAAAGTATCTTAATTTTAAAGATTAACCCTATAATTGAATAATCTTATCTCTACTTGCTATTTAAGATATGTCGTTTTGATATCGTGTCAAACAAACAAAACAATAAAAGAAATGTCATATGAAAAAAGTAGGCGACACGCAGAAAACTGTGTTTTTGTGTTTCTTTTGAGTAATAAATCATTTCTACATATTTTACACATGCATAGTTGTTTATCTAAAGAACCAAAGCATCAAGTTAATCTAAAACATCGATTTGTCGCGTTTCAATGACTAACTTTGACTTTTACAAGGCAACGGACTCTATCCGTTGTGGTCAACGGATTCTATTGGTATTTGTGCGTTGAATGCATTTTTTAGTCTATAAACACGTTCATGGTAAAGGAATTTTTGTAGCATTAATTTGTGTATGCACTAGTCTTAACTTCGTGTTAAGTTGAAATTTTGGACGGGGAGGAATCTGTGTTGAAGGCATCGGTCTCAAAATGGTATTGACGTATTTTATTAAAATCTCCTTTGATTAGTAAAAAATATTTTTGGATTTACAGTCCTTCAGGAACCAAATCCAACTCTATGGTCGGGGTTTGGGTTCTATTTTTAGGATCGAGTTACCCTAAGCAAACCAATATGTTTTTGCTTTCCATTTTTGAAAATATATCTAAAATAAGTTTAAAACAAAACACATTGTTGTAGAAAATATCGTATGCTTTATATTCATGGTAGCTTTCCTCACAAGTATGATAACGTCAAAACAGGGGAGATAAGTTAAAATCGTGATAATCATGGGAAAGTGATTCGTAATAGGACTAAATTGTACTTATTGATGACGTATTTTTAGCCCAATCAGTAATGGAATGTTAAAATGTGGTCAATCTAGATTTGGACTAATTGTTTAAAGGAACGAAAACAAATCCTTTACTGTGTTTAGATAGAAATCTTCATCTTATCTGGGTTTATAATGGTCTGCCCACGCCTTATAACCTGCATAATTGATTGACCCTGTCACATCCCCGGTATGAATTAATGCCTTGAGATCCGCGATGAATAACATATCGAGTTGTTCCACGGCTTTGACAGTTTGAAAGGCAGCTCCTTAAGGACCACACGGCTGGTGTTTGTCGAGGCTCCATTGGCTGCCGACTATATTAATGCAGCGGTTTTGAGTTTATCATTATTCACTTTCGCAGGGCCCATTCGGCGAGTGCTTAGATAAATTCACTCACGGAATACGATCGAAGTAGTTATACATTATATATATAAGTATTAGTTAAGCAACAGTAGTAGCATAAACATTAGCAGTAGCAGTAGCAGAAGCAGTGGCAGTAGCAGTAGCGGTAGCAGTAGCAGTTGTTGTAGTAGTAGTAGAAGTAGTAGTAGAAGCAGTAGTAGCAGCAGCAGCAGTAGTAGTAGTAGAAGTAGTAGTAGTAGCAGTAGAAGTAGTAGTAGCAGTAGCGGTAGCAGTAGCAGTAGCAGTAGTAGTAGTAGTAGAGAATTAATGAACCAACTTATTACGATTCCCCGGAGGAGAATTTCGGAAAACACACGTTATTTTTCTCCTCACGCCGTTATGCAGATCGAATAAACAGGCAGTCGATCTCTGGGGTTTATTTGTAATCTTTAACCATTAAAAATTATCCTAATGCTGATAAACATCTAACACTGATCAGCCATCAACAAGTAATATGATCAAAATGTAAATGTCAAAGTTTTGTCAGGGTCAACATTCACATTGAAAAATGACACTTGAAGGTCAATTTAAGGTTATCATAATCTGAAATTATACGTTATTTAAGCCTTACTTTTTACTTACAAAGCCCGGTGAAGGCAATGGTTGTCTGCAAGTTAACGGATTTTGACGGGGCTTTATCTTATATTAGAGCCCGGACACCTACCAAAATAATACAGTTCATGACATAGAGTCATGTGAATTGAAATCAATTGATATTTTATTTTGATAGCATTAAATGCACATAAGAAACATACGTTTATCGTTGTTTTTATTGATAATGGGGCAAATAATGTCAGTTCAATTGCTCTAAACACCGCTTTAACTATATGGGAACACCCTTGTTTCGCTCACCCTTCATAGGTGACCACAGCATGATAGTGTTGATGTCATAACTCTTTTTATTGTTGTAAATAGGGTCAGAATAGGCCTTTTCCCGGTAGTTTATATTGCATTTTTGAGAGGTAGATCTAGTATATGGAATGGGAGATATATATATCTTGAGGCAACGGAATGTTCATACTTTTGCTTCAATATTTTAAATAAATACATGGTGGATGTTTTAAATTATGTATTGATCATGTTTTTTAACAATTCTATTTAAGATATAGGGTAGTTGTAGTACTAGCTTTAATCCAGAAGCCCAATTAGGTGTTGCCCGTTATGGAGTTGCCTGCTGGCGGACCTGCGCTAGGAAAGGTTCTTTAACGAGACGGGCATTCTTTGCATATTTATTGAAAGTCAACACGTATTGCTTCTTTGAAGTTAGAATTGAGGACATTTATCAACTCGTCTTTGTGTTAATGAACTGCTCTCCGGGAAGCAAGAAATATTTGCGTTTCACGGTACAGATTATATATCAACCCGGTGATTTTGAATGGCTTGATTTGATTTCTAATCATTAACGAAGCAATGAATATAATATATTATTAATTTGCAGAATTCTTGAGAGTATAAAGAAAATCTTCAATAGAAATGCGGACATGCGCGACCCAGAGATCTTGAATCAATAACCAATATAATAAACATAAAATAACGGACATGGACGTTCATTTAGCTGGAACTTCTATGCAAGGTGCAAGTAGCGCCATTATATAACGCCTCAAATCGGAACGAGGTTCTGGCGATATAATTTATGTTCTAAACGATGAAAAGTGCTTACATGTCTAAACTGAAAATGACGTAAAACAAATTAAAAAAGCGCAGAAATTTTTCGGACGGCTTAAATGTAACATTCCACTGAAGAGTATAAATGGCTGCAACAGTTGGTAAGTAATTTGAAGCTTAGGTACACTTAAGCTTTAAGTGTATGTGTGTTTAAATGAAGAAGTTTTAAATATATTTTGATGATGGTATATGATGTTTTAACAAATTGAACTGCTATGAACAATATGTAGCTTGAACAAATCAAAATGAATTCGTATTAACAATTTTAGCATATGTTTACATGATAAGGTATATTTTGTTGTTCTGACCCTAATAAACAGAACAGTCATCTAATTGCAAGAAAATGTAATTGGAATATCAAGTAAAACTTATTAACCCCTATATCTTCACAATGCGTGAACAGTAATCTTCATTGTAATGAACGTAAGTACTTCTTTCCTAGTGTTTAGCACGTTGATGGTGCTCTTAGCCGGAAGTGACAGAGACTTTGGGGATTTGTGGAATGTGATTGGTGGTGAAAATGACCCTTCCGCAAACAAACACTCTCTGCCCATTCCTGACGTCATCGCTGGTGGGAACTTTCGGAGTGCCCTGGTGGACACTTGGGAATCCCCGACCTTCGATACGGTATAGTCAGACTCACACATGCGCATTGTTTATTGTTACTGCGTTAGGCATGAAAAACTGTCTTTTCGAGAACTATGTTTGCCTGCTTGAAAAATGCATGTACGTGTTTTAGAACCAGTCATTAAGTTATTACACTGTTTGAAAAGCCAATTTTAGAACAGTTAAAACCTTGGGTCATTGAACAGTGCAAGACCGTTAAATAGTAGTTTCTATAACATTTACACTTTCTGGAAGATTTTAAAACGACTTTTCTAGACTGAGCTCCATAATCAATTTAATAAAAAAATCCAATTTGGTGTTGTCATTCATGAACTTATATGGTTATAAGGTTCTTAGATAAAAAGTGTGCCCGTTTTCTCGGTTCTGTGCATTGCCATTTCAGTGGATTTTACTATAAATTTTGGCATGTAAATTAATATTAGCAATAGGCATACACTATACATACTTGCGTACTGATTTTTTAGATTTGTGGCTTTCTCCGGGTGAAATTTAATTCGAAAATAGTCAGTAATACAAGTTCAATAGCTGTGGGTTCGATCTTGATTCTCTAGCACGGGCATTTCTTGACCTTAATAAAACAGAACATATGTCATTCTTTCTCGTGCGCTTAATACATATGATTAACTTTACACGACAAAAACACATTTTTATCAATAAACCATTTTAATATCAATTGATGCAAATTGACAAGTTGAGAGTTTATAGCTATTTATATATGGATTAGTACAGATAGATAAACAGACAGCCAGACAGACAGGCAAACATTATAGTGGTTGTTTTCTGCTAGTTACTTCATTTTCGTTTCGCGGACACATTAAAGCAACATATTAATGACGAAAATACGATTTTTGAAAATCGTCTTTTTGTCATAATTAAGTTATTTCGTTCGTAACCAACGTCACAAAGGCCTAAAGAGACAAAAAACACATGTTTCCGTTCTTGTGTCCGCAGCGAAAAACAACCGGAAGAAATTCGTTCAACATTGCACACTCAAATTACTCCTTGTTTTAGGTATCCGTCAGTGGGTTGAATATGGAGGGCGATGTGTTCTTGGAAGTTGAGTACAACATATCAGGAACGTTCCAAAACCTTTCATCTTGGATGACTCAGACGAACATTATATATTCTACACACGGTGAAGTTACCGACATGAACGTCACTTTGAGGTTCGTATATTTCATTCATTGAGTAAATGCTTTATGATTAACCAAGTACATGATTGTTTATTGCCGTAAAATGAACATTTGTTTCTCGACAACGAATTTCATGTTTTAAAATAAATAGTATTAACATGGTAAAAATGATAACATTAACATAATACGGGGAATAAGTATATAAAGCTACAAAAAGCGATAAAGCTAACTCTCAATATACAATTTATATATTATTTTTTTCAATTACATTTTCAGCAGTCTGGGTGAGGCTGCAAAGATTGTGATGAATATGTTTATTAGTTAGAAATGCAATTTTATTAGATTAAGTGATAACACAAAAAGGTAAACACGCATATTGTCAATGTTAATGTGTGACAACGGACCATTAAAATGAGAAAAAGAAACATCGGGGCTTTGATCCACAAGTATTTTTTTTCTCCCACCTCAGATATGTAGATCCAAATATTGAACAAGTTGGAAATTATGTTCTTGCCCACGGGCACAGATAAAGCAAGTACCCGTATGGAACTCCTTTTTTATTGTCCACACACACTTACCTCCCTTGTTGAAAATCGTCGTCTGTAGCATCATGACAACCTTGTCTTGTTGAAATATTTAAAATCCAAATTAATTATTTCTCGATTCAAATGGCACCATAAAAAAGTTTTCACGCCCCATTCAAGAAATAATGCTGCACTCTCATAAGAGCTCGTTTCCGCAAAACACACTACGCTCGGGTTGGGCTGAACATGTCTTACACTCTCAGCCATGGAAAATGATAATAATCTTCTATGCGTAAAATGACCGGATGTCCGGGTCCGGGTCCGGGGTATGGGGTATGGGTAAATTAATTAACTGTATTGGTTTTTTATCCGATTGCAATAGTTCAATTAACATAGACGTACTTGTCTTTAGAAAAGTAGGGTTGAATTAGTTATTTTCTTAATATGTTATCATACACAGGACATTGCATGACCAATTGATTTTTTTCAACTAAATCAATTAAAGTACAATGCCGATCAGCTCTATCAATTAAACGGCCATTTCAGCTATTTTAAAGGGCAATTAATGTAATGACACGCACATTCCTACTAATTGTTAAAAACACAACGTGAAAAACTTCAAATACAGTTTTGATATAGGCATACATATGAGAAAACATGTGTCTTTCAAGCCATTTTAACCAGAAATGAACATAATAATTATTTGTACTGCGTTTTAATCCGGAATGTGGTTATCAACGCTTTTTGATTTTAGCAACAAAACGCTCGAGTCAAATACAACATTCCTGATCAAAACGAAGTTTAAATAATCCTATTTTATACAAGTCAAGTCAAGTCAAATTCTATTTGTAAAGAAAGGCCTCTGGCCCATAATACAACATATACAATACAACACATAAAATCTTTGGAGTTGTGATTTCTTAAGGACAGTTATTTTTCCTTATCTTTTTTGTTTCATTATTACATTTACAAAGAATGCTTGTTATTTTTTGTTTGGTCATTGTTAAGACTTTGCATAAGATTTATGAAGTTTTGGAAGTCTTGCCTACCCGTGTGCCATTCATAGATATAAAATTGCCTCTCTTGCCTGAATTTGTTACATAGAAAGAATGCATGAAATTCATCTTCTACACATCTGATATCAAAATTAATTAAGCAATATCTACATCTCTATTTTACCTTTCGATACTCAAATGTCGACCAGTCTCAATAAACAATTTATGGCTAGAACATCGGAATCTCGCTAACGATTTCATCACATAAAATGGTAGATTAATACATAAATATTTTTCTGGGTTTAACAAAGTTTTAAAATGCCTATACGCGTAACATCGTGTTGAGTCTCCGACATTTTCGAACCAGTTTTGTCTTTTACAATCAACTAACCTTTGCTTGTATGATATAAAAAATAGCCAACATTACCAACTTACTGACCCAAACAAAACCCAAACCATATTTGTATAATAAATTCTTTACAGATGTAACCCATGTTTTTTTCTTTCACTGTCATCATGTCGTTTGAGCATTACATAGCAGTTTCTTGGATAACGTTCATTGGACATATATAGTAGTTTGCACCGGTACTTAATACATTTTACATGATACGCGCAGATGTTCTTTTTTCTATTACGTTGGGACATTTTTAACAAATTCCAAAAGGATTTTGGATTACAACTAGATAAAACTAACTCATTTCTTTTAGCTTGCTGGTACTATTGCTTTTTAGTGAAACACGTAATTTTTAAATGTCTACGCAGTGAAATATAATTTTGAAAATCTAACAACCCGCTAGTCCATCGAAATCTTCGTAATGCAGCGTACTTTAATTGTTTAGCTAAAGCACAGTCTCTGTTCAACCAGGGTTGATTGTTTAAAATTACATCGCGATTTGATGAATCACGGTTATTTACGCGCATCATATAAGCAGAATCCTGATAAAGTCCAAGTATTTTCTCAACCGCGCCCTTAATATCTATATTAATTTCAAGTGCGATTTGAGCGACGAGCGATTGACATCTATTTGCAAATAACGTTAAAAATTCATCTTTACATGCGAGCTTCCATTTAAACTTTTCCACACGTACAAAACGATCGTCGTTTAGTGGTCCCGCTAAGTTTTCATCAGTATGCTCTATTCTATGTAGGAAGAATGACAATTTAGAACAAACTGGTAAACGATCCGACTCATCGCGCATTGTGACACTGAAAAAAACTTATATGAGAAAAAAGCTCAGTAGACATAATATATCGTTAGAAATATAAAAAAAAACTATTGTTGTTGTTTCTATGCAGCAAGACTGGGATTACGGTGGTGAGGCTACTGTGGTTCCCTATCGCAACGATACTAACATTTCTCAATTGGATTTGAAAAACGGATACTTCTTATACTCACCAATACATGTTTTGATCGCTAATATGTTAAATGATTAGTACAACATTAAATAGTAATTACTATTAAGTTTTTAACTTTCAAGTGGTAAGTGCAATGTTGATATGACTGTGTTTTAGTGATTCGAACTTCCGGGTTCTGGTGGAACAACAAAGTACTGGTCAAGTATGGTTTACAACCACGTTTGGGTCTCTGTCATACTCAGGAATGCCCCGAATATTTGTAGCAAGGAGAAAGAACGTTCCCTTTCTGCCACCTGTCGTTCTTGACGGTAAGTTAAAAAGAGCAATGCAGAAGAATGAACCGTATATTTAAGCATAATGGGAACCACACAATACAATTATAACTTAATAGTTGATAATTATATCTTGCTTTTTTGTAATCAATGTAGACGAGCAAGAGTTCATATCTAAGTTGATACGTTTCAGAGTTGTCAAGCATTTGTCCTGATTGATAAATATATTGACGCACCTACTCTTTGATTGCACCTCACGATAAGAATATGTATCAATCTCTAAACAGACTCTATAGAATAGTATGCGTAAAGGACACATGTCCTTCTTTTCTTTTGTCATTTTCTGTTATCCGCTCATAAAACTCCTAAATAACCTGTTGCTCGACAACTTTCTCAATCGTTGTAACTCGGCCACCTTCGGCATGCGTAATCACGAGGCGACTATCTAGATCTTTACCGGTACATTGCGTTATCACCTTGGCATAGTTATCATTTCGGGCTGGTCCATTTCGGCCTTCATATTTTTAATATTCATGTTTGAACATTTTATTCCAGTAAAACATAAACTTTTATTCACATGTGTTCTACCATGCTTTTGTATTTTCACAAACTATGATTATTAACATCGTTTTCGTAGAAAGTGGATATTTCAGCCAAAATGCAAACATAGTGAATATTTTCTTTAAAATTCTCGAATTAACTTCTAGGCTTATTTATAATATACCACGCAAAAGTTTTAACATGCTTCAACATATTTTAAGTCAATTTGAATCATAATTGTTATTTGACTTGAGAATTCATTGTTCTTATATAATTAAGATTTATCCATAGACACATCTGCATTGCAAATTGCAATCATAATTTCTATAGACGCGACCTTATACTCACTGATTACATTCAAACTTCTTACTTGAAGCATTGAACACACATCATATCTTTTTGGGGCACTTATATTGTGCCTTCAAACGGGATTTATAATTTAATTTTTGACTGCTGTACTTGTACATGTAATTCGCATTGTACTATTAAATTATACGTTATTTTATGAACCGTTAATGCAAACATACTTTCGAAAGCCCTTCATAATTATGGTTAACGTCGAAAGAGGAGAAGACAATCCGGGCATTTGAAATGTTACTTTTTATTCTAAAATGAGGTTGACACATGGACAACCATTGTGATTTACAGAAATTGATCCCCGGTTTTGTCTGAATAAATATTTTTATTTTGGATTGTTACTGACGAGAAAGGAAGCGTTTTATACAAAAATCATAACCTTCCTTTAAAATAAACAATAATATAATCAAATTAACTGTTTTGATTTTACAGGTAATTTGGGGTGTTGGTTACGTATCGACCTGGTAAACTGTAATTTATGGTTAACAGATACCACCAACATGTCGCCTGCAAAGTGTACCGATACATGCTGGAACATATCAGAAATTGCTTTAATTGTGGTAAGTATAATATATATATTATACTACTGTAGAAAAAAGAGTATCATTATGCTCCGTTATTACGAAATACCGTTTTGTTTATGAACACAACTTGAAACGAAATGGAACTAATTGAAGCGCAAATTTCGAAAAAAGAGTACCGTTTTCTAGAAATATTATGTTTATACATTTCACTTTCCATTTTAATTTATTTGTCCATGACATAAATACATAATATTTCGCAGACCAAAGTTTAAATATTCACTATTATTTGAATTTATTTTGGGTTTTTGCTTTCTCAGACCCAAAGTCGCTGTTATTGCGCGGATATCGATATCTATCCAGCTGACCATCCAACCATGTGCGGCAAGAACTGCCCGAATACGGTGGAGCCGTGTGGAGGGGTAACGTCCGATTACGGGAATGCATACCACATACAGGGTAACTAGTTTAATATATAATTAGCTTAAATTCTTTTCAAAAGTTTCAATAGTAGTTGTTCAAAAGCAAACTATAAATTAAGCGTAAAACACAATAGCTATGCCTATGTTATGTTTTAATTGTAATTTGAACGTTTTAGGCAAAACCATAGAACAAGGCATATACTGAAACCAGATTAATTAGTTACTTGCACTACGTTTTTTGGGGTGTGGTTATTTATTCAAAATATGTTTCGAATTGTATATAATTAAAGACTGGTTGAATTAAAAGAAATAGTGACATTGCCCTAGAACATAATTTTAGTAGAATTACCGTTTTCAAGTGTCATATAAACGTGATTTAGACATTGACCATAGTCCTCATTTGCACGCTGCTTTAGAGAGAAATCTGAAAAAGGCTACTTTTTGCAATAATGTAATAAACGCTTCAATGAGGTACATACATTGTTTCCTCTTTCTTCGCTGTGATGGATTTACGGTATAACAGAATCCACAGAACGTGTTCGCGACATGTATACAACATTCTACGATATATCAGTCAAATAGTATTAACACCATAGTAATAGGCATGTGAACCATTAATACTTCTGTTGTCTGGCTTTACAGATGGTTTAACACGTATCCAAGAATATTAATCCTTAAATATGTATTTCTTAATAATTAAGTATCAACAACTATATACATGACTTCATGATATCCTTACACACCCGGATTGTTTTTTTTCTCGAATCCAAGGTTTTTAAATAAATAAATCCTGGCATAAAGCCTCGTTTCGTGTGTTTCGTCAAATGTCATAGAATAACAAGTTCTTACGCAAAAACTACTACCGTACTGTTGAAATCGCATAACCTTAGTGTTATACTCGCACACTCTGTTTTTACAGGACCTAAGTTGCCCGGACAACTAGATATTGTTGACCTATACAGTCAGAGGTTCCTGACTCCTATCAATGTTATAAGCGTATGTGCATTTGCATTTATGTTAAATCTAAAGGCGAATGATGTCTATTTCTTTTTGTTGTGGTTAATAAATAAGCCGCGAAAAATATTATCTATTTTTTCTAGTGTTTAAATTATTTAAAGTGAAAACAAAATCCGAATTATAGTAAAACTTTATTATTTATGCTTATTTATGTTTGTGTTTTAAAGGTTGATGAGGTAGATATTGTCCCAAACGTAGGCCCACACTTTATCAACTGTGTGTCAGTCGAGGACGAGATCTCGTCGAATGTCACGTTCACCTTCCAATATAGCAACATGGCGTGTGCGCTGGCCTCTCCCACCGACAGCCATGCACTGGAGCAACCGGTATACAAAAAAAAAAAACTTCAGATGCTTTCAAAGCAATTGTAACAATGGAATCATTTTAATTTCGGGAGGCGAATATAAGTTTGGCGTTGTCGTTTCGTCCGTCTGCCCGTCTGTCCAACACATTTGTTACCATATCTTGGTAGGGATTTGTCAGATTAATATGTTCAGACTTTGTCAAAATATTCTCCTTGATGTAATCTCGACCGTTTGTAAAAGTTAATCACATGGGTTCAATAACTAGGTCACTTTGTCAAATCTTAGAAAGATCTTTGGAACACACTATAGACATTATTTAAATTTTGTATTCATTAAAACCTATCTCTTGCTGGACGAAAAATCATGTCTGGAACCAGATATTGGTCTTGATTCGTCAGACATTACATACTATGGGCAGAATGTCCCCCTTGATGTAATCTCGACAAACTTTAAAAATAGGTTGCATGTGGTCAAAAACTAGGTCACAAGGTTAATTATAAACATATATATTTGGGACAAGCAGAGGCAATATATCCGCTTTAATCTTCATATGACTTAATCAGAATGTTTGCCGAAAAGTTTAAAGCTGGGTAACGTTGGGTCAACCGCTAGAATACTAGTTCAAATCTATTTGCTACACTCTATACATTATTTTCCAATTTCAAACAGTTTCAATCGAACAAACTCATATTTCGAATCAATTGTTTATAAGTGTTTGTATTTCATGGTTCGGTTGGAATATCTCAACAACACGCGATTTCCATGCCACCTACTTCGCCTTGTTGACTTTGATGTGTTTAAAAATGCGTTATGTTCGCTCTGCACCAAGCAAACTCCTGCCTTTTACCACCTTTGAATTAGATTGATGCTTAGTATTCTACCTATAATAGACCTCACCATTATCATCATATATATTTTCAGACGTTTTATGCGGATGGATCCGTTTATACTTTACCATTAATTAAAATGGGTTGCATCACCATAAGCTTATCAAGTGCTGTGAGCGATGTTCTTGTCACTCTCGGAGGTCCTGAAGGTAAAATTTTGGCCTGCTGTGGTCTATCCACACGCCTAATGATGCATTGCCACTGTATTAAAGTGTACATTTGTAAACCTTATATCATTTTGCTCACAACGTGGGTATATTTTACCTGGATATGTCATTGTAAAATATGTCTTAACGTTTGAAATATGTTACCTCTGAAGACAATAGCTAATATATTAATTATATCTACAGACGCAGATTATATTGAACTACCTGTCGTCGTTGTAAGCGGAAAGCAGTATAAACAAGGTAAAGTAGTGCAAATATAAAATAAAATGCTCTTTTGAATTTCATTTCCACACTGATATTTTATTTCCCTATAAATGTTAAAGATATGGAGGATATTTGTTGATTTCAGGGTAACACCTTTTTTTAATTTCACGAGTGCTCATTTTTATGACCACTCGTGAAATTAAAAGAGATATTCCACTCATTTTATGATATTATTTTTATTTCATGCATTCTTAGTTATATTAATCTGTTTATGTTGGTCGGTGATGTCACCGTTACATTGAGATTCCATCAAACGCACAAGTAGTAGATACATTTACGTAAAATAGTCCCACGTTCATTCTTTAAATAATTTGTATTTCCAATTTCATATATTTGCAATTTTAAACAAATAGTAATTATCGTTAATGGCGTTGTAATGCATTCCACGTTGCCATCAAATATTGAATGTTAATCGACAATACTCACTTATGATCCAGTAAATAAATTGCTTTTCTGGGAAAAAATGAGAGAAATAGGCAGTTAAGTTGTGGTTTAAACTGTCCTTAACTTTATTTATTACTAATGGTTACTTCCCTTGTATTTAAGGAGACGAGTCAAGTTTCAAGTTAACAAGCAGGATTAAGATCTATAAACTTGGACTAATGATTTAAGTCATTCAGCTTGTGTTTTATTTTACAGTTAAGTGGATCACGGTTAGATTTAGTGACATAATCATTATAAGTCAAAATCAAAAAGTAAATGGAGTAGATTTCTAAAACAAATGCAAAAAGATGGAATTTCTTAGAACGTTTTTGTCTGTAGTCAAAAGTTATCATTATCATTGATGTATGTCTAAACCATCAAAGTCCTAGAGAAAAACAGGAATCCTTGAATGCATAAAGAAATAATCTTCAAAAATAAGATAGGGTAGCGCTTTTAGACTATTTTAACACACTCAATTTGTTTCTGCAAAACACAAGTTAATTATAGTCACGTTAACTGCAATTTCAACAACAAGTTGTAAAACGTAGTTCTCAAATCAGGGTAACAATGATCGATTTTCACTTGAGGCAAAGTAAAATGTTTAACATTCAACAATTGAATCCACTCGTTAATACATATGCATGAAATAAAAAGCCAGTTAGTTAAACTATGTTTTATTGCAGGGTTGTTTGAACTAGGAAAACACTTTAGACAAGGAAACATGATAGCAATCAAACTTCCTTACTCGTTTGAAGTATAATTCAAACGCCATTTTGGTTATATATGTACTACCACAAAGTTGCTCAAACTAGGAATTCTACAAATATATTTATCAGATACATCGACAACATCAACATCGACTACATCTACAACAACTACAACTTCGACGACAACCGTAAATGACTCTGCAACTGTAGCTGCATCTACGACCAGTACTTCGCAATTTTCTTCTTCCAGTGCCACAAATACTACGACAGTAAGTACTGCAACTGATGTGACATCAACGATCTCTACTTTACAAAGCGCCTCAACAATATTGACCATAACAACACCGACATCAGATCCGACAACGCCTGATCCGATAACATCCGATCTGACAACCCCAGGATCGACTACGAGTGCGTCAACCTTTTCCATTACTTCCGCCACACCTAACACGACTACAGAAACAGGAAATTCGACAAGCGCACTAACAACGACGTCAACGTCAAATACAACTCCGTCTACAGATACTACAACTACTGTGTCATCGAATACAAGTAATATGTGTGCTTGTGCATGTACATATACATTGCCACAAGTGAATATGACAACCCAGCAAATGCAGGTATGTTTACTATGTTGAGCTATGTGTTGTGTTATTATGTATAGTTTTTATCTTGATAAATTAACAGTTACGATAATCGCCTTCTCTCATTCGGAAATCATTGCTGATTACTAGTATAAGCTGGAAATCTTTGAAAAAAACGAATTCATCTTACACTGACGTTACCAATACAGGCGGTTGACTTGAATTATCTGAACGTTCTGTCAGTTAAGTTTGTCAAATGTCAGTAAATAGAAAAAAAATGGTTTGGTTCTTCAACTAATATACATTTATTTAAAAAAATAATCTTTAATTTTAGGAGAGAATATATGAACTACAGAAGAAGTTGTCTGTAAATGTGTCAGAGTTGTCGTCAACAATTCGGAAGTTGACAAGTGCAAAAGACAGCAGACCATCCGCTGTAAGCATCGGGGTCCTTGGCATCATCGTTCTTGCTGTAATGCTCGGATTAATTTTGTTTATTGACTCATCTTTGTTGCTTCGAGACCTTAAAGCACTCTATAATAACATTAAAAATGGACTGTTTTCAAAACGACAGACCTCTCCGCAAACATAGTAAACTTGTTTATGTTTGTTTTATGCTGCGCATCCTTTTCAGGTAATATGTTTTAAAATTAAAGTAAAGACACAATAACAAAATGTTTACGTGTTAGTATAGGCTGAATGAAGACTTTAAACCACTCCCGTTAACCGACACATTTATAAAAAAGATATTTAAATGCATACTTCATGTTATCCGTGTTTGTCATATTTATGAGGTGGTGTGTCTCTCGGGTCTTGAACAATTATTTTTGCCAGAAGGTTTCTCCCTGTCCTTTCCATTGTTTTGTTAAGACTGTAACACGCAGAACTAATAACCCTGTTATAAATTACATAACTGGTTTGATAAACTTTAAAGACACATTATTTCAAAATTACGATTATTTAAATGACACATTAATTTGATTTATGATGGCATTAAATCATTGCGCAGTGATACTTGTAATCACGTGATTTATTTATGATAGAGGAATACGACCGCATTGCACTTGATTGTAATTGGACTCCTGTATTTTACAATACGTAATGCGTGTGGACTTATAAGTGTTATATTTAACATACAAACATCCAAAAATGTGATATTCAAATGTTTCAAATACAAATCACAGTTGCAGTTTGCATCCTTACCTTTACGCAACCTAACCGTTAATGAACCGCATTTCTTTCACTGTCCACATTTCAGACCTATATTGCATTGGATATAAGATTGTCCCTCTATGAAACCTTATGCCTATTGTACCATAATTCTATTATAATTTTCCACCGCCTGTTTATAATAATTCAAAATCCAATCAAGTTTTAAATGGGTTTAGAGAAACAAAATGATTACCATCTGTATGTTTGTATAGGGATAAGTATATTACGTATTTTAAAAAGCAAGGTGGTGTATTTTAAACGTACATCTTGTCATTATGAAGTACCTTTCGGTCAAGCTATTTTAACGTTCATACAATACTGTATCAGTTATATAATACTCTGAACTAGCAGATTATTACACGTTTACATACTTTATATTACACAGTTGTATTTCAGTATTTTATTTATAACTTAATATGTTTTATGAAATTTGGAGGAAATAAGGCAAAGGGTGAAGTTTTCATTAAGAACAATTAAAAAATATGTTGTTTTTATTGTTAAAAATAAAAATCCTATACATAATTGCCAAATGTCCTTACTTATATTTCCTGAAAGTTCAAAAAAGAATCTGCGTTGTCCAAGTTTAATTTTCTTGTTGTAAAAACCAGTCATTAATGACGGATATCCATTAAGATAGCGCTAAATAATTGATTGGAGAAGCATAATATACGCATGGCCGATACAATTGTTTCATATTTCCTAATTGTCAGACCAATATATTGCCTAGATTTTTGGCCATTTTTTATTTATATTTAGTAACTTAACAGCGTTAATGCTGTAATGAAGCCTGACATTTAATCGAGGCAATGTTAGATGAACATATTAGGATCAACCCATAACAAGTAAGGGAAGATTCTATTACATTTAATATTGCGGCATTAACGTAATTTACGGATAGTATGAAAGCACTGTGCATTTACATACGTTTCGTTTCCCCATTATCGACATTTTTTATTCAATACTGACGAGGCATCGAACGGAACTGTTTAAAATGGCTTGTTTCTATTTGCAACTACAGTAGTTTATTTCATACTCATGTAGGGAATTTTCGTTTTGTCGATGCGCAAAATTAAAAGTGCACCATTTAATTAAATATTAACGACCTATAAAGAAAAGACGTTATTTTAAAAGAGCAGTACACGATGCCATATATGTGTTGCCTTTCTTTATTTCGATCTATCTCCAGTGTTATAACAAACACATAGCACAATATCAGTTGTTGTTTATTCGTTCCGACACCTGCTACAAATTAAACGACAAAACTTAGATAAATCGACCACGAAACAAAATTTAAATGCAAATAGTTAAACAAAGTGACTTTTTTATACTTGAAATCGGCATGACCTGGCTATACAAATCCTTAGATGCCAATTTGGACATAAAGAAGAGGCCGTGGTTTCTCTTTCTACACAATTTCCATATGGCAATTGATTTGTGCTTCAACGTTTTATAAATCAGTAAATTATTTGAATACTTAAAACCATTCTACTTTTAACTGTTCGAACAGGGCAATTGATATAGGCAACTAAATGGAAATTAAACTCAAATACTATTACTATCAAACCTCTGGTTTGCATTAATTGAAGTCAGAAGTTGAGACTCAGACACAGATATGAGAAGTTTTTTTTCAATGAAACAAAGCAATTCATATCATTGTTTTTGATAAAAAGGTAAATAATAGTGAAAACTGTTATTTGTAACGCTATCACACTCGATGCATTAGTAGTAGCAAATGTATAATAAAGCTAAGAATTGAATCATTGATCCTAAAGTCTGAATACCAGACGCATTACTATAATGAATATGAGAGGTGATAATAATCTGCAATAAAGCTGACAATGTTGACAATGGCATTTTAAAATTGCCATTTACGAGGGAACGAGGGAAATGCATCTTCTTTTTTCCTTATATCAGGTATCCGTAAGTGGGTTGATATTAGGTGCATGTGTTCTTGGTCGCAGAATAACATATACTGATCACAGTTTGAAAAGTCTGACAAATCAATACCAATATTTGGCTTTGTGATCTAGTTTCCTATCTCATGTGCCCCAGTATTAAATGTGTCCAAGAGTTAAGCAACGGAAACAATTAAATTAGGTTAAATTGGTATTAGATCAAACATAATGTCTCTAGTGTGTTTCAAATATTTTTCTAAGATTTGACCTAGTGACCTAGTTTTAGACTCCATGTGACCCACTTTTACAAGCGGTTGAAGTTTCATCAAGGGCGAATTCTGACCAAGTTTGAGTGCATGTGTTCTTGGTAGAAAAATACAACATACGGAAACCGTGTCCATATGTTTCTTCTATGATGTCTCAGACCAACATAAAATATTCTACACAAGATGTTACTGCCGATATGAGTACTACTTTCAGGTTTGTATATTGCATCCAAGGTATGCATAGTGATTGCATTGCAATTCTTACACGTCATTACAATAAAAATGTGTTAAACTCAACACGAATTATAGACAGATAGTGCAGTGATGGTGTGAATGTTACCCTTTTCCAACGACATTATCATTTTTAAGTTGGCATAAATTGCAAGCAATTATTTCGACATATTTTTGCCATAAACTTTTAGGCGTCATTTGTTTTTTAAAGATTGAAATACCATACATGGGGGTGATTAGTAGGATACTTAATTTCATAATCATTAAAATATTTTTTGCTTATTATCTATATCACGATGGTTCCTTTTGAACAAGCTGCCCTTTTGTTCATTGTAAAAGACTAACGCATTTTTAGTTTCAAAAGGAATTCTGATACACGTTTTGTATTCGAGGATTCGTTATGTAAGCAATTTTGAAAAAACAACAACTGGAATACGCATTTCTTGTGAACGGAATTATGTACGTTCTAGTATCACAGTACCATCCTACAGTTACATCACGCATGCCAAAACGTCTCATGGTAATATCCGTGTGCGCCGGAAAATAACCTCCTCCTTCATTGGCTATTTTTGGCATCAACTGCCGTTATTTATTGCTTTGCAACAACGCACAGCACGACATCATTGATTTAGCTATTGTGCGAGTTAATCCACATTGTGTCGCTTACTGCAATTCCGAGAGTTATTGATATGGTTCTCGTGACAACAATATACAAAGGTTATTTGCACATTATATAAACATTAACTATTGGGATTTAATGGAATATAACAAATGCAAAATGATACGCACTGATCCCATTAAAACCTCTCATTGAAACCCTTGAGCATGCATCATTCATATTCAAGCGAGACCAACAAAAATCATGCCATAGTTAAACAGTTTGTTTTTTTCAAAACAAATAATTGTCATGATTTAACTTGGCATTTGAAACGATGCCAATCTTTGATTGAGGTCATCAACATGAACAGCCATTCCTGTTTCCCCTGCATTCGTGGGAAAACATATTTCATTTTAATGACGAGAAAATGCTACCTTTTTAACTCGAATCAATGCATGTACCACAAATATAATAAAAACATTTCATTTCATTAAACTACAGGAAAGTTGAGTTGTTGGTTACGTATCGATCTGGTGAACTTCACTCTGATGTTAACTGATGTACCAAACATGTAGTCTGCAATGTATACCAATATTACCTGGAACATTTTATTGTGGTAGGTCAACTTTTGAATCATATGCATCCTGAATGTGCCCTTCCGAAAAAAGGACAGGATAGTTTCCATCCACATGACATAACGTGAACCTCCATTTTTCTCCTCTTCTTACAGTTCATTGGATTGCGTTCTTCTATTATCAGCCTCAATATTTATTCTACATACATTTGCATATCCTGTCTCCCAATCAGTCTTTGTAGCTTGTTATATGGTATATGGGATAGGTACAAGTGGTTTATACTTCCTGTATTAAACGTTATGTGTACCATATATACAAGAAGAGGAATAATATAAAAAAAAAATTATACCAATCATATCTGGGATATTTAAGAGATGAGGTTGTGTACTTCAGCTAAATCGAATATGTTAAAACCAAATGACATAACGTAAGGGAATGTACACCATATACGGGACGAGTATTTTAATAAATTACATAACGGTAGCAATCGCGGGAATGTATACAACGTACAGGGAGAACATTGTATTATATGACAACTCGGTAGAAAATACGGGAATGTATACCTCGTTCAACGGTAGAGAATACGTGAATGTAAACCACACAGAGGGCGAGTATTTTATTCCATGGCCTTTTGTAAGAGAATATTGGAATGTATACCACATAAAGGGAGACCATTTTATTAAAAGACATTTCGGTTGAGAAAACGGCAATGTGTATACCACGTACAGGACAAGTATTTTATTATATGCCCTATTGTCAGAGAATATGGGAATGAATACCACTTAAAGGAAGACTATTTTATTAAAAGACATTTCGGTTATGAAAACGGCAATGTGTATACCACGTACAGGGCGAGTATTTTATTATATGCCCTATTGTAAGAGAATATGGGAATGAATACCACGTAAAGGGTGACTATATTATTAAATGACATTTCTGTTGAAAAAACGTCAATGTGTATACCAGGAACTAGGCGTTTTTTCATCTTATAGTATAACGTTAGCGGTGATGTGAACGCATACAACGAACAGGGTGAGTATATATAATACGGCATAATGCTAGCGACTTCGGGGATGCAACGAATGGGGTGGATATTTTATTACGTGGAACACTTTAGCGTAGCATAATAGTTCCATCAACAATATTCTTTTAAAAGGTAAAACATAATGTATCTGGTACGCGCTATTTTTAGCGCACTTGCTTCGTATTAGTGCGTCCCATGTTCAATCCACGGCCTAGGCGTAAGTGTGTTATCCCAGCGTACCTCGATTTCCCAACAACACAAAACCACACTATCGCTTAACGTAGTTCCAACGAAGTGACTTTTTACCAGATAATATAGCTTTCTTTACAATCGTTGTAAAGTAAAAAAAAGTCCAACACAAAACAAATATTAATACCTATTAAAAAATAAAGCAAATAGAAAGATGCTCGAAGGATTTATTTTGAGTTTCATTTCAAATTCATTTTTATTCTTGATTCAGGTAAATTCCTTAAGGCAAGAAACTTGACCAGACATCACTAAAAAGACAGATATAATATACATGAACAAGGGAAATGACTTTACTTCGTTATAAACACATGAAATATGACAAGACAATATTTTATATGAGAACATACAATCCATTGCATTTAATATTCTAGTTGCACCGGTTTCGCAACTATACGACTTTCTAGCTATAAAGGGAAATTTCCTAGCATAACTGGTTTATGGTGTTTTAAAAACCAAGTAAATAATAAAAACTGAAGCAATTTCTAAAATAAAAATAATTTCTCTTTATGTTGGAAATTTGGACAGATTTGAAAGAAGTTGAAAAAAAAACAGCAAACGCGTATTTACAATAAACATTTATGACACATATTTGGAAGATATTTTTCTTTTTAAAAACTATTTTACACTAACAACAATAAATAAAAAAATAAGACAAGTAAAATAAACTAGCATTTGAAAATAAAGCTGTATAGGCACAATGAAAACATAACACATCGAACTTTCGCAATGGTGAATAAAATAAAGAAAAAAAGCAATCATTGTATGTATAATATGTAGGCAAGTATATTGTTCTTAATCAATGCAAACAGAAAAGTTGTCCATAACATACGATCGTTGGTCACCGAACAAAAACAAAAGTATTCTTTATCAATATTTATTTAAGCGATTTGCTTTACCTTACAAAAGCATTTTTTTGAAAAGTGACAATGTACACGATATGTACACGACAATTTAAATTTGTTACATCAATACAGCTGTACTTGACTTGTACTTATTAAATACAACAACAAATTTAACGCAAACATGATAGAACTGTAGACAGAACAACATCCTTTTATACTTATGTTTATGAAAATGTAACAAACTATTTTAGAGAATACAGAATTTGCATGGTACGTTTTCATGTATTAAGTCTTTTAACTCTGTATATTATACTAAAATCATGTTTTGAGATTTGATAATGACATCACAAGTGAAGTATACTAAAATAATATGTTTAAGTCAGTATAGTATTTAAATTGTTTATATAAATATATATGCATTTATGTTAAAGTATTTGTAGCTAAGTAGAGTATGATGATAATGAATAATAGAATAGATTCAGCGCTAAAACGTCA
Organism: Mya arenaria; assembly: GCF_026914265.1. NCBI lineage: Eukaryota > Metazoa > Mollusca > Bivalvia > Myida > Myidae > Mya > Mya arenaria. The sequence goes on along the minus strand of NC_069125.1, from coordinate 53,843,569 downwards.
GTGCTTCTTAGATAAACGAATATACAAAAGTTATACACTCATATCGACCATTTTCTTTGTTGAATGCATTTCGATTGTGTAAGGTACCATATAAAGCAGATAAAACATATAATAATAATTGTATAATATATTTTTTGCAATGAATACGTATTTACATTAATTTACAGCTCTATCAGTGAGTCATAGAATGGAACTTTTGATAAACTTATTGCTCCAATTTTAAACTATGGTAGTGAAGAATGGGATTTCGTAAAGGGAATTGCATTAGAACGAGTTCATCTTCATTTTTGTAAACGAATGTTGGTGAATTGGGGCGAACTGACTTTCAAGTGAGAAGGTATTATTTAGAGGTTAATACACGGCGTAGCCATGGCCCGAGACGTAGTCGAGGGACATTACGAGCACGAGGGCCAATTTTCACTCAACGGCCCGGCTACGCCGTGTATTAACCTCTTTAATACATTTGTATGTTTTCTTATTTGTAAGTCTACAGTTTGCTTTTTAAAGTTTACTTGCTATCCAATTGTGCTTTTTTTGCTCTCGCTTGACAACGATGAGTTAACTCACTCTCAAATTAAATTTACTTTTTTTTTCGTTTTTGAGAGTGAGCCAAACAGGCAAACAACATTTTGTTGTCACTTTTATGTTCCCATTCCAATTTGATCACTTTGAACAGTCCACAACGTCTATCCGAATTTTTCTGTACGAATCACTGACATCTTTCTGTTCATGGTCTGAATAACTGAATTCAATTCAATCAACATGATCACCTAGCAAGTAGAACGACTGTTTGTACTTAGATAAACCAATACCTCTCATTAATGATGTCAACATGTATGAACAGTTGCTGTTTTTCAAGTATAAATTCAATTTTGCCGCTCCCATTGTTTTGTTTTTTGAATGTCAACGCAGAATGAAAAACGCCACCCTAACGGTCCACACTGGTTATCAAACACTAGCATATCTTCCTAAACTGCGTTCGCGTTTGCCTCCCTTTAAGATTTTAACAATAGATATGTTCAAGCAGATCAATAAATTTTGATTATTTAGTCAAGACATTATTTCACAGTCGCCAAAATTCATTTTAAGCCGAAAATTGAATTCACGTGCGAACTTTCTACGGGCCGCAAAATGGTAATCGATAATCGGCCTGGGCCGCAAAACTGGTAATCGCTGAGTCATGCAAATAATCGCGAAATCCCTGTACAAATGAGTTACTATATATAGTAACATATGTATTAAAACATAGTTAGGTACTGGTTAAAGGTTTTAAAATTCAAAAAAAAAAAATATGTGACACACATTTACACTATGTTAAAAAGGGACTTGGAAACCTATCCACATCGTAAATCTTGGTGCTCTTTGTTAAAGGATTTATTGTGTTCTCTTGTTTTTTATGAAGTTTGGCTATTCCAAATGGTTGGAAACGATAACATTTTTCTCGCAAATGTACGATAACGCTTAAAAGATCAGTTTATTCAGGGCTGGAATGGAAGAGTCTACAAGATTCTACCATTTCTAATTTTTATAGATATATAACTTGTTTTAAGCCTCAGCCATATCAAGATGTAATAAATATTAGTAAATTTAGAATAGCTTTAGCAAAATTAGGAGTTTCCTCTCATATACTATGTATAGAGACTGGAAGATGGGCTAGACCTGTATCAATTCCTGTACATGAGATAAAATGTGTCGACTGTAATATTTTAGAAGACGAATACCATTTTGTTATTGAATGTCCATTGTGAAATGATATTCGAAAATCTTTATTGCCATCCTATCATTAACCACACCCTAGTATGCAAAAACTAATATAGTTAATTAACACTAAAAATGAATACATATTGAAGGATTTGAGTGTATTTGTTTACAAAGCTTTTCACATTATGTCGAATAGACATTTTGTAACAGTCTCGTATAATAGGCATTGTCATCAAATTTATTAGTCAATATGTTACCGCAAAATTACATATTATTTGTATTTGTTACCACTGTGCACATTTTGCCCCATGGGTCTACGACCTTCTGGTTTATTATAAATAAAGCTTGAAACTTGAAACTTATAATACACATTAAAATATAATGAATACGTAAATGATATTCTTAACAGTTACATAAAGCAAAATGATTCATAAACTTCTTTACATAATGCTTAATGTGTTTTAATTCGATACTTATTTTCGCTCCAAAATGTCGTTTATTTTAAATCGTTTCAAAACATATATAATCTTTCCTTATTAGATATTGGACGGATAGATAGAACGTGAAATTCATCTAATATTTCAGTACAAACTGAAAATTTTCTTTTGAATAAACTTTCTTCTTCTTCATGAATCAGTAAATTCATCTATCGGCCAATTTATGGCTTCGTGAAATTGTAGTGGTAATAAATAGATATATTGTGACTGAGTTCCTAATATATTTATACAACTTGATTCAAACAAATAGTGTCAGTTTACTAGAACTAGTATTTAAGATTATTTATAGAAGTACGTTTGTAGTGCTTTAATCAAATTAAAATATTCGTTTACAATGGTATACAAATATGCCCTAGCGCTAAGGTCAAATTAAACATAAATTCTACCTTGATCGAGAACAACACTACAATTCTTCCAGGATAAGGTGGACAGAAGTTACGTTTTACGTTGTTATAACTTTCCGGAATTACGGATATATATTCCTATTCCCACAATCACAATTCTAGGATTTAAATCATATTGTATTTTGCCACATGAATAAGCGAGGTCATAGGTGTAAAAGGTTTTACGTCTTTAAATATGGCATAACAATATACCGAAATATATATCACCACAACATATAAAGCTGTACATATATAAAGCATATTTCAAAATAGTTTGTTAAATTGATCAATTTAGATGTTTTGTCTCAAAAAAATTCTATTAAAAAATAAAAAAAGGTTCTGCTCTTTGTGAGGTTAATATAACACTACAGTTCATAATGTTTATTATTGCACTAACAATAAACAACAATTTAAGTTCAAAACATTTTTTTAAACGTGTTGTGCGGAAAGAATCGTTTACGTGAAGCCTTTGATTAAAATAATGTGTATCAACATAAGTTTATTCAGTGCCGTGAGCGATGTTTAAGTCACTCTAAGGGGTCTTAAACGTTAAGTGGCATCCTGCTGATTTAAAAAAAATCACGCTTTCCTACTTTCTCTACGACGAAAAGACTATATATTTTCTCCTAACAGATAAAAAGCAAGACAATAACTGACAATTCAATTATATTTACAGCCGCTGATTAAATTCAAATCCTTACGGTTATTGTAAGCCTAAAGTACAATAACAAGGAGAAAATGATTCAAATCAAAATATTATCTTCGTTGAATTCTTACTTTACACTCTATTTAATAGCTTTGATAAAGATACAGACCTTTTAGTTCATCTAAACTTTATCGTACGGTTGTTTTTACATAACATGCAATAAATACAAATACAACATCGACTACGTCTACAACATCTACATATTGAACGGCAACCGTAAACGACACGTCTACTCCAGGTACATCTACGTCCAGACCTTCTCCATATCCTTCATCTAGTACCACAAGTCCTGCAATTATGCCTACAATTACTTGTATGAAGTCAACGAGCTCTACTACAGCTAGCAGTTTTCCAAAACCGAGCATCACGACCCCGACATCATATCCGACAACACCAGATTCGATAACACAAACAGTACCAGGTCCTACATCACCAGATATCACAACACCGTTTACGAAAACAGCTTATCCGGCAACGACAGTTTCACGAACGTCCACTACATTTGCCCAAGCTAACCACAATTCAGGTGAAGAAAATCGGCAAGTGATCATACAAAGGCTACAACAACGATTACAACATAAAATAACTTGTTCAACCTCTACTACATCGCAGACTAGTTCACCAATATCAACTACATCTTCAAATCCGTCTACAGAAACTAAATATATTTTGGGAACGACAAAGAGAAATCTATGTTTGTTTTCACGTAGATATACATTTCTACCGATAATATGGCATCAGAGCACTTGCTATTTTGTTTAATTGAACACTTATTATATAGACGTTTAAATAATTAAAGATTCACACAGTAGAACATCATGCTGACTGTAAGCTGGAATTCTTTAGCAATAAATTATTTAAAAATATAATGCTACCAGAACATATGGTATATCTGATGACTTTGGGTTTTTATAACACGGTCTATAGCTTTTCGACGTGACTACAACAATACTTTGTCATATAAGATGAACTACATAATAAGTTGTAAATGTTTTGCGCAAAGGCAGCAGACCAGCTGCGGTACACATCGGGGTTTTACGTATCAGCGTCTCTTACTGTAACGTTCGGATCCATTTTGTTTATAGAAACGTCTCCTTAAACTTCCTTTTAAAACGTCAAAAGATGAACTGTTTCATAAAGCGACACACTTTTCCAAAAGAATGGTTTGCTAATGGTTGTTTGATTTTGCTTTATACTGCGTATCCTTTTCGGGCAGTATGAATTAAAGCATATGTGCAATAACAAAGATTTTCGACAAAAAATGAACGTTGGCAGATTAATGCAAGCACAGATGTTTTAAAATCGTAAAGGATGTTTACGTTAAATGATTTCGTAAATCGTTACACAGTTTCAGTAACCTGAATACGGTTTTTTTCTCCTGACAAAATTATTTAAAGATGTTCGATTGAAAGAAGCATGGTTAATATTTAATAATTGGCGCCACACCGTTTCTTAATGTCAGATCTTTTTAAGTATCAGTTTCATTGGGTGTTACGTTTCTCTGGAACACTACATAGTCAGAACCTGATTTATACACGTGAACATTCCCGGTGACTTGAAGAAGGGTCTTCCGTAATTTGGCTATTGCTATTTGCTCCTAAAATATAAATGAAAATGTTGTTATTGCATACACACATCCATATATCAAACGTACTAGATAGTATTTCAGTATAATAAAGACAGACGTGCTCGATATAATTAAATTTCATTCAAAAGACAAATTGATGTACTATTAATAAGAAAAATGTTTCAAACACAACTTACGTTTGCCATTTGCATTCTTAACTTTGCGTTTTCTGACCGTAGATGGACTTCATTCTGTTCACTGTTCACATTCGACACTTTCGATATGGCTCTACCTCTATCTAAACATGGAATAAATGAGAAAATAATATCGGTGTATGAGACGTATGCATTGTTTGTTACCGTTCGATGGAAACGGTTTTAAGAAGTCATTAATGTACTTTCAATATACAATGAGTTTCGATTGGTCCTTACTAAAACAATCAATGACCTTTTATAGATATTGTTTCTTGATAGGTATGTATTGTGAAGGGCATGGTGTAATACTGAGAACAGACACATTGCCATTATGAAGTACCTGTCAGGCCAAGACATTTTCACTTAGTTTATAATCATTACAATTTATCTGAACACATATTGTGATATACAAACATTCAGACGGTTATCCATTGAGAAAGCGCAACTTATGTTCTCGAGCAAAACATGATAAGCATGGCCACAATTATAGTATTTTTTTAACCTTTTCATGATGTGATTGACTTGCAATTGGTACTCAAACACAATTGATGCTTTTTTAAGCATATACGATATCAAGTATCTTAACATATAACTATGAGTTTAAGATAGCTAAAGTATTGTGCTATATACGCTTTATTTCAGAGACAATGTGGAAGCAATTTGCAGTTACGTTTATTTCCGTTTAGATTTGACAGTTCAAATGAATATTAATAAAGAATCGAGCGGAACGAATTTACATGGTGTTATTTAGTTGACACTATGGGGATTTATTTAAATAATCATTTGCCATTGCATTGTCGAAAACGCAAGAAAGAATATAATCAGATCGAATAAGATGTAGGCACCATGACAAAAACATGTTATTCTTAAACCGCAGAAAAAGGCACTATATTTGTTTTGTTTCGATCTGTTGCCATTGTCATAACAGAAATATGTATTTTCGTTCATGCTTCTGCAATAAATTAAACGACGAAACTGTGATTAAGCAACAGCAATAAGAAATTCAAATGGCAACAGCTATAAAGATTGTTCTATCGACGACAATTCAACAAACCTGTTATCGCCGTCACCTGGCTATTCGAATCCTCGGATGCCAGTGTCGACATAACAAATGGGCCGTGTACTTGGTTTCTTGTTTGGATCTACAACATATCAAAACCATTCAGCAGCGTATACCACTGAGTTGTTGCTCAAAGTTTTATAAATAAGTAAGTTATTGACAATCATCTAAAAACAATTACTCATATTTATTCTTGGTAATGAGAAAGGGAGCTGGAATAAATATTACAAAACTAGATTTTCATATTTGAAATGAGTAAAATAGACATTAAGGCCTGGGCTAATATTCATTAACATCTGAGTGTGTAACTCATATTCAGAAATATTTACACCTCAACTTCCATTCCTTAAATGAACTGCCTTTCGGTAATTGCGTTTATCAATCGATGATTGTTCGGATATGTTCGGATCGCAATTCATCGCATAACAATATACATGAAAACTATTGATCTTGTTATTGTTTGTATTGCGTCAGACCGTCCCGTAAACTATAAATCAACATTTTAGAAAGTGTTAATTTATCATATTTTAAATGAATTGTTGCTATAAGTGTTTCAATTTTACGTTTTAAAGTTATTTCAAGTGGTTGATCTTTTCCCGCGTTATTGTGACGTCATTTGAAAACATGTTTCCGGTTATAGTCGAGGCGTTCTATTTACAGAATGAGCAAGAAAGGATTACTTAAAAGATTTTCTTAAATGAAATGAAGTATTTTTTAACAATTATGGATGAAATAATGAACTTCTGGTGTAAATATAAGTAATGAATTGCGGGTTAATGATATCAAACCCGCAACTCATTCCTTAAATAATATTTTTTAAATTAAACGAAACAATTTATATTTTTCTAGTTGATTGCGAATTGCATATAATAGTGAATCCTTTACTTTGTATAATATTCAGCGAATTTCATAAAAGTTACAAACTTAGGAATGCCATCTTTCGTGTTTTTGTATGAAGTTCAGATGCATAACATAAGTGAGTATGGGTACTAGTGGTAACCTACAGAAGAAACTACAGAAGACACAGTTGTGAAAATGGGCCTTTAAATTGCTTTTGAGTGAAAAGTGAATGTGATATAAGTATAAGTATATAAAGAACAAACAGTTTCCTCGGTTCCCGTTTTACGCAGCAAATTATTCAGGGAGACTTTGATTTACGAAGTAAATCATGAGCTTGAGTTGATGAACACCCATTGCAAATTGAATAAGATAATGCATCGGTATTAGCTTGAAAACATTTTATTTACTGTACAGACAACTGCTTAAATTAATATATGGATACATTTTTAAAATGCTGAATAGTAGTCAACATTCGCTCTCATGACAATGAAAGAAAACATGTTTGATTACATGAAAGTATTCGATAGTGGCTTACCTTAGGCAAAAATATGATACATTGACAGATTGTTGTACAAAACACAATCAGGCATGATTCTAGTGCAAATGTCAATGTCGTCTGCTCTATAGGCAAGACGTGCCCAAGAGGCACCCCAAAGATACAGACTATCACCACGTTGTATATACAGGCTCCGATGTATTTTGAATCGTTTAATGCCGCCACTTGTACACTCCGTGTCTCCCAGGCCAGAAAAACACCGAAGGCCAACAACAACCCTTTGTAAATATACACAGAGGCAAACCAATAGCCTTGACGTGCTTCATAACAGGAAAGGTACACCGAAGAAAAGATGACATTGTAATCGGAGATGTCCTATTAAACAAAAAATTGCTTATTAAGTCAATACTGAGTCAAAGTAAATAACGTACACTACAACAAACAGACAATCATCAGGCCGGTTGATCAGAGCGTTATTAAAGTTTCCAACAATCTGCAGTATTGCTCTAAGGCTTGAGACAACTGTTTACCCTGTACTTGTTATGCAATTTAAATGTATGAGCACATCATTAACTATTTTATCTTTAAATAATAATAACGATGCCGTTATTTAGGGTGCTATCTTCAACAGAGTTCGGAGCAATCTTCCCAATTTGTCATTATACCATTATAACGCAAATGTACGAACGCATACTGATCATGAGCAAAAACATTAATATATAGTCATAGACTGCCGAAATACGGCAAACTGTGGTCAAGTTTTGACTCCGTTGACATATTGTTTAATAATGTAACCAAGCAGTGAGGGGTGCAATGAAAAAAAAATCCATACCTTAGTTTGAACAACATGGCGTTTGTAAGTCAACGGATATGCAAGTGTCCACGGTATAAGAATGACACAGTCGATCAGAAGTAAAATCCCGACCATTCCAAACAAGTGAATATCTTTTATAACCTATAAAATATGAAAGGCATCATTCATTTGACGGTATATACATGGATTTAGAGAAAGAAACGTGAAGAAACATAAAATGGAGCATAAAGAATCAAATAATACAACGCTAACGGGCTGTAAGCGTATGTGGCCCCATTCCATTATATTGTTTTATTTGGGAGGACATCTTTTTTCCAAAGGCGAGTTAAAGCTAACAATGTTATGCTTCAGAAAGAGTAATTGATATTAAAAAAGTTTTCTTATTAGAATAACATTAATTGTCCTGTAAAATATAATGATGTTTATTTCTACAAGATATCTTAGATTTCTATTGCAGTAATTTGAAAATTCAGTAACGAACTCTCTTGTTATTATCATATCACGCGAGGGAATACCTCCGCTTATTTTCTAATTAATCACGCGAGGGAATACCTCCGCTTATTTTCTAATTAATTTTATTTCAAGATACGCAAGGATATTAAAATAGAGTCATAAGTACTGCCTTTTGATCCGGGAGGTTGTATTCGACTCGAGTGGATTCTGCAGATTCGGGTTTTACAAGACGCAGGCATGGTTAAACGACTTCAAAAAACACATTTTTCATCAGAAATGTCTTTTTTCATGACGCGCTATTTTGTGTCATGACGTCATTTTAACGTCGCACAACGACATTTTGAATGACGTAACGTGAGCAGAGTGGAATACGGCCGTATTGCACAGGAGATGAATACGGACTACCGTATTTTGCGAATTGTACTGCGTGTGGAGTTATGATGGGTATATAATTAAGTTTATTCTATTGCAGTATTTTGAAAATTCAATAACGAGAAATGAGCTTTTCTAGGTATCATCATATCACACGAGGGAATACCTCCGCTTATTTCCTAATTAATTTTAGCACTCAACCAGTTAGGACTAAGCTATCAAACAATACTCTTATCTTGAAACACAATAGTTGCCGAAGAAGAAAATATACACTGAAGCCTTTTTAGTTTATTAAAAACAAACCTTCTAAACCTGATTGAATAATAAGATTGCGTTGTTAAACACTGGAATGCAAAGGTTCTTACATGCTTGTCTTGCTTAACTAACCTTGGTCTTGCAATGGTAGTCACGAAATAGCACATACACACGGTAGGTCTTTGAGAACATTCCTCCAAACAGGATGGTGAAACCAACAGACATCATCCAAATTCGAGTCTAAACGCGAACACATTGCATAGAGTTACAACTTGTGAAGTACAGTACTTGAAAGTTAGTAGTAAATGAGGTATCATGCCATCTGACATTGCACTACCGAAAACTTAATTCATGTGTTTAGCCAGATTTTTGCAATGTAATAAACGATTATTAACATAAATAATAAGTGACTTAAATGAATTGTTTCTTATGCCTATGATTATTGTTTATACTTTAAATATAACGAAGCACAGTGCCATAGAATTAAAACATACATTGGAATAGCAGACTCCGGCAATACCTACCATGCAAACAGTTGTCCCTGACTGCTCATCAAAAGTATGTGTGTAGTCTAAAGCAGATAGTAAGACTTGCACATATAAAATCAAACAGCCACCCATTATCAAGTTGTTTATCATTGGACTCGACATCTTGATCCTTCTGCATAAAATTTACATATATAAAGGAAGAATATAACATAAAAAGAACATTTTTTGGTGAAAAGGGATATAAGAAATTACAGACAAAGCTGAAACCTTTTTCTGAGAGACCGATGAAGTTGTTCATAGGAGGATTGATTCACATTTATTTAATAAAGTGTGTTAGTACCAATCTTGATACAATAATCGGTCTTCATTCGGATTGTGAATCAAATGTTATATTTATCAAAAAACATTTTATTCAAACTCAAATTTTACTATACATGAATAAAACTTATGTTTGTATTAATTAATTTGGAATCTTTTGTTAATAATCAAAACATGCACGTACCTATTGTTTCTAAAATAAACGTTGAAGCTCAAAAAGGCAAATGTTATGCCAATGCCGATTACCGACAACACGACAATCATGCCAAAGGCTATTCCACTAGTTTGGACAAGAGATCGCTGATACTTGAAACTATCTCTAGGAATTCTGCCATCTGAAGAAAAACATGTTATACTTAAACTCAACTTAAATCATGATATACTTAAACTCAACTTAAATCATGATATACTTAAACTCAACGTAAGTCATGTTAACATCCAGTTATGAATAGGATTATGAATTTTGGGTTTCTCAAAAAGGACCATTGTACGTTAACACCGAAAAGGTCACGTTCGACTCTGTGTTAACGCTGCAATTCATGTTTAATCACGGTGATGGCTGCCGGTTAGAATTTATACTGTTTCAATGTATAAAAAGGTATCCTTCATTTAAATATTGTTTAACCGTTAATGTTAATACGCTGGCTCTGTTATTTTCATATATAGTTAGTTGTCACAACAATGTTATAAAGCAGCATGTCGTATCAGGGTTTACATATGTTTTATCAGGGATAACATGTGTTGTTTAAAGGTTACAGATGTTATATCCGGGTTAACATATGTGGTTATAGGCTATATATGATGTATCAGGGTAAACATATGTTGTTTAAAGGTTTACAGAGGTTGTATCAGGGTTTACATATGTTTTACATGTTTTTTTCAAGGTAAACAAAAGTTGTTTTAGAGTCAATATATGCTGTATCAGAGTTTACATGTGATGTATCGGAGATAATATTAGTTGTGTCAGGGTAAGCATATGCTTTATCAGGGTTCACATATGTCGAGTCAGGATAGGCATGTGTTGTATCGGGGTTAACATATGTTGTATCAGGGTTAACATATTTTTTATCAGGGTTTACAAATTTGTTGTTTCTGGGTTAACATATGTTAAATCGGGATTAAAATATGTTGTATCAAGGTTTACATATGTTGTATCAGGATTTACATATGCTATATCAAGGTTGACAGATGTTGTATCAAGATTTACAAATGTTGAATCATGATAAACATATGTTGTATCAGGGTTTATATATGTTATTATTATTTAGTAGTTGACACTGTCATTGGTCAGATTGGTCAGAGAATTTCCTCTAAAACTAAAGCTGAACATAGCCTTCTTTAAGGCATTGCTTCTTTTGTTTTTGTTTTAAAATGTTTAATACTCGATTTACTTTGTAAAGAATAACAAGTTTACATTCCACCTAAATATTAAACAATTCCCAATTTAAAAAGTTATTTTTATTTATTGCATCGAATAATGAGGAAAGTGTGTGGACGAGGTATATTTGTTTCTTTATACAAAGTAGAGAAGCAATGATTGAATTTTAAGATTATTTAAAAGTCATATTACTGCCATACTTTTGGAGATGACCCAGTATGTTTTTTTTGTGTTTTGAACGTTCAGCTTTCACACTTTGTTTAAGTAATTTATATGCATATGGGTACATTGAATTTCTGAATCGTCAATCTATTTGCTTGCTTTAGGACAATTTGTACAACTTTTTATAGCTTCCATAGCTGTAGAATAATGTGCATAAATGTGCATAAGTATTTATAACTAATTATTATTCTGATTTTCCCCGCATATATCTGCAATGAAAATGGGTCTACCACTCTTGCTCCGAACACCAGAACTATGTTATTTTAGTTATGTTTTAAGTTTCCGAATTTTACAGTTTTCTTCAAAGGTATTAAATTCTTTTTAAATGTTTTGCATATTTTGCCAAAAAACTGTGTGGACAAGTGGGATAAAAAATATGTTAAATTTACATTACTGCGAACATGTGGTCTTTAAATATCGTTTAAGATTATAAAGATACATAATGAACAGAAGCTGACTTTAATGGTCGCCTTGTCGAACTCCACACTCACTTACTTAGAAGGCTAAAAAATTGTTTATGGAAACACAGTACATGTTTGATATTTTCGTTAAATTGATATAGTTTTCCTTCCCGTTGGTGTTTTGCTTTGTTTTTATGATTGAGGCTTTGGCACCGGATGTAATCAAATGTAGAAGAGACTTATATAAAGAGTAAAAATATTTATTCTGATAGATTCATGAGGTCAACTGTTAAGTAGTTTGCTCTAAATCAAGTCATTTTTTATCTAATAAATTTCGGTAATTCAAAGTTCTAGCAATTCCTATGTTCAATACTTATGAAATAAATTTGCCTTAGCAGTTCCCGCTGCAGGATATCATCGTTGAAAATAAATTACAGCATATTAGACAATAGACATTTAAATCAGGGTTTAATTCTGTATTTTATGATATTTCTTTTAATATAATTTCCTTGGCAGACGCACTCGTAGAAACATTACATTTGTTGAATTTAAAAATTCTAATCTTCAGGTAGATAAAAACTACTTAATACCTGCCCACAAGCTTTCCACTGGTTTAAACCAAGTCAAAACTCCATTTTCTGGATTGTAACTAGCAACGTCTTCTGTGGTATCGTCTGCAAAACGTTAAATATACAATTACATTATCATTAGTAATTAAAATTACATTTTTATTTGGCAAGAGGGGCATGTAAGCCTACCCCGATATCAACTGAAGGGCGGAATATAATGTATTACTAAATCGCAACTCTACATGTTTCAGGATTTTGTTATGGTATAAAAGTTCATTATACAATAATATAATAATGTATTAACTCGACTCACTGAAGTTCTGCTGGATGTAGCTGATGCCAATTCGGTTACCTTGTTCATCAAACGATACAGGTCCCTTGGAACAGAATAAGAAAGGAACAATATTCCAGCAACTTACCATGTTTGTTTCGAGTGGATTAAAACAAATTTCAAAAAGAAAACAAAACTGGTGATATTTTTCCAGAATGTTGGCGCATGCAAATACAAACTGGCAAATAGTATGTTCTTCTATTAAGTATTTCTCGCCTTACGAAAGCGCTTTACAATTTCTTGAATAACTGCTTTAAAATGACAATACATGTTTGAAATTTGGTCATTTGCTTATCGTGAACAAGAACTATTTTTGAAAAGTGTTTAATGAAATAATTACCGACATTCCATGAAAGTGAACTTCTTTCATTCCTGATTTAATGGCTTCAAGAAATACATTGCTGTAATTGTAATCCGACAACGACAAACCAAGCGGAGATAAAAGCTTCTGTGAATGGTTCAATCCTGTAAATAATACATCAAAAACAATCTTAAAATAAACCTTTTTAATTAGGTAAACTGAACTCTATGATAAACAATAGTTGCACTGTAGCGTGCCAAGTTGGTAACCCTAACAGAAGTAAACGGTTTTCATGATGTGGTTAACGTGAGTCACGAGAGGACTTCATGTTCGCATTATATACCTGTGATGTTGAAATCTCTGAAAGCATTATTCCCTTAAAGTGTTCTCAGTTGCAGATGCAAAGCATCAATTTACGATAGTTAGTTTTTTTTAAGATATTGACATAGTAACTGAAATTGGTTTATCTTGTAACTATGCCATGCAATACTGTTGGCACCTTCTTTATTACAATATATTCTGCATTTAATCTAACAAATGTATTTATTTTACATTAAGGGAGCTATAGTATAAAGGTAAGAGACAATCCTATTGAATTGACCAATATGCAATCGAAGCAACACATTTTCCTAGATTTTAAGACCTTCAACATCATGCATAGTATATGTTGTTTTTTATAAAACCACATCAATTAGTTTCGCTGTTGAAATTGGCTGTACTTAACATTTTAGACTTATATTTAATAAATATGCTTCCATAGAGTTTTAGCCGAAATTTATAATCAGATGAATGTTCATATGTATTGATCCAAGTTTAATATCCTAATTAGTATTAGAAACAGTCTAATAACACTAATTGCATTAAAACTTTCAAACGTAAACTATGCGTTGCTTTGTGTGATTTTGCTACCTGCTAAGCGAGTTGATTGAACAATGAAAACGGTCAACAGAAATTCAGCTTTTTATATATTTGTATCAAAACCTGTTCAAAACATTAACCTTTGAAATCTATTTGACATTTAAATACAAAGGAGATTTCCATAAGCAGCCGAATGGATGTACTTGATATGTTATTGATTTTGCCAGATGAAACTATGAGTTTCAATTGCATCACATACCGATTTCAGACAACGAAATTAATGCCTCTTGCATTTTAGCAGGTTTTGAAATTGCGTTGTTGATGTTTTGATAAACAAAATAACAATCCGCACTCGCCTACTAAACTACATGATGACAAAGTTGTTCAAAAGAAATAAACTTATATTTTCTGATAATGAAACGGAAATTACAAGGACACGCCGAGTACGCAAAATTTTATTAAAAAGTATATTTTTAGGCATTATGTTAGACGCATAACAAACATTAAACGAGAGACAAAACACCTATTGTAGCTGTAATGGAATGAAATTCCCACACTCATCTCGCGTCAATACAAAAAAACCAAAACGATTTAACGGATGAAATACACGTTATAAATAATATTGAATTTGGTCACCGCCTACAAGGATAAAATATTTCCACTAATGTTAGACTATCAATTCAGAATAGGATTTTTGAAATTCTTCTACACTTTAATTATAGGAAGCTGACGCAGATAATGTATTGAGAATGCATACTATTATTATATTGCTATTGTATACATGGACATAACTTGGTAAGTGCCGAGACGGTGGCAGTTTTTTCAGCGATCGATACACCTTCAGGTTGGTCTTTCGTATATTACCGCTTTTAATGAATTTCACATTACACCAAGTTCTCATTTTCTTGACAAGCACGTTCTCCAGTGCACCACCAAGCAAATGCCATTTTTATTTTATTATCTTTATTACGTTTAGATAACTTTGGATATTCTGCAGGCACACTTCTCTGATAAGAGTTTTTGATCTGATTAGAATCATATCCTTAAATAACCTTTGTCGTAATTGTTTGGAGTACACTTAGGCAAATTGCGCTTTTACAAGCCTGCATAATGATTAAAGTTGATTCTTAACAAGCTGTTGATCACTCTCGTTATTTCTGTTACTGATTTGAAGCATCACCACACTTTAGTTTTACCCACATCATGTAAGTTTTAATATTTTCTGACAATAAGATACATAGAAATGTCTCCAGACAAACAAAATTAAGCACTCGACTTGAATTGATATTGACCCGAATCACAGATGAGACGAGCAGGTGTACCACTGCACTATTGTTATACACAATTCTCTCTATCGTATACATGGTAATAGTTCCGGAAGAACGTAAGGCGGACGGACAGTCGGACGGGCAGACCACGCAAAATATAAATATATCACCCGAAACCGTTAGTTGGGATAACGATCGCCTTCAAGGGCGCACAATATTGTGCCGTTCCATGACTCGAACAGGCAACGAGCATATTTGATGATCGGTTTTAACTGCGAAAGACACCAAACAGTTCAGAGCCGCGAAGTAATTCGAAATCATATTATCAAACTTTCACGGTCACATTTAAACACAGTTGGAATAGTTTTGGAACGTTATTTTTTGTAAAAAAAAAATGAGTATTTATAATTCCAACACTGGTACTTGTTCGGTATGAAATAATGCGTATAGTTGTATCGAACCGAGGCTGGTATGGCCAAAATTACAAAGTAAGAAAAGATTGACGCCATCTTATAAATCATTTTCAACAGACAAACTTTTTAAAAAACTTTTTTTCTCATAGAATGTTTTGATAATAACCTTTCGTCAATATTTCAAAGAAAACGAATTCATGAGCAAAACATGTGTTTGATAGTTGCTAAAATACACGAGTTGTATGCAATTACAAATTCTGCTGCTGAACATGTTTTTCTTTTGAATCTTGACCACAGTTGTTTTATCTTTGAGAGAATGTGTATGTAAAAAGTGCAAAAACTAAATGAGTTATTTGATGTGGTAAAATAAGTTAAGTTTTGAAAGTAGAATTGACTTGATTTTTTTGTGATATTGGAGCCATGAATATAAATCTTAAACACTCACCTAAAGCCAGTGACCAAACTGCGTCATAAATATAAGGAGTATAGGCTGTAAATTTCCATCCCAATTGGTCAGCCTTTTGTTGCATATCCTCATACACCTGTTTTGCAGGCTGGAATAAAAAGATTTGCAATGAAATTGCATGACACGACACTGAAAGCCAGTGTAAACAATGCCTCTTTAAAAGGAGAGTAAAAGGTCAATGCGCTTCAATAGATATACCAGAAACTTTTGAGCACCTATTAAATTGATTTCAGTAAAATAAGATAACTAGTACACTCTTATTTTGGAATTATTAAAAACACTTCTGACTGCCGTTCAAACCAATGAAATTAACGCTAAACAAAATTATGCTTCGTTCGTGCATTTTTATGGCACATTTTAATGATTTTAATATGCAAATCGTGATTGTGGCGTCAAAATGCTTCTCAGAGATGCACAAGTTCAATGGTGTTACAAAAGTTACTATAATATATAATTAATTTAAAATTTCATTTTTAGTTACTTATTTGAAGTCTCTTTCAAATGATTCCGAAATAGTAAGGGCTCACCTGGCATCATGATAAGTGAACATCGAATACCTTAATAGACATTGTCGCAAGCATTACCTAATTTAATACTGTATGACGTTGAAAAGGGAAAACACTTTTAAGATAATATTGGAAACTATGGAAATTAGGTCTTCACAATTTCCGTAGAGATATGATTTATGTGTAAATCACCATGAAACCAATTTATCATTTGTCTTTTTCAGACTCTTAAATGGGTTGTTTTTTTAAATGTCACGCGATTGTTTCCATTTCGAGTGTTACAACGGTAATTGAATGTATTTTAAAATGTTACCTTACTATGCCGTATACATGTTAAATGTATTTGTTCCGTTACGTGGCAAGTTTTTTTTATGAAAAACCGACATACTAAAAGCTTACGTATCGATTAACCAAGGCCGTTTCACAGAGCTTCATACCGATTCCTTTTAATTTCTGGTTTTCCGTAACAGTTTGTCTTATATTTATATCACTATTCACTGTTAACCAATATGTACATGACGTGTTCCATAGCCCATAGCTAGTATACACTCTTAGTTTGGTCATGTTTGTTTGCATATTCATAATTCCTGAGCAGGTACTCTATAACACGGATTGCACAGGCATCAACGTAACGTTGATGAGAAATGTACGTAAAATATACAAACGTTTCCACTTATTATGATGTCCTGGGACTGACTCATCTCGTGGAAGTCGAGCGTAAAATGGCCCCCGGAAGCCTTTATAAGCTGTTCCCGTGTGCAATCGAGGCCACTCATGTTGGCTTTTGTGATCCACATGGGGTATAACAATGGTCCCGAGAGTATCCAGACGTGGCTACTGCCGTACAGGTCCATTTTGTACGCCTGGTGATTATAGACTAAACTATTGTATGTTGAAATTATAACATACCCATGTCAAAAAAAACAGATCTACTAAAAATATTTGGAGGCCAAGCTGAAGGTACAAAATTTTATCAAGATAAAAATTTATTTATGTTTGTTTATTTTTATTGCATGGTAATTTGAATATTAGTTAACTAGCCTGTAAGAAAATCTCTCTCACCATCCACGTCTGAATTCAAGACTATAACACATATGTATTATAATTACCTCACAGAAAATGGCCGGTGCAAGACTACTACGAAAGGCTGCAACTATGATGCGGACGTCGAATTGCTGTGTCACGTATGCATGGAACAAAAGAACATTAATAATTATGTATATACACTGTATATTTGTATCGATTAACATGTTTTTAATCCCACATTAATTACGTATGTTGGCAATGCATTGATATTGGTTTCTATGTTTGTATAATGTCAACATTTAACTTAATACCAACTCCATTTTGAATAAATCGGTATAATTGAAGCATTGAGCGATGTTGATGTACTGAGAATTGAATAAATAATGGAAGGCTACAACCTTAAACGTTGCAAGTATGTTCTTCACATTGCTGGAGTCCGTTAGAACTGCAGCTGTGACCAATACCATGTTGTTAGTGGTGTTTTGGACAAGGTTGTGGAATGCGTTTAGTTGCTGGAAACAAAAGAAAAGAAAGTGATTTTATGTACCTATAATACTGATAGATAAATACCAAATGACACCATCAATGACCAATATTAGGTGAACAATAAATATTTAAATAAAAATCTGCCCAGATAGTTTGTATCGTTAGGCAATTAAGTCATGGTTCATTGCAGACAAAACTCCACACATTTTTATTGATTTATTGCCGTACACAAATCACGTGATCATGATCAAAATCACGTGTCGTCATTCAATTTGAATATGTTTTTCTATCAGTATTCTAAACCATCGTTATTTAATGGCACTTTGACAACATATTGCCCAAAACTAAGCGTTAAGAACTAGTTTTTAGAAACAAATATATCACTGATATTCAGCTATGTTCGATAAGATGGGTGGCAGATATTACGATTTATTCACCGCTTTAATTGAAACATAGCGCATAGAGAGCCCTTTGTTTTAGTTAAAATGGTGAAGAAAATTAAAAATTAAGAGTTGTCTTTGTTTGAAGTCTTCATTCGAAACAAGGTCTTCCAACGTAATTGATCACGGAGGATACACACACTTATGCCAGGTTCCTGGAAATTAACATGCTACTAGTTGCATGAGTAACATCGGGTTATGTTATACATCTAAAATAAGACCGGTTTTTACCAGTCATTCTTCACATGCTATTTTTAGCGACTCGAAAGTATTTCTTACAACCCTGATAACACAACGTACTAGCATGATACGGTATTAGAAAACGCCGATATCGTGAAAATGATTTTTTTTAATATGGCGTGCTGTAATTTCACTGTTAGATATGGAGAGGGAAATTGATAGGCATGTAATACGAAAGACCGGTGGTAACATTTCAAATTTAATATTGCATGATTTCTTTTTCATAAATTCACGATTTCAACTTCAAGAATTCACGATTTCACGATTTTAACTTCTCTATTTCATGATTTTAACTTCACGAAATCACGATTACACGATTCAACTGAACAAATTCATGATTTCATGAGTTCAACTTCATGAGTTCACGATTTCACGACTTCATGATTTCAACTTCACTATTTCACAAATTCACGATTTCTACTTCCCGAATTCACGAGTTCAACTTCACGATTTCACTATTTCAACTTCACGAATTCGCGAATTCACGATCTCAACTTCACGAATTCGCAAATTCACGAATTCATGAATCATAATCTGTGAAATCGTGAACTCGTGAATTCATGAAGTGGAAATCATGCATTCATGAAGTTGAAGTCGTGTAATCGTGAATTCGTGAAGTTGAAATCGTGAATTCGTGAAATTGAAATCGTGAACTTGTGAAGTTGAAATCGTGAATTCGTGAAGTTGAAATCGTGAAATTGTGAATTCATGAAGTTGAAATCGTGAATTCGTGAAGTTGAATTCGTGAATTCGTGAAGTTGAATTCGTGAATTTGTGAAAAGGAAATCATGAAATATTGAATTTGAAAAGTTACCACCGGTCTTTCGTAATGTAATGAAAAAGATTATTATTTTGATGCAAATCTGTATAAACTGTACACATGGTACGGCATCAACAAGTCAAGTTTAAAAGATAATACAGGAGCGCTATTGTGTGAGTGAACATTTTAGATCATCAGGTTTGCGGGTATCGAAACTGTTTTTACTTTATTATCACGGACAGCATTTAACAAATAGCATTAGCACGGCCTCTAAACGCCAGCTCCACCACTTTACGGTGGTGCAAAGAAAAAGAGCTGTCGACACTTCCGTGATGGAGCTGTGCCTTATGTTTACATGAACAAACGTGAGTATGATTTTTATTTTATTTGATAATTTCATTTAACGGACATATTTCGAAAATCGGGGAATGTGGTACCGTGTAAGAACACTTCTACTGTAGGCTGGTTACTATTTCGTTTCAATATTGTGCAAGCTGTGGTGTCAGGAGCTTTTCTCCCGAATCGGACTTGTGCATATTTTGAGATCTGATTGCATAGCAAGTACATTTCGGTGCTTACACACCCCGTAAGAACATTCTCACGCATGCAAACATAACTGTTATGTATAGTACCTATGCCGGAACACAACAAAACTGATAAGCACTTCTTTAAAAAAAATGCACATATTTATAAAAGTGGTGGCGCTGTTGCCCTAGTGGTGGCGCTATCGAGTATGTTTTGCGCTTGAAGTAATATAAAAAGTAAACGCTTTTGGAATGAATACAAAAGATGCTATGTTTATCATTCATTGAACATTATGCTGGTTATGCATACAACTTGTGGAAACAAAACTCTACGCGAACTACCTTAACCTTACTGAAAACTATTTCGAAAACAAATGGCTAGGGGCTGTTAATTTTACCATATAACTATAAGTCTCTATCATGTGGGTCCGGTTATGAGAGAGGTATTCTTGCATATCGGACGTGTGTTTCCGGTCATTTGAACAATGCTGGAAAAACGCATCTTACACCACCATGTAAGATGAGTTATGCGCAACAACGCGCTACTTCTTATTTCTTTTATTGTATGGTTTATGAAAAGTACATTATTTTATTTCAATAAAGCGCAATCAATTATATAAATATGCAATTAATTAAAATAGATAATGAATAATCGTAAAAACGCGATTTAAATAGTTACTATTTGACATCAATAGTGATTTAAAATTACTGCGCTTTATGACGTCAGTAAACAACGTTGCACGCGCTTTTTGGTAAAATGTACAAAAGTGCGTTTTCTACCTCAATTCTTCCACAAATTGATAATTTTAGATATGCAAGAAAAAATATCAATCATGTTTTTCCGGTCCGGATCGAAAAATCCGTCCTTCGGTCACGCTGCGTGCCCGGTAACTCGGCAAACCTCGTTACCGGCTTACGCGCGTGCACTCGGGTCGGATTTTTCTATCCGTACCGGACACACATGATAGATACTTATAGTAATATGGTAAAAATAACAGCACCTAGCCGTTTGTTTTCGAAATAGTTTTCAGTAAGGTTAAGGTAGTTCGCGTAGAGTTTTGTTTCCGCAAGTAGTATGCATAACCAGCATATTGTTCAATGAATGATAAACATAGCAACTGTTGTATTCATTCCAAAAGCGTTTACTTTTTATATTTCTTCAAGCGCAAAACATACTCGATAGCGCCACCACTAGGGCAACAGCGCCACCACTTTTATAAATATGTGCATTTTTCCTTTTTAAGAAGAGCTTATCAGTTTTGTTGTGTTCCGGCATAGGTACTATACATAACAGTTATGTTTGCATGCGTGAGAATGTTCTTACGGGGTGTGTAAGCACCGAAATGTACTTGCTATGCAATCAGTTCTCAAAATATGCACAAGTCCGATTCGGGAGAAAAGCTCCTGACACCACAGTTTGCACAATATTCAAACGAAATAGTATCCGGCCTTTAGTAGAAATGTTCTTACACGGTACCACATTCCCCGATTTTCGAAATATGTCCGTTAAATGAAATTATCAAATAAAATAAAAATCATACTCACGTTTGTTCATGTAAACATAAGGCACAGCTCCACCACGGAAGTGTCGACAGCTCTTTTTCTTTGCACCACCGTAAAGTGGTGGAGCTGGCGTTTAGAGGCCGTGATTAGGTATAAGTGAATAACGTTATATTTATCTGTATACTGGTAATAGAACGATTATGCCCATTTTCCTTTTTATATTTTTATATAAAACTTGCCCCTAACGGTTATAAATTCGAACATTTAGTAAAATCATTGAAGATTTAGTTTATTGTTTTACCCATCCCCTGAAATAGGAAATATTTTTTTAAATTCCTGCTGTTAGAGTCTTTTCTGGTTCTAAAAATAATGTGAAAAATAAAAGTCAATTTACTCGGCGTGGGAGGGGGGGGGGGGGGGGCAGCGGGCTGGTATAAATTACATGAATCTTTTGACATAAATTTTCTTAGAATCTATATACCATTATTTAAATATTTGCGTTAAATTTCGTGTCAGAAGCTTGCACGCTCTTTACACTTTAACCGACACCCGAACAATGTCATTTTATTGATATGCCTATGCAGTTCAACCAGGTAATTCATTTTCACTTAAATGACAAGTTTTGACATTTATTTTAATTTAAAAAGATGTTTGGTTTAGCAGCCTGAAAATCACTTTTTGTTTTGAATAACCAGATATTAGTCGAACATAATCACCGCCATGACATTTAAGTATAGGTTATAGTTCACGTTTTACAAATTAATGAAAAGGGATAGATCATATAAATTTAAAAATTAAACAAAAGGGTGAGGTAATACAAGAGAAAAGGTTTGAGTGTTGGAACTCAAATGACTAGATCATTATTAGTTAACTGTGACAAAACACAAATAACCTAAATTATTATTTTGAAGGTAAAGCCGAGATATTGTTGAAGCCTTGGGGTTATAGTCGTCCAGGTTGTTGTGCAAAAACGTAAAGCATGGCCATTACTTATAAAACCGTGTACGTTTTTTGAAACAGTCAACTTTAAAATATTTTTCTGTGTTATACCCGGGAATCTAAACTTAATACTGAAGCAATTTATAGTTTTTAGTATTAAAAAATATACAACATGAATTTCAGAGAAGTCAGCGTATCTGGTCTGTCATTTTGAACTAAAGAAAAAATCGTGCACGCAGTTCATTAAAACACTAGGAGAAGTAATATAAGCTAAGATGATAATAAAATAAATCTCATGCAGTGTATAAAGTATACATTTAGTATCTATGTAATAGTTCGTTTATTACAATTGAAATAAACTTGTTTAAAGGAGTAATGAAAGTAATTGGCCGAGTAATTGCTACTGCGCCTTTCACAAGAAAAAATGAGATTATAAATGAGAGCTTTTGTGCGCGCGTAGAATTTCAATCAAGAGATTTGCGGGTAACGTAACTGGTGTGTGCAGTGTGTGCAAGATAGAGTTGTTATTTATCTGCGCAGCAGTAATAGAAAGGTTACGCCCATTCTTATTGTAACTTTTCACCCACAATCCACAAACGTTGTACAATATCAGTTGCAAAAACAAATTGAACATTTAACATATATGTTATATGTTGTTTCCGGTTTAATATAACCATCACATATTTTGTTCAATCAAACATTGACTTCTTTTGGATTGGTCAAAAATCAAGTCATTCCGCATGTAAATGTAAAAACACATGTGGAGATAATAAATACTTTTCTGGCAATAATTCCGCGATTCATACAGCGATTGGCTGAACGTATCTTAGTAATTTGAACGAAGTTGACCGTTATGACTTTATGTTTGGTTTAACACTTGCTGTTAATAAGAAGTATGTCAACCAGTAGACATGGCAACCAGTCATTTCTTTAGCTGTACACATGAACAATTACTCTGGTCAACACAGAGAGTGGGTCTCAAAGCTTTCATATTAATTGTATGCATTTTAAATTGTTTACAAAATGTTATGTTTTTATTTAAAAAAAATATTGAATTGTCACAGACCTTCACTATTACACATTATCGGACAAATAACCAATCCAGGTTTACACAGTATACAATTACTTGAAATATCCGAAGTAATTGTTTTACACATGATATATTTACTTAAAATACCCAATGCAATGGTTTGTATCATTTCGAAGTCAACATTAATTTGGTTTTCCAAAGTTATCTTGTGACTTTAGTAAATCTTGCCATTGGTTTAATATCTATGAATTATGTTATTCGTAGCAGGATTATTAGGAATAATGTCAATTGTCAAGGTATACAACTAATACAACATTTTTTCAAGCAATTCTGTTATAGAATTAAAAATATGCAGTGGACTCATTTATTTGTTGTGTTTGAAAAAGATGATTAACGATTTGTTGGGCTGATGACACTACATCAGTGCAGCTGCTAGTTTCAGTATTAGAACCCTGTTCAGTGTTTTGAAAATGCGTATTCTTCGCAGCATTGAAATATTTAAAACAATGTGTGTATTGTGTGTACAGGTTGTGATCAGTATGAATTATTTCAAGAGAAACGAATAAGTGAAACTTGCTGTAAATATGGACAAATCCGAGCGCATTACTGCAAGAGCCCATCGAAAGCGATACCTCTTTTTTTAATGCAATGTTTTCGTTTACAAAAACACACTATTAACAAGATATGGAGTACTATTGTGGTGTGTTCGAATTACATTTGATCTTTACATATAGAACAAGAAATCATGAAGTTGATGTACACTTCATTGGCGGTTAGTAGGAACGTTCTATATGATTCAAACTAAACAGAAGACGATTTAAAATTTAAAATAACTACTTCAGGAAAACAATGTTTTCATGATTTGCATTCCGAAACTATGGCAACGTTGTGCACTTACCGAAACAGACCTCTCATCCTCAGTGCCGATTGTCCCAACCCGAGACCAACCAAAATACTTCATCATCTTCAACGCAGCTTGATTTAATAAAGCCGTAATTGGGTTCACGGTAAACAAGCTTGGAAACAGATCCTTGTCAACAGTTGAAGCTGTTTGCGCCACATAAGAAATCTGGAATATTTCATTCGTTTTAGAAATTACTCTAGAAAAATAAAATGCAAGGAATAATGAAATCTTTGTCTTGGAAATACATGTGGAAATTTGAAACAATGTTGTCTGAAGTTTCTTGAACAACGGTTTACGGTGATTTATGTAATACAAGAATTATTATGTTTTAACAAAATATCATCACGAACATTCTAATGTGATGTATTATCCATGTGATTCCTATAAGAGTTTATAGCATATTGGTAATTTTTAAGGTATCCGATCCATAAATGAGCTAATTATCTGCTTAAATTTATGTAAATCATTCATATAAGACTGCTGACATAAGATCATATATGACATATTTACGTTTAAAATGTTATGTTTTATGGCGAAAAGCGTTACTAACGCCTTAGGAAATATGATTTTTTGGGGGATAAAAAATTTAAATATGGACATCTGCGATCTGATCTTTAGTCAGCATTTTAATACCACTGGTTCCCAGACATTAACGCATAAACTGACTGATTCTGAGACAAAAGAAATAAAATAAAAAAAAAAATTGTCAAAACGGTCAATCTGTGAGAGTGCAGCTTTAATCTGTTGATTGCTTAGAAATAATCAAAACGACCAAAAATACGTTTTATATCCAGAAATTACAGATACAGGTACAGGTACATTTGGTGTTGTTTTTTTATTTCATCGGAAAAAAGTATATTTTGAAATCTTCAAAAACAAATAAAAGCTTCTCTGTAACATCATTTGAGGTAAAGTCAATTGGTATCCATTTCCTGCACATAAAACCTTTTCAGGTTCCCTGCCAATGTAACCTGGGGTCACAGTGTATCCCAAAATTCATATATATGTATATTAGACACATTAAGAGGATATTGTTTTGAATAAATCAAAGTGGCTTCATACTTCCATAACGTTGTAAAATGGTGCAATCTGGCCGGTGACAGTCAGCTCGTCCGATAACGAAGGCCCCATGATGGCGACTTTGGGTGGCCCTTCTTCTATAAGGTTTATCATTTGTTTGGCGGCCAACCCAGCCTTTCCCTGAAGTAAGTGATACCGATACGTCAATGGAAGTATGTGATCAATGTACATTTAACATGGTTATGGCGATTAAACATTTATTAAAGTAGTTCAAAAGCATTAAAATAAGAGAAACAGGGTTCGAATTTAGACTCGCATACTCGCAAAATGCGAGCGACATTTGCAAATTGCGAGTGACTTTTATTCAAGCTCGCAAAATTCTGCGAGTTGCTTTTTCTAGACCACAAAATGTTAAAATGAGAGTGGAATAAACATGAATTCCGCTACATAGTCGAGTGTAAACAACCTATAAGTGGCATGTTTACACTACCAGTATAAAGAAGACAGTACGGAGACCCGAGTCACGCTCTAGTAAGTTTTCAAAAAAAGAACAAATACGGAAAAGGCCGAGATTTATCTCAAATCTTTCCGGGATGCTCCGAGGCATGCATAATACAAAGTGAATACAAATGACGTAATCACCTAGCTCAATCATTGGCTAAATTTAGCGCTTCCGCGCACTATATGAAAACCCCATCAACCTTTGAATATATTTCCGCCCAACTGTCAAAGTGAATAGACTTCGTCGATCGATATATTTCATGGTCCAAAGCATACACGCTACATTTACTGTTACTTTTATTTATTTGAAATTTATAATGTTATTGTGTTTAATACTTATAGACTTAATTAAATCTGTAGCGTGCTTGCGTAATGGGTATTACCCGATGGCGAGGGTAAATATACAAAGTGAACAATGTCAAATTATTGGACAGCTTTGTTATCAAAAAGCGGCCAGCATCTGATGAGTCTTTCAGTACCCCCCAAAAAGAATAAGCCATCAACAAGTTCTAGTAGCCGAGTTACTCAAGATTGATACTTTTTAATATTCATAATATGTCTTAAGTGTAAATTTCTACTTTAATTAGACAATATTATAAGGGGATAAAGCAAATAATAAAATTGCAAGTTGATTTTTCATTTTGCGAGTTGCCTCAAAAAGCACTCGCGAAATTTTGCGAGTGCTCCTCAAAGTTAAATTCGAACCCTGAGAAAGAAAAAAATATTTATTTAGTTTAATCTTAAAAATGTATTTTTTGTGCCGAGAAAAACAGCTTTATTTGACGCCAAGCGTATTTCGCCTCCTTTTAGCACGCTTCTCTTGTAGAACGCATGACGTAGTTATAACAGCGGATTGGTAATGCAAATAAGGTCGCAGACCGCCCCGGTAGCTCAGTGGTAGAGCGTTCGCTTTGCGGGGCCATAACGATGCTTCTTGAAATCTTCTCGATTCTAATAGCGAATATTCTGTATGAAAGCCGCAATGGTACCAAATGACAACCCTGTGGCGCGTCAGCGTAGCCACAGCCATTTGTACATACCTTTATCATATCGATACACCGTCGACATTTAACCCCGCTCCCAGTGTAATCTGCCGCAATAGAAAGTGAATTTACGTCGTTTGCTTGACGGCCACGGAACCATTGCGACCACCGTGAGACATATTTGCCCTAAATTTAGGGTCGTAAGGGCTCAGTATTCTGAGTCGATGAATAGGTGAACCCCTCCCATAAACATAGTGTTCTCGAAGAGCCCGTTTTCTAATTTTGAAAATCGAGCCCAAATCCATGCATAATCATTTTATATTGTTTAACTATATCTCGTTCAGATGTTTTCCATATACAAACATTAAAATATACAAAACATTTAAAAACTTAAAACTTTTTTTACCTCAGTGTCCGCAACGTCGAGAAAAAAGTCGTAGTCCGGTAGAATGTCTGAGTTGTTCCTGACCGCCTCGATGACACTTTCCATTATCACCGGAAAGAAGTTTGTGTAATCTTTATACCAGTGGTTCGTTTGTTCTAGCAAAACACCCACGTGAAGTGGGGTCAGAGCTTTCTCCGCATTTTCAGATGCGCCAGGTATTCCGAACGATGTTAGAAACAAAAATATTCTTAAGAAACACATATTTCGTTGGCACTGCTTAGTTGTTGTTGTTGTTGCTGTTGCTGTTGATGTTTTGCTGTTTCGCTAGTCAGATAAAAAGTAATCATTTTAAGAAAGAGTCTTTACGAAATATCATCGTTTCAAAAGATCACTCGCACCGCGTCCTTATCTGTCTCCCGCTATATTACTACTACCGGATCAGCTAGAATTGCTTCTCTTTATAGGCTTGCGATTTTCTTTAGGGGAGTGGACTAATGCCAGTAATGGAGTTTTCTTGCATTGAAATCCCTTCGGGCAACGCGCAATCCTTTGGGCTGCTGGGATTAATTGTGTTTCCATGAGCATGTAACAGATTAATTTGTATTGTTGTAACAATAATTAGTTATAACTTTGCACTATAAATATTGAAACTTGTATTCAATTTCTCAACATATCTAAGCTACTTTAAAATATGAACACGAGTGTTTGAAGTTACATCGATAATAATGAATGATAATAAATAATGAAGACAGACAGTTAAACACTATATTACTTTTATTATCTACCTGTTTTCATGAAGCATATGACAAAAATGATACTCGGCCGTGGTATACCAGCGGGATGACTAGTGTCCGAATGGTTTGAATGCTCGACATGTGATATAGTTTGTTGAGTATTATCATTACCATGCACAGTTTTTCAGAGCTATGTTTATCACGTGTTGTTGTTTTTTTTGCAATATAGAAATGTGTTCACCGCCTAAAAAGGTAGCGAAACGCGATTTGTTGTATAATTAGATTTATTGTAGGGCGTCAATATATACGACCAACAGGAACTGAATTCTTGAGAACATTCGTTTTGACTATAATTATCGAACTTAAAGGTTGTAAGTCATGGTTGCCGACGTTTTTTTTACGTAAATTCAAGAAATTGTAGAAAACATCAACACTCATAATAAAAAAAGCAAAATGGCCTGTCCAAATAGTTATTTCTTTTTTCATTATTTTTTAAGATTATATATCAATAACACACAAAACCGTCATGTATTTCATCGTAAAATGTTTTGTATATTAATAAAAAATACATCTCCAATTATGGTTACGAAGCACAGTTACTCTTTTCAAACATTTGCGGTCTTCAAGTGTGTGCCCAGTCTTGGTAATATGCAAATGCGTAAGAGCCTTATCCTTTACAAAGCGCTTAATATATTCATTGTTTTTATTCTCCAATGCTTTTAGAATACCTTTTCTGTTGAAACATAAAACACAAATTACCTATACTCAGACATTCAGAGCAACAAACACAATTCAGCAAAGCAGAATCCCATTATCAAGGTTGATGATTGTGTACATACACACTGGATAAACAGCCATACTGATTTCTAGAGAAATGTTGATGACAATGCCCGACTTAGAAACCAAGAAATGTCATTCGCACGGTTTAAGAAATAATCAGCATGTAGCGGAAATGAAAAGACCTGGAAAATACTGATTTTTTAAAGAATTAATTCATTACAGAATGTGCGTCAAAGCTGGCTGTATCTACTGTTAATATTCCGCAGAACACGGCGAAACTCCATTGAATAAGATCAAAATACGGGTTGCTTTTTATTAGTCTGAAAATTATGGTGTGTTTTTTTTTCGTATATGCACTAAACGAATCGTGGGTTAAAATAATCAGAGATGTTAAAGAGAACGTGCGAGTCCCAAGATATGTTTTTACTTCGTAACTGATTCTTACAAATGCGCCTAGTGTCATCACCGTTAATGCAAAAGTGATTACAATAGAGCTGTAGGAATTCAATTTGATGCGTACGAAATCTTTAATTTTAATCACCGTTGCAACTTCTATCATTATTCAAATCAATGCACCAAGCATTTCTTCACGAATAAGTCCTAATATAGTTTGCTATGTTTTTGTAAGAGTGAGGTTTTCCTTGCAGTCGTTTAATGTCAAGCGTAAACATCAGGCGATGTAACGATCATCATGATTAGGAAGCATATAATATGGTGCAGACAGCCAGCCAGTCGGAAGTCCGTTAGAGCCATCGCATGTGAATGTGTAGATCTGAAATGCGTGCTCGAAAGTAAGAAGATGAAAACGCGAAATCACGAACTATAATGAAAACGCGACAGAACAATGATAATAATGCGTCAGTACAATAACGGAATCGCAATAATACAACAGAACTAGGGTGATGATGCGAAATACTATTGCGAAATACATTCACATTCGTACTGTCGCCATCGCAATGCGGTTTCGTTATCGTATTACCGTACTGCTTAAAAAATCAAAGCGCAAGGCGCTGAAAGACTATCAGCGGGCAAATATGTGAGAGTTGCAAAAAAAATTAACTATGCCGGGAATGGGTGAAGGGCACGTAAATAAAAGTGAAAAATGTGCCGAGGGCCATGAGCGCTTGTGTCCACACTGGGCGAGGAAACAAACATATCTATATCTATTTTATGGCGTCTTGTGTCATTTTGTTTATGAAAATTTCACTTTAATCGTCGTAATACCCCTTCTGCATGAATTAAATGTTACAATGCACGCCCCTTTCAATCGTTTCTAAAGGTTTTTCGTTGCTTTGATTAGATATCATACGATAGTGAAAGACAATACATCATATATATCATTTCCTTTTACAAATATATGAACATACGTCTACGTTTTGTTTAAGGAAAATCATTTTTTTACAAACAACTTCAGCAATAATTCCATTCAAAATGCACAGCGTATCACTTCAGTCGACGTATCCCCATGTATTTAAAGTTACAATGCATGCCCCTTTCAGTCGCTTCTAAAGTGTTTTCGGTGCTTTGATTAGATATCATACGATAGGAAAGTTTTATGAACATAAACGTTTTAAATGTTTATGGAAAATGGTTTTATTTATTTTTACGAGCAACTTAAAAAGGGAAATAATTCCAATCAAAATGCAGAGCGGTCGTTGGGTCAGATGGGTCGTTTTCCCACGATGAGGACAAACATGTGGCCAGTTAATGTATGTAGAAACTATTTTTAGAAAATCTGTCAGTTTATATGGTTGAAACTATTTTTAGATTATCGGAAATTGTCTGTTCTAACTGGGACCAATAATACAAATCCCAGGTTCTAAGAATGGGAATATGATAGTGCTTTTTCAAGTTTTATTGATAAATAAATGTTATTTTTGTGTTACGTAAATATCTGTGTAGAAATAATACTAGTGCTGTTATGAAAGCTTCCCACGCTTTAGATGTTTACAGGTTAAATCCGAACTACTTTGCTTCATCAAACGTATGCATGACTCACTGTCGTATCAGGGCATGTGTGTTAGAATAAATTGAAAGCTTTATGTCCAAAACTATAGCAAGATTACACCGGAACGAAGCTATTACGCAAAAAAATGAAAACATTTTATTAGAAAAGTATACGCCTAAAAATCATAGAATGTGTAGTATTTTGTAATTGTATAGCAGGCGAATCATAGTATTTGAAGCATTAGCAACGCGAAACCTGAGATACAACTATTTTGACTTTCAGACAGTCAATTTTGTTTCTTATCTGATAAAAGTAATATTAAAAATACACCATTACAAATAAGCGTGCTTCAGGGTCACACCAGGTTATAATAACAAACCCTGCAGGCGATTAGACACTTGCGGACGGTAATAATTTCTAGAACATCTTGAGCTAAACTCAGAGTGAATATCAGTATGTTACCTTCCTACCAGAGCCTCCATTTTTTGACCCATTATGATGATAAATATAACGATCTAAAAATAGTTATATCCTGCTAAAAATAAAACGCCGGGATACAGAAATACAGCGCGGGAATAGCCGAACAAGCAAAAACTCATACTCGGACTGCAACACAACCAATATATTATGATTTCGTCGTCATTCTGCTAAACATAGAGCGCATTGAGACAAAAAATGGGTTAAAACGACATGATTTGAAGTAGTTCTTTGGAGTTTGCGGTCTTAATACTACCTCCCCTATAAAATGTATATCTTGACATGACGAACTTAATTGTAAGGGATGAAACTTTTCATTTCTGTGCATGTTGTAACTGTGCGTGCATGTACATATATATATATATATATATATATATATATATATATATATATATATATACATATATATATATATATATATATATATTTCTGATTTTCCAAAACTTGATGTTATCACTCGACTTCACACATTTCCTAGTTCATTGTTTGTGTCTTAACCCAAATTTCTTTGTTGCAAAGTTTGGTGAGCCTGCAAATAAATATCCTCCTCATTTCAGAAGTATCAGTGTGTCTAATCGTTTTACTATTGGGAAAACTATATAAATTGGAAAAAAAACATGCGACATTTTTGCAAAACAATATTAAAAGCTTTGGCCTAAAATAGTATTTTGTTGTTGTCGGAACTATAATATAAATTGAATAGATTTGTTCATAAATTCCTTCTTTCACTCATAAGTCTCCGCCTTTTGATGTAAACGATGGAACTATCTGACAGCCATCTGTCACCGACAATGATTGCAAAGTTGTGACCTCCGCTTTGCTGATACCATCGGAACTTAACGTGATTATGTAATACCCCCTGCAATTGTGGTCGAGTCCCCTGCGATTGAGGTCGAGTCCCCGGCGATTGTGGTGCAGTCCCCAGCGATTGTGGTCGAGTCCCCTGCGATTGTGGTACAGGCCCCTGCGATTGTGGTAAAGTCCCCTGTGATTGTGGTCGAGTCTCCTGGAATGCGGTTTAGTCCCCTCCGATTGTGGTACAGTACCCTGCGATTGTGTAACACCCCCTGCGATTCTGGTCGAGTTATCTGCGATTGTGGTACAGTCACCTGCGATTGTGTAACACCCCCTGCGATTGTGGTCGAATTTCCTGCGATTGTTGTCGATTCCCCTGCGATTGTGTAACACCCCTTGCGATTGTGGTCGAATTTTCTGCGATTGTTGTCGAATTTCCTGCGATTATTGTCGAGTCCCCTGCACTTGTGTAACCCCCCCCCCCCCTGCGATTGTGGTCAAATTTCCTGCGATTGTGGTGCAGTCCCCTGCGAAGCATTTCTCGTGTTTAGCGTCATTTTCTGGCAGATACTCCACATAGAAATCGGGAACTTAAATATGACCGTTAGGATAAGGGATTTCGACCAGCAATTTCGATTAAGGTTCGAGGCCGACTCTACTCTAGTTAACTGATTTTCGCACCTTTTGTTTAAAATGAATGTGCCCGTCAGTCACGCAACTTAAAAATGAAGGAAGATTAGTTTGTAAAAAGAGTTTTTCAAAAGTGAAAGAGATAAGTTATTATATAAATCGTGTTTTGACAAAAAGAATATAATGTTGAATAATTGGCCAGTTGCCAAAGTAATTACTGCAGGTTTGAAGAGGTTTTTACGTTAATCCGTTAAACAAAGTAACCATGTACTTTTATCTTTTGATAAGATAAAATCTTGTTATTGGTCAGCTGATTGTTTAATCGACAACTGGTGACTTTTCTATTACCGTTCTTAATCTTTGTAAGGCAATTTTATGATCAAAGAACACACCATTATCTTTAAAATGTGCGAAAGGCTTTCCACGTGCCTCCTATTCCTGTCCGAGTTTAACGACCTATCATATCTTGTGGACCTGTCTCGAGGATCAGTGGAAAAAATATTACGAAACTAATAAATGCAGGAAGTGCCCAAGGGATGTGATTGCTTCTTTAACAGCTGTTGGTCGTTAGAGTTTGAGATTCTGTGAGGTATTGTTTGACATCGCCTTCTTACAAAAAATTCAGGTAGTAGTGACTAAGTTTTTAAGGGGCTCTACGCTCGTAAGTAAGAAAATGTCGTTTATAATAGATAATGAGAGACGTCGTTGGGTTTCATAAATATTCTTTATCAAAACCGATCCCGCTTACTATGTTTAAACCCGCTTCAACTTCTACAAAAACAGTTTATTTACCGTTTTCCATTTTTGGTATATATATAAATATATGTTTTTTAACAAATAAGTAGAAAGCTTTGAGAATATCTGAGTATGCAAACTGGGTTGTATCTGCAACCGGCATCACAATTGATCCATCGAAATAGTTCATGAATATTGTGGTTCTAGGGTCAAAACCGATCGCAAACAAAATTCCGCGTACATAAACACACGTTCGCTCATTGGATGCCATTCTTCTCTATTTGCAACGTAGGCGTTTTGCCACGTCGACGGCTAAACACTATCGATAATTAAGTTTTTATGCATCTTTGTTGAAAATATATCGAAAGTTTAGGGGTGACTACACAGTCACGTTAAGTCTCCATTCGTGTCACATTGTTGATACGACATCAGTATGACATGGCTAGAATCATGTCGGCCGACCGCTTGCTCTCCGATATTTATAAAAACAACATCACCCAGACTAGACTCAATTATTGAAATCAGTTTTCATAACTGTTGATATATATTTAATGGATAACTCAGATTACTATATTTACGGGTGAAGGACTGACACCTGACGGTTGTCCGTTGGGTACGTCTATCGTTTGGGACATTTTTATGAGGGGCTTGTGATTGAGTAATTTAGAAAAAACAAGACAAGACTAATGGAAGATACGGAAATTCCCCGACGTAGAATTAACTGCGGTGTAAGGAATTAGATGTGTCTAACTGGGAAACTCTTATTAAAGCATACAATTTCAAAATCCCAATTAAAGAGGATGGGATACATTTTTCTGATGCCGGCAATGCCTTATATTTTTTATTTTTTTATAAAGAACATCATTCATAAGGTTTTATTTGAGTTTTTATTGAGTTTTAACAGAATGGATATTAACAATTTCTGTGTTGCTCATGGGATGTTTTGGAATGGTTCAGTTTGGAATGCTTACGTGGAAAAATATTTGTGTTGTTTTTGGGCAGTGTTGGCTCTCTCATAGCCTACTATGGCATACGGAGCATTCGAACCGTTCTTATTATGCGACAATTCTACGACTTTAAACAATTGGTTTAGCCGCTGAGCACTTTTATGTTGAGCCATAGGGCATATTTGATATTGTAGCCGTTGAGCCCACATGTCCATAAACTTCGATTTGTTGTCAGTAAGGTGGTTTAAGTATGCATATCTATATCAGCGGTGCTTACCGTTCTTACAAATAGTATTCACAGAAATATTCTATTAAATACACGTAGAAAGTACGCATGCCATTACCAGATTAGTAGACTTGTCATTTGTGTGTTACAAGTAGTGTGTTATTCAAAAGACAATGCCGAGTACTGGCAAACCATTAAATGAAACTCATGTAACCGAATAGATGGTGTTTTGTGTACTTACTTCATGACATTCTTAGTACTGGAAGGTTTTATAATATATATAATCCGATAATGGTTTTTCCCTGGACATTTTCTAAAGGCGAGTGGCGGGATCGCGATGGCCCTAATATGATATAGAATGACATATTTCAATCGATTATCAACACTCGCTTCACACCTTTACGCTCAACGATGTAACGCTATGTCACACAGCATTATAAAATGAAGACACAGTGGTTTGATGGGAAATAACTCCTGCTCTGTTGCCATATGGTCTGTACAAAATGTATTCATATTTAACAAAAACAAAAAAAAAAACAGATTTGTCAAAGGGGTCACTCCTACCAACCATCTAGTATAAAATAACTACGAATTACTGCAGTTTAGCAAAGTCAGAAAATATCGAAATGCCTAAATATCGGAAAGTGAAACAATTTGATCGAAGTGTTTTAATTACGAAAAAATGCGAAGAAAAGTACACAAACGAAATGTTGCAAAAACAAACTTGCAGTTCACTTCACTCAAATCTTTCAATAACAAAGACAATTCTCAAATAAATATTTTAGGTTGGATATCACTAAATGTGTACAGGTCATATGACACTAAAGCAGGACTTCATTTCCATCAAAACCATTGTGAACGTCATGATGTGATGCAAATGAATGAAATAACTCACAAATATACTTCTGGTTAGTAAAATGTCTTGGATATTGTTTATTTATGTAACAAACATTGGGAAAAAAAACAGAAATAAATTACAAACACAAATAATGACCAGGTATATCACTCTTGCAATGAAATGTAACATAACGTAGAATAATAATGTAAGACCAGTAATCGTCCACTGAAAAGTACAACACAATGGGGCCCATGTTTACATATGCCTCAAGTAAAAATGTCCTACTTGAGACTTCACTCAAGCCTGGACCATGAAGACCAAGGAAGCACACGCATTCAACTTATACTACAATCAGCAATCTATTCAAGTCATGCTAGCTATCTGTAGTAATCGTAGTATGTAAAGTGTCTACGGAGGACATGTTGGATTTGTACTCCTTTAAAACTGCTGGCGCTGAAATCGACTGGGAATCAAATTGTCGACTAGCAACTGTTTCCAGGTGGTTCCCAACCATCATCTGATACACGAATGGTCCAAGAATGGCGCCCACGAGCCCACCCAGTGGAGGAACAAAGGCCCAGGTGTCGTGTATACTGAAAATGAAATAAAAATGTAGAAATAATATATTTTCAGAGTTTTGAAAAATCAATAAGAAAGAAATGTAACATAAAACATCAACATATTTTTAGTATTTTACCTCGACATGTTAAATATTGTTCATTTCGTTTGGAAAGTGTTAATTTGTAGTTATATTTGTTCGTAATTTGATATAATGTATGTCCTGGTTGAAAGAAGGTTAAAAATGCATTAATATATCCATGACATTTACATTGTTTTATGTTTGCCCTTTAACACATCGTACGAGCATAGTAGTTTTTCAGCCTGTGTTAGTTGATATACTCATTCGATATACTAAGTTACCACCATTACTTTTCACCTACTTGACAAAACACAAATGATTATATTAAAACACAGTGGCAGGATTTACACATAATGCCTTTTCATATATATCACTTTGTTATATTTGTCGATAGAGTTCAAGTTTTTTTCCTTTAAAAAGACGTATGGACCGGTCGACGTATGGACCGGTAGGAAAAACAGGTCATTTGTTTACTATAGTCGATTTTCTTAAATGTTCACACTGTTTTTACAATTATACAATTCAATAGAGTACATTACTTTGTATATTATTTACACCTTGAGCTGCCAATTGACCCTGCTACTCCCCAAGGGGGAATTTTGAAGGTTATGATTTTCTTAAAGCTTAAGCAAAACGCCACAAAATGAGATATGTTTACGCTCTAAGGGAGGGGGCATAAGTGAGTAACGGACTTTTAAACTACGTTACCCTAAGTAGTTACTTTTAAGTTTTATCTTTACTATTTCTTCTATGTATAATGAACGTTTATGAGATAAAAGTTGGTAAATCATCGTTCTTAAGTTCGATGAAGGTTTTCTTATAATTCATACCGCGCTAATTGGTGAAAATTACGTTACTGTTAAAACGTAACATAAAAAGCAACGTTTTTTATAGGGATAATATGTTACACAGAGTGCTTATACAAATAAGGTCATGTTATTTTGCTTGGTAAAAGAAGTATTATACCATATTTTAAATACGTATTAGACGATTTCATCAATAAATCTGTAAACTTTCTTATGATTGTGCAGATAACGAGTGTGTGATTTACGTTACTTTTAGTCATATTTGACGATTGATGCTGGTAAATTATGAATACCCTTTACACAATTAATTGCTTTAGTTATACACACATTATATTCTTGTTTATTTCTAATTTGAACCAGTGATAAAACCTACATAACCATGATTACGTTACTTAGGCAAAAACAATGAATATTATTGTTAAGTTTCATGTGGAAAATGGGTAAGATCAAATAGAGTTGCAATCAATTAAACGTTGAAACACAATAATATAAAACATATGTATTTGTTCAACATAACTTGTATAAAGGCATAAATATATATATATATTTAATTAATACTCAATACAGCGTGAAAATTCATTAAAATGCAGTTTACAAACATAAACATAAATTGATAAATAAGTGGAAAAACTAAATTTTGTAAGATAAATTAGATTTAAAATTGCGCTCATGGAATGGGCTAGGCAACTATGGAATAGGTCATTAAAATTCAATTGTGAACAAAACTGCCCTTTTCCTATGGTCAATTTACATGGTCCTTAGAAACTGCTGATAAAATGGCTTTTAAAACCATGTCAGGATGTTGCACAAACGAATGTCGGCAATGCAACACTTCAAAGCCTACCATGAGTACCTGATACATTCGGAAAGCAGGTTGATTACCCTGATTGAGTCAAGTAAGTTGAATGAAAAAAAAGAACTGCGCCAATATTATTGATATCTTGTCCCGAAACAAGAACTCCTACGGATGGATGGCTTTTATGGGTAACAATGACATACTAGTTACCTAAATGTCATGTTTACTTTTCGACCAGTGGAAAATTGACAACTTTGCAGAAAACTTTTGAGACCCTGTTGTTTTAAGAGAAATATGTTAAAATCTTACAAGGCTTGAAGGTGCCAATGTTGAAATATTTCACAAGAAGGCATTGTTTTCATCCTTACAAGAGGCAGGCATTAAAACGTGCATTGTTAGATCTCCAGATGTCCTAGTGGTTTAAGCGAGGTATTTCAGGTTTTTTCATACTGGTGTGGGCAGCATTTTTCTTTGGAAATGAAATTGGTCAAAACAAAGGAGAAGATATTTGTTCAGTAATATTAAAAGCCATTCTTATAGCATAACTTCACAAGATGTGGTACAACAATGGCGCCCC
The DNA here is from genome assembly GCF_026914265.1 of Mya arenaria. Lineage (NCBI taxonomy): Eukaryota > Metazoa > Mollusca > Bivalvia > Myida > Myidae > Mya > Mya arenaria. Next base: position 53,805,042 of record NC_069125.1, on the reverse strand, counting down.
TTTAAATCCTATAAAAGGGCTATTACCAATTCCATATGGGTTCACTGTCTAAACTTTGTCACATTATTAAAAGAATGGAATGCTTTGTCTGCTTAATGGTAAACCAAAATATAACAGGTGAACAAATTGAGATATGACACATTCTGCAAAAAAAAGAAACCTAGGTTCTCAAGGTTTCTCTCTAGACACCTATAACAGTATCAGCATGAGTTGTAGAGCACCCCTTAAAATGCATGGTCAACTATCAATTGTACGTCTGGCAATACTTCCATGAAAATTACCCACTACATCTTTGAGATATAAAATGAAGTGGTTGGATAAAAGTGCCAAGTAGTATCGAAAACGTGTGGACATTTGGTAAGTTTGTTTCACAAGAACTTATTAAAAGTTTGTGTACTAGGTAGGAAGAAAATTACAGTGACTCGGAAAAGGATGTTGAGGAAGTGGAGCTTGATAATATGACTGACATAGTATTTGAAGATGAATCTGATACAATCTAGAGCAGGATGTTGCTATATTACGAGCATATCGGTTAAAGTGACACTCTTATTCAAAATCAATACACGCACATGTATAACAAACATAGATTTTAAGTGAAAAACCTTTTACTTCTGAAACTTACTCAATAATCCATTTTTGGTAAATATTATTTACTGATAACAAGATTGTAATAGTGTATTTAATATCTTAACGCGCAGTTTTCTAAGATTGGTGAGTACTAAAGATTTACTGTGATCTATTTTCGTCTCATACGGTTGAAATACCGTGTTGTCTGCCTCTACACTCGGTATCCTTTATAAGAACAATTGTTTTCGACGTTTATTTATCCCCTTTGGTTTATTAAAACATTTGTATTATTTGTGGTAAATCATATTTGTGAGTAAGAGCACATCTTTAAAAGTATAACGAACATTAAATGAAGTTACTTGACTTCACTGACTGCAGAATGTTTTTCAAAATTTAACTATAATGAATAATATTAAAAACGTGTAGACATTTTTTTCATGTAAAATATGCAAAATTGGTAAGATGTATGAGCATTAAAATGTGTCACGTATATGACACATACTGTTAACAAAATTAATGTCAAGTTGTTTTAATGTCATGTAAGAGAACTGTATGTAAAGGAACACACGGGCGTGTACAGCAAATTTCTAGACTGTGATTGTTAACATATTGTATACAATTATAATCATATATTGTCCCGTTGCATGGTTAAGGATATTATTGTAAACACTGGTAACGTAAACTACAATTGACAGATGCAATAGTATTCCCATGTAAGAATGTAATTTATATTTCTAATCCATTAACATAAAATATATAGGAGTGGTATGTTATGACTTATCGAGTCAAAATGTCAAGTCATGTAATTGAAATTTGAAGTAAAGTTTTTTATATGCAGAATAGCATTTTTTGTGATATATCTTTAATTTAAATTTAATGATGTAATGATCGTTCATTTTGTTTTTGCAATTTAATCTTTCATAACAGAAAAGAATTGTGATGTGAAAAGTGTGAAGTTAATAAATCTAGTCCTCTTTACTTAGGAATTGTCTGTAACGTATTTTTTTACAAAGTAACGTATTCTACATGCACATTCATCAGAAAATATGATTGTTTATCTAAATTATATTTGTAATTTGCTTTGTGTCATAAACAAGGATCACTGTATAGATAGGATTGCAAAATGACGATAAATGCTCATTGTAGGCATTATTTGTTTAATATATATAAACAGCCAACATACTTTTCTGATGATGTAATGTAATATTAATGTGAAAGTTTAACTTGACATTATGTTTTATTCATCAGTTCTGTCTGAAGTTTAATGTCTAATTAAAGATTTCTCATCAAATTGATGCAGTTTATTTTGATGCTTGTTTTTCGTCATAATATATTGCAAGTTTTGAAGTAAGTAAATTACAGTATAGTGAGCCATGAAACATCTTTGTTTTTAGCTGAAAAACTATTGGTGTGTAACATAATGTCATATATTATTGAATTAAAACAGTTTTCTACACTTTTTTATCTAAACGACAGTATTTTACAAGTGAAAGCTATGGTCGAAAGTTTAAAATTGTTTGGTAACGAACTTTAAAATACTGTAGTTTTTAAACGCCCCAACGGCCAAGGCGTAAACATGTCTTAAAATGTTTGTAAGATGATACACTTTCATAAAATCATGGTCTACAAAATTCCCCCTGGGTTGTGGGGGAGCAAAACCCTTTTCCGCTCATAGTATAATAAGGTTATGATAGTATACGACCAGAGATACTTCACTTAGGTAAATGACTTATTAAGTTAATATGATTTACGAAACCGGCACAGTCGTCTTCGGATTACACAGAGAAAAGTAATATATATTTTTTCCACATAATGCATCTACATTTGGAAATTGATTCCACTAACAGAATCTATATTCGGTATTTGCTTCCACTAGTTGTTTTCTACAGTTGGCAGATGATTCCATTGAATCTTAATATGGCATACATTTCCGCTTTTTCTACCACAATCACGATCTACTTGTCATACATGAACTAGGTTTTCAATGAGTGGTTCCTCTTATTGACGTTTCCTGTTGTTAGGTAGATAATGTTTTTTGCTTCAAGCTTAGTATAAATATGAATAAAGACTGTATATTGTATAATGGAACAAATAAGTAAGATATATGATTTGATCAAACGAGCTGAACCTTTTATCTAAATTAGTTTTTTTGTTATTTTCTATAATGTTTCACAATAATATACTTCCATTGTTTTTGCTAAGAGAAAAACAGGTTCATGATTTTGCAATGAATGTGTTTAAAAAAAAAACACCATTAGTAGTAATTAAATTTGCACAAACCTGAATACTTCCGGACCGTAGATGATAGCTGCAAAACATCTGCCCGACAGGTCAAGGGATGTGTTAATTGCTGCCCCAGTCTGTACACCGAAAGTCATAACGATGCCAAACAGCATCGGCACGAACACCAGTGGTATCAGGTCCTTGTTGGTTCCCGCGTTGTTCGGGTCCGTTATGGCAGCGATCGCACCTGTTAACAGTGACGTTCCCATCACCTTAAAATAAGAGCATATGCAAGCGTACGATGGCATGAATTAACATATTTATGATTAGGAATGGGCGGATTGAAGTAGCGAACGAAGCTTTCTTAATCATTTAAGTTTTAATTCAAGTCATCTTACTGACTAAGAATGCAACCTGATTGGCTGTCACAACGTAGGAGTTGTGTATCTGATGAGTAGTAGTGGGAGGTTGAAATTCTTAATGAGTATGCCTAATACTTGATCATTGCCTAAATGCAATTCCATTGATTGTAGATTTAGATTGTTATCTAATGATAGTTATTTTGCTGCATGTGCCGTCTGCCTGTGTTGTTTGTACGCACTGTGCCGCTTGTTGAGTGTGTGCAGGGGGTCCAACGTGAAATGTGTTCGCCGAATTTTAAGTGAGGGAAATTGTTTGAAGCCGAATAAAATGGCGGCGTTGAAAGGAATTTCGGTGTTTCAAGGATGTATTTTCACCTTCTCCCTCACTTAAAATTCGGCGAACACATTTCACGTTGGACCCCCTGGTGTGTAAGGACTTTAAAAAGGTGCGTTGTTAATGCTTTATTTAATACTGCAATTGTTCCTGTGGTTTTCATTTCATTAACAATAGCTTCCTCATTACATCAATCGAATTATTTTTACTAAACTAAGGTCGGTCCTGCCAAGTGTATTTGAAATAAACACTGCAGATCGAAAGTGACGGGACAAGCCCGAAGCTTAAACATTAAAACTAACGCCTTTTAGAAGCATAAGGTTGTATCAGGACGGACATGGTTCATCAGCCAAGGCTCGTAATATGCGTGTGTTGGATATATTTGTATGCAATGCCTGGAGCCACACCCCAGTGTTGAATAAAACCGCCATTAATTAGCCAAATAAGCCGACGCTGCTCGTTTATATTTTCTGCAAATTCTTGCTTATTATTACATTTCTTCTAATCAATACAAACTAATGGCAAAGCACGTTTTTTTAAAGCATTGACTGAAAAATGCAACAAAACTCGACAGTAACTAAGACGACGTAATAACATTCCATTAACTTTGGAATCAAAAATAAAGTCAGTGGAAATTCAATTCTGTAAAATCAGGGACAGAAGATCTATAAGTATCTTCAAAGATTAAACAAGTCATTTTGCGGATACTTACAATGTCAAAGAAGCCCGTTGCCCTGGTGATACTAGCGTGCGGAAATGAAGTAAACAGTTGTGCAGTGGCAAAGTCACCGCTGACAACACGTGTCCCTCCGTCGTATGCATCTATAAGATCTGCAAAACATTCGTACTAGATTTATTTTACATTGACACAATGTTTTTCCAAAATGTCTTCAAGATTTCGTTACTTATAGTTCAAAGGCATTTTTAATAATATGATAAGCATTCAAATGAGCACGTGGATTGGAAGAGGGTGATACAAAGCCTGTACTTCTGACCAACAATTTGACAGCGTGTAGCCTATGCAAATCATATGCCATACACATAGGCTCTTTGACTATCGAATTAAGACAAACAGATTTTAAGGATGTTTTGTTCTGGCTTATCTATTGTAAACTGTTTCTGACATTTATTTTAAAAGAGTTTTAACCAGTTTATTCCAAAACAGACATTGTCAAAGAAATTGTAGACGACGAGGAAGAAAAGGCACGACCAACGGTCACGACCGAATATACTTGGAATTTGTCAGATATAATAATAAGCCGGTTTACCTATATGAAGTTTTATGATAGCAAAATTAATTATGGAATTGTTCAAACATTAGTTTAGTGGTATTTAACCATGTCAGCAGTAAGCTCCCCGTAAAGTGTTGCCTCAGTCAATCACCTTTGAGTTTTATCTCAAGTGGCACTAAACAGCCAATCGCGATGCTTTGTAGCCATTACCGATATATTTTAGGCGTGGGCGAAAACATCGGCATTTTATTGTAGTTATCAAAAAATCCACCACCACCAGCTCCACCACCCGTTGAATTATCTGTCAGTATAACAAGGTCGAGACATGAGCCGATTCAACCCGGCCTGTGACTTAGAACCTTGACATTGGACAATACATAAATATCCACATGCTATGCTCGTAATTCACTTAATGATGCTAAATGATGTATTGATGATTATTCACAATCCGTTTTGTCACAGACGCCATCGGAAGCGCTACTCACGTTTCAAAGATCATTTTTCAATCTACCGACGGATCTCAATTAAGTTTAAAAAAACGTCCGTCGGCGCTTACTGCGCTTCCTTGAGCATGTGTTACCTTCATATATGTAGTAAGTTGTCGCCGCAGCGAGGAATGCACCCACCATCTCTGCAATGATATATAGCGGAAGTTTCCTCCATCTCATCTTTCCGAGCAGACAGAACATCAGGGATACATTTGGGTTCGCGCTTCCTCCTGACAAAACAATAACAATCATAAACTAGGTAAATACCTTATACAGTTTGGGTATACCACGTGATAAATTGCGTCATAAAGGCTACATCGGAAGGCAACATTTTGCTTCGAATAAAGACTTCAAACAAAGATTTCTATTTCTTCACCATTTTAAATGAAACATAGCGCAGTCTACGCCGCTTACGGAGCCCCACCTTCGGTCTTTCATTAGAGTTTGATTGAGAGTTTTGTTTTCTAAAACACGTCGATAAACCTTTTTTAAACAATACGGCCGGCTGACTGAGCACTGTCAAAAATATTTATAATTATTTTGGAAACAGGTTTGCCGAAGTGTTTGATGAAACTAATCAGCTTTTCAAACTCCGGTAATAAAACGGAGGCGGATGTCTTTAAGCGGCATAGACTGCCCTTTGTTTCATTTAATTGGTGTAATAAAAGAAAAGTTGTCTTTGTTTTATGTCTTTATTTAAGCAAAATGTTGCTTTCCGACGTAGCATATATGACGTAATTTATCACGTGGTATACACACACTTTTATATAGTGTCACAACTTTTTAAGGTTTGCGATGGCAGGTTTTATTTTAACACAAACATTTGTTAATATGATTGTTGAACGCTCAATATTAAACTCATTTAAAAATAGTCAAAACAGTGAAATGACTGTATGTTTCATTGGTCACTTTGTTTTATGACGAATATTGTTTTTAAAGATGTTTAAATTCCTTCATAAAGATAAGACTAGGAAAAGGTGTAAGAAAGGATATCAATGAAACAGATTAATGCATGCTTTTAAAATATTTTAATTTACAGATTTCTTAACGTTGAAGTAAGATAAATGATACACTTCCGTCGTGCTTTAATAGAAGCCATAAGCAGGTTTTCACATACAATTAAAATAATTGTCTTCTTTCGTACCGATGTTGTTTGGCATCGTTATGACAATCATGTTCAAGACGTATTTTTTCATTCTGTTAAGTTTTTAATATCATATATTTCTAGAAACATTTCTTTAAATGGTGACTTTGATCACGTTGTATCACTTTGGTATCATTTGCATGCAGACGAGTTGTACAACATATAAAAATTAAGCACGCCACTTCCCAAGCTCCTCCTATTAGGCAGACACATGCACACACACACACACACACACACACACACACCAACACACACGCACACACACGCGCGCACAAGCGCACACATAGGCACGCACACACACGCGCACATACACGCGCACACACGCAGGCACACACGCACACTCACACACACTCGCACACACACGCGCACACACAACAGTGTACACACCTGATGCTCCTAGACCTGCATATACAGCGATCATCAGCCCAACCCCTCCAGCCAAGGCCCTGCCCGTGGGTGAGCTTGCAGACCCGTGGGACAGCAGGTCTTGCGCTCCGGACGCGTACACGAACATCTGAAGTGCGATTGGGGATTATATTGATTAAGAAGCATGTTTTCTGTAGCAGTTATTGCCAGCAAGGCCTTGCCTGTGACCTCACCCCCCCCCCCCATGTAATCGGGGTACCGGGTCCTGTAATACAAAAGCAATTGATATAGCGATGCATGCATGCATTATAAAGTATTGTCTTTATATCCAGCAGGCCTTTGAATGGGCCGCATGTATACCCGCCAGGATACGTGCCGTGTTGAATAGACAACACTCTTCTAATGAAAGTAGTTCTGTTTTCCCCTGCAGCGGAAGTGTCAGCTAGCCAATTCATTTCAACTCATCACAGTTGAATCGTTCATTAAGAATGAATTCCCAAGCGGATGAGAATTAACCTTATAAATACGAATGGCTTTTCATTAAGAATAAATCCTTTTATTTTCTCCATGACGACGGACATCCTAGAGCTAATTTTAAGACTGTATTTATTCTAATCGTAACTGATAGTATGGCCAATTATTTCCCGACTAAAAATAACCTTTGAACGTTTTATGCATACAACTTTAAAGAGATTCCGCGAAAACGTTTGACGTCGTAAATTTTGGTTCGTGGTATAGGCGCAAAATGGAAAATTGGTTGACTGGCATAAATTTCTTGTTTATGAATCTTTTTATTTAAGAAGGTATATATAAGACCATTGATAAAACAATTGAAGTAGCAGACGAGATAGCACAACTCGTTTCGATTTCTAGAGGTATCATATATTTCTGTAAATTTTGATTTCAGACAAAATGCCACAAATCAACAATTTTCAGGAAAGGATATAAATGCATTATTCCACTGTCGTGTACATAAACATCCGTTTTTCAAAAAAATACGTATACGGCATTAGGCCAATATAAATTAATTGCTAGATTTACATCACAATTTTCGTTTAAATGGGGGCGGGGTGACTTTTTTCTTAGATAACTGTTTATCGTTGAATATGTGTTCATGCTAATTGCATAAAAGACCATAAACATGTGTTTCTAGTCAAACCACGAACACAGTCATAACAATTCTCCTTTTTTACATGTGAATGTTATACATCGACACTGTATAAACAAGCGACGTTCCCGGACAGTACCAGACCGATACGCAAATACAGACCCATGTTCAACATTTTAATTTAAAATATTAAATTTAAGGATCGGCGGAAAAAGAGATGGTGGGCGGGGATGAAAATCTAGCGATTAATTTATAGTCGCCCTATAGCATAGTCGATTAATACGAATACTTCTTTAACAGACGTCAATGAAGAATCGCCTAACAGAACTCACGTGTCACTGCCAGTTGTTTATAGTTTCATTCCTGAACTAAAGAACGAAGAGGCTCAGTAATATTACTCGTATAAATCTGATTTTATCATTTACACGTAATAATAATATCTAAGTCTTGAAATAGTATTATTTCTTTTGTTATATATCTTATTGACATTTTCAGAAAAGTCTGCGTTCAATATATTTCTCGTAAAACATTTAATAGCAATTGTTGCTTCTCGCTTATTAATGATTGTAGTGACAATACTCTTCTATTAAGCTGGTTCTTTGCTACAATAATTGGATTCAAAAGACCATATTTCCAGGAGATTTAACAATAACCCATAGATCAAATTATAACAAAATGTTTATGGTTTTTAAAACTTTTCATTTCGATAAAATAATTGGAATCGTATATCAGCTTCATATACGAGAAAAAGGCAATACCTTTTGTGAAATTAATTAAACTACATGTATACACAGATCTTTGTCTAGTCAACAACATCATCCCTTATTAATGAATTTCTCATGTTGCACAAAGCTGCAACTACACGAACAGTTTTATCTGCATTATGTAATGTTTTTATACTGTATTTAGTGTTCAACAGTCTAAAAGACTTCATTCGCATGATAGCGCGCTCAACATGAATTATTTCAGCCGCAATCCTTCTAGAGTCAATGGTCTCCTGTTCGGATAGCTACGACCGACCCTTCATAAATGCAGGAATATTCAGTTTGACTCTACGGCTACACATATCCTCACCTATTGTGAAACCACGATCAGCCATTACTTCATCCCCAGGCAGCAAATAGTCCAAAAATCCACAATTTTTAGTGATGAAATTGTCACTTGCCCGTCCACCATACAATGGTGAGATGTACATTATAAATCCACTTGGAGCTATCGCAATCAAAAATTTGGCAGTGTTATTACTTTTATATGTACTCCAAGTCTGAGCCCTTGCTTTTAATGAAAATGGTCTTTGAATAAAAATTTCAGAACAGTCTATTATGCAGGTTGTCTTTGGAAATGATGTTTTAAAGGAATTTGGTAATGTTCTTCGAATAGTATCTCTGGGCAACCATACCACACAATGTGACAGATGTTGGGACATTACATTGATCCATGACTTAAAAACATTGCTCATGAGTTGGTGAGACACACCAAAACGTCTGCCGGTGTCTTCGAATGTGAGTGCAAGCCTTAATCTTAACAGCACTGAGAGGATTTGGTTTAGAACACCCATTCTGTATGGGAAACCTTTTCCATAAGTTGACAATGTTGAAATTAATGTCATGAACACTGAGAGGCTCAATCCTGTGTAAAAACGAGAGTCCGAGTCTGTTGGTATGTTTTCAAAACCAAATTCCGCAGAAAAATGCTGAGTAGATACCGTCTTTGTTTTAAGAGAATACCAGTAAGTGTGGTCATGGGCCACCAAATCAATAGTCTGTGTACTGCTGTCTACTAGCTTAGGCTTATTGGCATTATGGCAGTGTTGTGGGTATTTCTGACAACAGATGCTTAAACATTGCTGACAGTCCGTAAAGGCTTCATCAGCATCAGTGATTGGGGTAGCTGTCAACATTTCGTCAGGAGGACAGCTCACTTTTGGACTTGGTCGTTTTTCAGGAGTTGATAATGGATCAGGTTGTGGCTGTGACTGTCTTGGACTTGAATTTTCATTAGGTTCTAGACGGAGTCTCTTCAAAGGTCTACGTCCAGGTGTCTTTGGCGTCACTGGTCGATATCCCATTTTTCAACACGGGGATTGGGTTTTGCTTTGTAGGGCGGCCATCTATAAAGTGCTTCGAACAAACCTGAAAATACAGATTTTTTTACACCTTAATTAATGAAAACATGTTTTAACATCATTTCTTAATTTAATGTTGCCGACAATAAGTGTGGTGCTTTTCCATTTTTAAGGGTGGCTGTTCACCATAGTGGTTATGGTACTGTATACATAATACATAATATAAAAAATATGACACAGTAACTCCATTTTTTCCAAAATTTAGCATAACTCACCACTGACTTGATAGGAGGGTCAAAGCCTTTCCTGTTGATGGATTTCAACCACTGGAGGCGATTTTCTTCCGATGCCGGTATGCAGTGGAATTTGAACGGTACAAGACATGGACAGTCTTTGCCATTTACATCATAATGAAACTGGCAGGGGGAATTTTCCCAGTCGTAAAGTTTCTTCTGGTTATTGCTACAATTAACCACAACACACTGCCTTCCACCACCTCGTTTATATGGCATAATTATCCGATATTTTATCGATTCTAGATAATTTGACAGATTATTGGTTTTTCACTTCCGATATGGCGGACAAGTAAATTGAAGAGCATTTGACAGGGGAGATAATTCGTACTGTACTATTAAATAGAATCGTCTATAAAAGCTGACCTTCGCTATCAAAATGTACAAGGTAAAACAAATATGCAGCAATAACTACAGCAGCTATTAAGAAGTATGATTGAGTTGTTTAATTGCTAGGTAAATACTTTTTATTGTTAGAAGGAAATATTTCCTTTGATTCTCCACTAAATATGCCATAAACTGGCCGATTTCACGTTGTTAACCACGAAAAACGTATACATGTTATAAAACCAATATAAAAGGCTTTTAAAAACATTTGAAATGACATTTTGCAAACGTTGAGCAGGATTTGACGTTACATAAGAAGCACTTTAGGTGCTAATTGGGACGAGCACTCCCTCCGGAAGAACCGCAATTATAGGCTCCAAACGGGGTATTGGGAAATGGGGCTTTTGGGGACCTCCTTCAAGAACACTTTGGTTAAAATGTTGCATTTCGTGTAATATACACTTTCATGTTTGAGTTATTGACAGTATTTCATTTTGGGAACATTATTTTAGATTTGACATACTTGTCTGCCTTGATTATTTGCAATTCATATATCAAAAGATGCCGACAAACATTAATTATTTACACTAATAAGGTATTTTAAACACATGTGTAACATTCTAGTTGTAGTTTTATCACGGCTTATCTATTTCCGAACCAAGAATGACTAAAGTTATAGTTTTAAAAAAGAGTTAACATTATTCAACATACCAGCACGTAGTCTGCATGTTTATAAACATTTTTACGAAAAGCATTAGAATTCATTGTCCAGAGTATCTGAATTGTATCAATTCTTGTAACGATTTTTGTCATATTACTAGTCTGAAATATGTTTTCGTTTAAACTGCTGGGAAGACAACGCGTTGCCCTTTGTAAGTATATGTAAGTGATAAATTTTGGCAAAATTGGAGCAGCGACGTCGCAGTAAATAAGTCTTTAATTTCTATATAATTTTATTGTGTTCTGTTTGTTTTTCCTTGTCCAAAAGGCCGCTAGAAATGTAGTGATTTTTAATTGTTCCGAGTTTAGTTTTAGAGCGCCTTGATTAAACGAAAAGGTTTCAGACGAACGTTGAAACGGTCGTGTGAAGGTCCTTTTTTCCAAGGTTTACTTGTCAGGCGTTTTCCTGAACCGCAGATAGAATCTGCTCGTATTAGCGCAGGAAGTCTTGCTACCGAAAATGCTTCCACTCAACAAGTACATGCAGTTTATATTGGCACCGGATCGGTGTCCAACCAGCTATATAGCAGCTCATCTTGGCGCCGGCAGAACGGCTACCCAATCTGCATCAACAGGGCGAAGACCTATTATTTGCGCCGACAGAACGGCTACCGGATCTGCATCTACTTAGTCTGTATCCCATTTCGGCGCCGGGTTACGGCTACCCGATCTCCACCCATTCAGCAAGCAGATAATCTCGGTGCCGGTGGTAAAGCTCGGGACCTGCATCTATCCTGTAAGCAGCCCATTTCGGTTTCGGCGGTACGGTTACCGGATTCTCACCCACCCAGAATCGGCACCGCAAGCTGCCCGTCTTGAAGAGCATTAGAATAACGGACATATGATCACTGTATTGATATTGACTGTACTCTCTGTCACACTCCCAACACATGCCGGTATACGATGAGAATACCATTTGTCAGTTGAAACGTTACATGGATGTTCTACAAATTATCTACAATACTGTCCAGCCAAATACGCCTTGCCCGAGTTGTTGCGACATTAATACGAAACCTCATCAATGCTGCATACAAATGTCAGTTTTGGACTATTGTGGACTATTATGGACATCAGCTAACGACAGAAAACCGGGTGGTTACGGTAGAAAAAGTGCATTATTGCATAAAATGTGTGTTTTCGGTCCGTTATCGTGGTGTGTTAAAACGCAAAAACCCGGGCGTTATCGGTAGAAAACGTGCATTATTCAGTAAATTCACGTGCCGTTAATGACCGGCTTTTGTTTTACATAAGGGCTTCCAGGACTCGCATCATAACAATGGCAGCTGAGCGACCTGGTTTCTGACCGAAAGTGGGTCAACGATGCCATCTTTAGCACAAAAACAAATTTCAGCATATATAGCTGTATACAAATATCAACAAATTAAATAAACCGCATCTAACTTACATATTTTCTTCTGGGTTGTCTTTTCCTGGCAAGGTGATGTGTGTTTACTAAATAATAAGTATCTTCCATGGCCGAGAGTGTAAGATAGGTTCATTCCGACCCGAGCGTAAGGTGTTTTGCGGAAACGAGGTTTACCGAGTTTCCGCAAAACACCCTACGCGAGGGTCGGGATGAAACTATCTTACACGAGCGGCTATGGTAGATGCTTTTTCTCCCACCTCAGTTAAACAAAATTAATTAAAAATGTAATTTTTGCTGGAACTCTTTTGTGCTTAGGGAAAATAATTGCGAATGGATATGCGATAGTACGTGGTTGTCATGGATACGCGCGCAGTGATCCAGTTAATGTTAATAGTCAAATCGGTCTTTTTAAATAGTTCTAAGGAGAATGAAGCATTATTTCTTGAATGGTGCGTAAAAACTGTTTTATGGTGACATTTGAAGCGAGAAATAATTAATCAGCATTCTAAATATTACCATAAGACAAGATTTCCTTGATACTACTAACGACAGTCTTCAACAAGGGAGGTAATTATAATGTGGTGACTATTAAAAAGGAGTTCCATACGGGCATTTTATCTTCGCCCGTGGGCAAGATAAGAATATCTAGCATGGTTAAATTATTGGATCTACTTATCTGAGGTGGGAGAAAGTACTTTCTGCAGTTGTTTTGACTATTTGTTTCCATTAAAAGCACTAAATTAAGTCTAAAACGTTCAACTCCTCCGACTTTAGTTATTTCTGTCAATTTTATTCAGAACATACGACTTATATGGACATGATTCCATTACGTCGTATGCAATGAACAAAGAAATTTCAAATATTTTTTCTCTGATGCTGAATATGCTGTACATTTTATCAAGAACATGTTTACAAAATTTTCAGGCTTAAATTAGTTGTTAAAACAAATAATGGTTAAAGTAGGACTATATCGATAACTAATCGATTACCCAATAGCTATTGTGTGTAAATAATCCCAGTAATCCAGTCAATTTCCAAAAAATCAAACACTTTCCAAACAAATGAACACTGCAAAAAATGGCGTCGAAACAAAATGCAACTGCCGAGCTTAATGTAAAACTTTTTCAATGACATCACTCATGACGTCACACAAGCACCTGTTATGGAGATTATTTTGAACTAACTGTTTGTGCATTTTCGTGACATTAAACAGCCTTTTTAAACACAAACGTTTCTCATGGTGTGTATTTTATGCAATAATAGCGATAATACACCTTTTTTCGGTCGTTACCATCTGTAAAGGCCCTTAAAATAGTTTACAACCCTCGTGCTACGCACTCGGGCTGTTAACCATTTTGCGGGCCTTTGCAGATGATAACGACCTCAAAAAGGTGTATTAACCCTATATTGTTCACAAATTCTCACGCCGTCAACATACGCATAACCGGGCCAAGTAATTAATTACCGGATTGTCCGGATTTTTTTAATATGATTTTCAATGAAATAGATAAACTGAGTAATATTGATAGGTATATTATTTGTGGGGACTATAACTTAGTGCTTAACCCAGAGTTAGACTATAAAAACTATAGAACGATTCACCATAATGTTAAAGCCAGGAAAAGATTATTAAACATAATTTATGAAAGAAACATACTAGATCCATATAGAGAATTACACGGAGAGAATAAAACTTACACTTGGAGAAGAATAAACCCTTTTCAGCAGGGAAGACTTGACTTATTTTTGATATCAAATAATATGATAAATCTTGTTAGAAAATGTGAAACAGATATGTGTTATAAGTCTGATCATTCAATTATTACTTTAGAGTTATGTTTTTCTACAGCCAAGCATGGTAAAGGCCTTTGGAAATTGAATAACTCACTTTTATTAGAGATTGAATATTTAGAATGTATTAAAAAAAAGATTGATGATGTAATTTTACAATACTGTATTCCTGTATATGATAGTGTTGCTGTGATAGAAATGGATAGGTCAGAAATACAGTTTGTAATTAACGATGAACTATTTTTAGAAACTTTGTTAATGGAAATTAGAGGTAAAACTATATCATTTGCTAGCTACAAGTCTAAAAAAAGAAATCAACAAGAACAAATATTGCTAAATGATATTTTAAAATTACAAAGTATTTTGACGGAAGATAATAAAGAACAGTTATTAATTCTAGAGTCTGAGTTAAATGAACTAAGAAGCAATAAGCTTAAGGGCTATGTTATTAGATCTAGAGCAGACTGGATAGACAATGGCGAGAAGGCTACCTCATATTTTTGCAATTTAGAAAAGAAAACTATTGCTGATAAACATATTCCATTTATTGAAAAAGATGATGGTTCTTTTATTTATGAACAAGATGAAATTCTGAAAGAGTCTTACAAATTTTATGAAAATCTTTACAGTGAAAGGGAATCTGTTGATCTTGATCTTCAAGAAGAATTAGATAAATGTGTTTATAATGTATTAAACAAACACCAGAGAGACTCCTTAGAGGGCCTTCTGACATATGATAAAATATCAAATACTTTAAAAGTTATGAAAAATGATAAAAGTCCGGGAAGCGATGGATTTACAGTAAATTTTTATAAAATGTTTTGGAAAAATATTGGCAATTTTGTTGTTAGAGCAATAAACCATGCCTTTAAGTGTAATTCATTTTCTAGAAATATAAAGTTAGGTACGATTGTGTGTATTCCAAAGGAAAATAAACCTAAACAATTCTTGAAAAATTGGAGACCTATTACTTTGCTTAACGTCGTTTATAAGATAGCTTCAGGTAGCATAGCAAATAGATTGAAAACTGTATTAGATGTTTTAGTTTCCAAAGACCAAACAGGATTTGTTAAAGGTCGTAATATGAGTGAAAACACTAGGTTATTGTATGATGTAATGAAATTGTGTGATGATAAGAACATTCCTGGACTCATTATGCTGATTGACTTTGAAAAGGCATTTGATTCTATATCCTTTAATTTTATTGAGAAAACTTTAGCATTTTTTAAGTTTGGTGATACTTTTAAAAGCTGGATTAAAATGTTTCTATATAATACTGAAGTTGCTGTTCAGTTAAATGGATACTTGTCAGATTTTTTTAAGATAGGTAGAGGCTGTCGACAGGGAGATCCAATATCTCCATATTTATTTATTTTATGTGCAGAAATCCTTTCTATAAAGATAAGACATTGTGAAGACATAAAAGGTATATGTATTGATGGAAAGGAATACAAGATTTCTTTATTTGCGGACGATACAACTTTATTATTAGATTGTACAGAGAAAACGGTGAAAACTGTCATAGAGGAGTTGTATAGATTTTCACAATTTTCAGGTCTAAAAGTAATTTTTGATAAGACAAAGTTGGTTTGGATTGGAACACAAAAATATTCTGCCAGATCTACTAAAACAAAATTTAAGTTGTCATGGGGTGATACTAGATTTAAACTACTGGGTGTACAGTTTGATGTAGATCTTAACAAAATGTGTAACCTTAATTTTGATGAGAAACTGTTGAAAGTGAAGAATAGCATTGAATATTGGAAAAGAAGAAAGTTAACACCTATAGGGAGACTAACTGTCGTAAAGACAATTTTATTACCACTGTTTACACACTTATTTATCAGCTTACCTAATCCACCAAATGCTTTTATGAAACAACTCAATGATTTATTCTCTGAGTTTGTATGGGGTGGAAAACCTAAGATAAAAAGTACCGTATTTGTGAAAGATTTTACAGAAGGTGGTATTAAAATGATAGATGTAGCGAGTTATATGTATAGTTTAAAAGTAAAATGGTTTAAAAATTATTTAGTACATAATGAAAGTAAATGTTTTAAAGTGATGGAGAGTTTATTTGATGTTGATAAGATGTTTAAATTTGGTAAAATGTATTGTGAAAATATTTGCCAAAAATTGTCAAATGTATTTTGGATAGATGTTGTAAAAGCATATATGTTATATATAGATAAAATATGTATAGACACTGTAAAACAATTTTTGCATATG
Organism: Mya arenaria; assembly: GCF_026914265.1. Lineage (NCBI taxonomy): Eukaryota > Metazoa > Mollusca > Bivalvia > Myida > Myidae > Mya > Mya arenaria. Next base: position 53,788,427 of record NC_069125.1, on the reverse strand, counting down.
CCTTTATTCTATAACCATAACTTTAAAAATGGAAACTATGTATTTATGCATGCATTATTTATTAAGGGGTTACACTACGTAAAAGACTTATTCGATCTAAATGGTAGAATGTATGATCTAAGTGCTTTAGAATTTATTGTTGGCAAAAAATTGAACTTTTTACATTATAATGGACTTACATCTGCAATAGATTCATATATGAAGAAAAAGAACATTATGTTAAGAGACACTGACTTTGCTCTTTGCAAAAATCCATGTATAAATTGTTTTTATATCCTATATTGGTAAAACAGGACCTCAATAGATTTCTTTACAACACGTTTATTAAAAACACTGAAAAACCAACTAGCCAACAAAAGTGGGTGTTATTATATGAAAATATCAATATTAAATGGAAAATTGCATATAGCTATGTATTTTATTGCACAAGAGATTCATATATTCAATGGTTACAAACAAGAATAGTTCACAGAATACTTCCAACAAAGTCGTTGCTATATAAAATGAAACAAGTTGACGATAACCTATGCTCTTTTTGTGAAAGCAGTGAAGAAACTCTGCTCCATCTTTTTGGGATTGTAATAAAATACAGCCTTTGCTACAGCATATTTTACGAAAAATGAATTCCATTGATCCAAATATTGTCATAAATAGTATGTTTGTTTTGCTAGGGTCTGGAAAAAATAATTTTAGTTTTGATTTATTGTTCCTAGAATTTAAAAAATTCATATTCCTTTGTAAAAGAAAAAAAATAGTTCCAACAGTACATGGATTTAATAATAGCCTTAGACTGGCTTTGGATATTTATAATAACACAAACTTATCAGTTAAGGAAAGAAGTAATTGGACAGTTGTAGAACGTTTTCTACTTTAAACTACATTTTCATTGAAATTATTTATACTTGAATTTAAGTTAAATATTTAAGCATACAAATGAGAATATGTGATGTACTTGCATGTTTTGTTTTCTTTTTTATCTTTTTTTTCCTTAGTTTATAATCATGGATATTTGTACAGTGTTTTAAAAACGATACAATAGAGCACGTATGAACGTTACTTTTCATGATTGTATATACTGTTGTACCTATTGTACCTATTGTTCTGAATAAACGAAAGTGTCCCTAAAAAAAAAAAAAAAAAAAAAAAAAAAAAAAAAGTAATTCATTACCTGACGTACGGATGTGTTGACGCCCAAGATGATGATTATCAGAGAAGGCACCATAAATACAACTTTCAATACTTTATTTTTTTTGCGACATTTCATTTAAAATCGCCACCACCAGCCGTCCTGTTTTTGAATTTCAAGATTAAGCAATATTTTATAACATTACATTAATCACTCTCGTTGGCACGATTTTAAGCGAGAGTGTAGTTTTGAGTTGTGGCGGAACCGGAACATCCGGATAAAACCCAAATGTCCGGCTTTGTGACCACAAACCAAACTCAAGTGCGCTTATGCCGGCAATCGAATCCGGGTCGCCTAGGTGAGAAGCGAGTGCGCTAACCGGACAATCGGCCTAGGTGAGAAGCGGGTGCATTAACCGGATAATCGGCCTAGGTGAGAAGCGAGTGCGCTAACCGGACAATCGGCCTAGGTGAGAAGCGAGTGCGCTAACCGGACAAACGGCCAGGTGAGAAGCGAGTGCACTAACCGGAAGTGAGAAACGGGTGCACTAACCGGACAATCAGCCTAGGTGAGAAGCGAGTACGCTAGCCGCACAATCGGCCTAGGTGAGAAGCGAGTCCGCTAGCCGGACAATCGGCCTAGGTGAGAAGCGAGTGCGCTAACCGGACAAACGGCCAGGTGAGAAGCGAGTGCACTAACCGGAAGTGAGAAACGGGTGCACTAACCGGACAATCAGCCTAGGTGAGAAGCGAGTACGCTAGCCGCACAATCGGCCTAGGTGGGAAGCGAGTGCGCTAACTGGACAATCGGCCTAGGTGAGAAGCGAGTGCGCTAACCGGACAATCGGCCTAGGTGGGAAGCGAGTGCGCTAAGCGGACAACAGGCCTATGTGATGCAACTGATATCATGGGAATTGTTTTACAGTTGAACGAAACGAGTTTACTCCTAAGTTTAAGACGTTTGTTAAATACGGTCCCTTAATTTCTATTTTATAAAACATGCTCTTTACTGAATAGGCACTAACAGTAAACACCTACGCCTTACAGCGAGTATGAAGGTGCTGAGTAGCTCTGACAGCGCGTCCGTCACCCACGTGTTCCGAATCCTCAGTCCCAGACGATGAAAGGTGAACGCCTGCATAGCCGGTTACCTAGGTAACAAGATATAGAATATATCTTTCCAAATACAAAATACGACAAAATGAATATGTAGCAACGCGACGGTTTAATAACATTTTACATGAAGATGAACATTGCGCTGTATCATCGTTATGGTTCGTATCAAAATCATCGGGCCACGAGCTTCTTTATTTGTTTTTTGTTTTCTTATTTTGTTTACAATTAGCATAGCTATATTCCATTATGGCAAAATGGCAAGCGAAGTTAGCCGTCTTATAGTGCATTGAGTAGACGATTTTAATGGATACCCAAATACTTAATGGACACTCTTTGCATAAATGAGTGTTGTTCTTTTTTCGTTTGTGTTTCTTATCTGTGGCATTTTTATTTGTGGCCGTGTGATCTTTATAAGAACCACTTTGATGATAAAGCGCTTGGGCACTGTTTGAGGTAAAGTTCTCGTTAACTGGTTTAACCCAACTCCAGTTTCACTGACCGGTCACATGCAGTAATATATTTCTTGATAAACAATGTACATGGAATGATATCGATGAAATCTGTGTTTGTTGTTTTATGTTTCTATCGCTGATTGCTTGCTAGGCGTTCATTCGTTTATCTTTAACGACTTTAAATTAATGACTTAATTGCTAGATTTTCACTGCCCCTTTAATTTTATCGACTGAAATAAAAATGTTGAACTGGAGTCTGTATTTGCATATCGGTCAAGTACTGTCCTGGCGTGGCGTTTATTCATACCAGCTGATGTCGATGTAACCATTCTTGCAATTAATTTTTATTGGCCTAAACAATATATATTTTCCATCGCATTCTGCACGATTTGAAATAATAAGGGGAAAACATAGTAAACTCACTATAAAAGCTGACAATTTAGACTTAGGTAAACAATTAAAACATCAGCAAAATGCTTCGACGACACGTTAACTATACGAACGAAGCTTTTATGTACAACTTGTGGTCTGTGCAACAATTAAAATAATTAATGTTCGACATAAAAATATATGTTATGTTTCCGCCAGCGTGCCAAAACTACTTGTCAGTGCACTGAAAAAAGCAATTTTTGTGATTTAAAATGCAACAACGAGCTTAACCGTAATTATGAAAAACGTTGCATAGACCAAATTGTAAAACGTAATCATGTCAATAAAACACACATATAAGAAAAAACAAACTAATGTACAGGACGCACGGGTAAGTGGTTGAATTAAACAGAAACTTGTGCACACAATGTGGCTTAATTAGCATGTTTTTTTCTTGAATTCAAAATGACCATTTTATGCTTAACTAGAATTATAGAATTAAGAGTGCATGATTTTTTTGCAATTCAATTCATCCATTTCAAATTAAACTTGCAATAAAGCACAGTGACAATTGTTGACATACCTGTTTCACAAGAACATCAAAGAATTAAAAAAGTTGCGTCATTTTTATTGCAAATTCAAATCAGCCATTTCAAATTAAACTTGCAATAAATCACAGTGACATTACTGACCTACCTGTTTCACAAAAACATCCACAAAGAGAAGTGTACAGGACTAATAGATTATCGCTGTTATTGAACACACAAGGTTTGCACAAGGGTTCGAGTCGTTATCCCAGAGACAAGAGTGACATCCGCGCCCGTCCTACTTCGCGCCGTACATTACTAGGTTGCCATGTTTTAGACAGCCGAGGATAGTATACATGGATGACCTTACACCGTTTATAAATGAGGTGTTTTCACTTCTTATGATAAACTAAAACAAATTATACATATTCGAGTCATAGTCAGGTCAGAAAGGAATTAATTGCTTGATATCTCATATTTGACAGACAGTCAGAGAGAGAGAGAGAGGACACTCATCTCGGTTGTTGACTTATTTTCGCAGCGAACATTATTTCATTTTTTCATATCAAATGTTAATCAAGATATTTTCCAAAAATAATGTACAACCAAAAATAGAAAAAAGGAAGATCAAAAGTAAGAACACTAAAATGCATTAGTTTATTGTAACGTGCGCTGACAGTTATATGACAGGTGAAGTGAAATAAGGTTATTCCGTCTTCAAACATAATTATAAATATGCACACTAATACAATGAAAACTACATTCAAGGGCATATATAACAATGCTGTTTTTAATTTGTAACTAGACAGGATTGACATGAGTAATTGTTGTAAATGAGTTTCTCGATGTGCTGTCAAATCGAAACAATTATCAATGTTCGAAGATGCTGCATAACTTTCACTATAAGTCAAGGAGACAGTTGAACGAGACATTCAGTTGTCAGCAAACGTTTTTTTACCTCCCTAATGATTTTATTTAATGCATTGTGTTTCATCAAATGGTTTACTTCAGTTATATTCAAATATCAAAATATTCATATTTACAGGTTATAAAAATTACGAAAATAAAAGGAGGTTCCTAAAATATATAAAAACGACGCTAGTTGATTTTTTTTGTTGATTTTTGTAGTCATGGATTATATCATTAACACTTATTTGATGATTTTCAACGCTAAATACATGTCATTTGCTACATAGTTATACATCGCACATCTAGAGAGGATGCGTGTTGATTTCATTGATGATCGTATTTCATTTCACGTGTTTCATTGAAAAATATCAAGGGGACGTAACTACAATGAATTTCAAAAGTAGTTCTTAAATTTTATATTTTCACTCCTGAGTTTCAGTGAATTTATTAAATTGACATTTCATTGTTGTTATTTCACTGATAAAACTGCATATTTCATCGAAAAGCATGAAAGAAAATTGTAATGACGTTGTTTACTGATTGAAATTCATTTTTGGGGCAATGTATGCGATCTTGACTGCCCCACTATAGTGGCAATTCCCGTGAAACGCGTTATATTCACATTTTTTGCACAATTATTGTAATATAGTTTTTCTTTTCATTTAAAAACGCTTAATTTTTACACACAAATGGGAACTACGCGTCACTGTACCAATAAATAGCGAAGTAACGCCCTTTTAAAGCGCTTCACACCAATGCAAATTCATCATAACGCATCTCGTATATTTATATTTATTTTATGTTTAAATACAAATAAAAGAAAATCTGCCTCACTTCTTTCATTTAATAACAGCTCATATCTATTTTTTAAAGAATTTTTCATACCTATCTTTTATTATAACTTGTCAAGTCATTGTGTGCCTGCGTAAGGGAAAGAAAAAAAATGAGATTAAATAAGTTGAAAGACTAATATGTGAGAACTATTAAACCATTGTTTGATATGCAATTGTATGCGAATATTAAATTATTTATGACTGTACATTTTTTCGACACCGGAAATGGACAATCTCTAGGGATTTTTCAAAACACATGAATTATCCCACTGACAAATTAATGCCTCTTTATCGTGTCACGTGACTCTACAGGCCAATCAGAAGGCACTTTCGCTTGACTGGGTTTGTTGGCAATGCGGTGAGGAGCCAGTGCGCTAACCACTGTGCTAACTGGACAACTTTGAAATTTTAATATATTTAGAATCGTATTATGAGAAAACCCCAGTGGATATGATATTTCTCCCACCCCAGATAAGTAGATCGCAAATGTGACCATGCTGGAAATTCTTTTCTTGCCCACGGGCAAAGATAAAACAAGTACCCATAACTACTTTTTTGTCTCAAACAATTACCTCCCTTTTGAAATCCGTCGTCTGTAGCATCATTGAAACCCTTGCATTCAAGAAATTATGCTGTATTCTCCTCACAACTATTTAAAGAACGGTTTGACCATTTACATAATCTGAATCACTGCGCGCATATCCATGACAACACGAGTTATCACATAATATATATACGCGAATTATTTTCACTACGAACAAAAGAGTTCCAGCGAAAAAATTCATTTCAATTTTTATTTAGTTTAACTGAGATGGGAGAAAAAGCATCTACCATAGCCGCTCATGTAAGATAGGTTCATACCAACCTCGTTTCCGCAAAACACCCTTCGCTCGGGTTGGGATGAACATATCTTACACGAGCGGCCATAGAAGATACTTATGATATTTTGCTTCGTCGATGTCTCTCTCGACCAATGAGAGGTTGTCTATTTATAGATTATATAACTAAGTTGAATAGTTGTTCTTGTTCCATTTTGATGAATCTACGTTGTTTAAATATCTTAGATACATGAAATTCGTCGATTTGCTCACTATATAACTTTGAAATCACAATCTACAAGAAAAGGGAATGTTATAACTGTATGTTTGGCAAAAATCAAAGCTAATACAGATGATGATGTGATCCTTTGAGGGGCTTTAATATCGCGTTTGAAAATGGTGAGAAGTGGAATTTGTATCAATGTAAACAAAAACACCACCAAAAGTAGTTACATGCATAATATTGGTAGAAGAAGTTTTCAGATGCATGGACATTCTTATAACATTTAATTCCTTTACAATGACGAACTAAACGTAAACACAATCAACTATCAATAACTATATACGTTTGGGGTGGGAGTTAATGCTATACAAACATTCGCAGACAAACCCCTTGAACTATGTCAACTATGTAAAACCTGTTTTGTGTTACTTGGGGTCATGACATGTCTGTATTAATAAGGTTTATCTATACTGAAACCCCTTCTATTAATGACGTCCTAATTCTTTAACCGGTAGTACTACTAATTTAAAAAAATGAATTCGCTGTATTATGTAGTTTTTATGTTTTAAATGTGTAGTATATTCTCGCAATGAAATAACTGGAATACAAATTGGTAATCGTAATACCGATTTACTGTACATGTTAATAAAGTAAATATGATAAATGTGCTGTTTTGTTTTGTTCTAATAATATTTTATTCATTAAAAGTAGAAGTTGAGATCCCCTGGTTGCAGGAGTGCCCATCTCTCCGGCAAAGGAGCACAGAAGCGATTATCATCGGAGGCATTTCCCTTGGTCGTAAAAAGGTCACATTAATATATATACTAGTATATGTTGTTTTTTTAACTTGGACGTTAACTCCAGCCTGAGCCGGTATTCCATATGCACGCTTATTGCACAACAATCCCGAAAACGGAACTCTGTGCCGGCGATCTGCACTCGGAAAACAAAAAAAAACAATACATTTCATCGACAAAAATAAGGTATCGGATGAAATTTACACGAAAGATTACGGTATAAAATCGTAGTTTTGAAGAATAAAGTACATTGAGTGGGTCTGTAAAATCTAGTAAGAAGGTGCATTGTTTTCACGAGATATGTTAATGCAGACATGATTTTAATCTAAAACGAATATCATTGTAAACACGCAATTGCTTTTCATTCGGTGCACAAGGTCGTTTCTAAACAATATCGTTGAATCATATAGAAGACAATGTTTTAACTGACCGAATCGAGAACGTTTTTCACCCCAAACAATGAGCCAGAAAACTTGGACGCACCTGACATTACTTCCCTTGCGTAACTAATCGTTGAAAAAATATAACAGGTCATTGACAGATTCTTGCGAACAGTTTACGGATAGTTACGTGTTGTTTCGAGCGGTTTACAATGCTTACAAGTTATTTTTGTGTTTTCTTGGCTTTACTGGCTAGCCATCTCAATAATCAACTATTGTCAGTTACGAGGGAGTGTCAGCCAAGGTTTTTAAGAATCTGTCATGTGAAAAACGGCTGGAAGGGGAAACAACAGTGAAGTACACTACAACAAACTGGGCAGTGCACTACTCTATACAATACAATGTACTATGATCCTTTAAGTGCTCTACACTCAACAGTGCAGTACACTTACACAAACAGTAAAGTGCATTACCCCGAACAGTGCACTACACCAAAGAGTGATGCACTTCTCCAAACAGTACACTAACCTAAATAGTGCACTATCCCTAAACTTTACACTACTCTAAACAGTGCAATGCACTATCCAAACCATGCATTACCCTAAAACAGTACACTACCCAAAAGCAGTGCAGTACACTACCCAAAACAGTGCATTTCTCCATACAGTGTAGTGCAATACCCAAAATAATGATCTACCAGAAACAGTGCACTTCTCCATACAGTGCAGTGCACTACCCAAAACAGCGCACTTCTCCATACAGTGTAGTGCACTACCCAAAACAATGCACTACCCAAAACAGTGCACTTCTCCATACAGTGCAGTGCACTACCCAAAACACTGCACTTCTCCATACAGTGCAGTGCACTACCCAAAACAATGCACTACCCAAAACAGTGCACTTTTCCACATAGTGCAGTGCACTACCCAAAACAGTGCACTTTTCCACATAGTGTAGTGCACTACCCATAACAGTCACTTCTCCATACAGTGCAGTGCACTACCCAAAACAATGCACTACTCAAAACAGTGCAAGTTTCCACAAAGTGCAGTGCACTACCCAAAACAATGCACTTCTTCATACAGCGCAGTGCACTACCCAAAACAATGCACTACCCTAAACAGTGCACTTCTCCATACAGTGCAGTACACTACCCAAAACAATGCACTTCCCAAAACAATGCACTTCTTCATACAGTGCAGTGCACTACCCAAAACAATGCACTACCCAAAACAACGCACTTCTCCATACAGTGCAGTACACTACCCAAAACAATGCACTACCCAAAACAATGCACTTCTTCATACAGAACAGTGCACTACCCAAAACAATGCACTACACAAAACAACGCACTTCTCCATACAATGTAGTGCACTACCCAAAACAATGCACTTCTCCATACAGTGCAGTACACTACCCAAAACAATGCACTACCCAAAACAATGCACTTCTCCATACAGTGCAGTACACTATCCAAAACAGTGCACTACCCAAAACAATGCACTACACAAAACAACGCACTTCTCCATACAATGTAGTGCACTACCCAAAACAATGCACTTCTCCATACAGTGCAGTACACTACCCAAAACAATGCACTACCCAAAACAATGCACTTCTCCATACAGTGCAGTACACTATCCAAAACAATGCACTACCCAAAACAGTGCACTTCTCCATACAGTGCAGTACACTACCCAAAACAATGCACTACCCAAAACAGTGCACTTCTCCATACAGTGCAGTACACTACCCAAAACAATGCACATCTCCATACAGTGCAGTGCACTACTCAAAACAATGCACTTCTCCATACAGTGCAGTGCACTACCCAAAACAATGCACTACCCAAAACAGTGCACTTCTCCATACAGTGCAGTGCACTACCCAAAACAATGCACTACCCAAAACAGTGCACTTCTCCATACAGTGCAGTGCACTACCCAAAACAATGCACTTCTCCATACAGTGCAGTGCACTACCCAAAACAATGCACTTCTCCATACAGTGCAGTGCACTACCCAAAACAATGCACTTCTCCATACAGTGCAGTGCACTACCCAAAACAATGCACTTCTCCATACAGTGCAGTGCACTACCCAAATTAATGCACTACCCAAAACAGTGCACTTTTCCACATAGTGCAGTGCACTACCCAAAACAGTCACTTCCCCATACAGTGCAGTGCACTACTCAAAACAGTGCAAGTTTCCACAAAGTGCAGTGCACTACCCAAAACAATGCACTACCCAAAACAATGCATTACCCAAAACAATGCACTTCTTCATACAGCGCAGTGCACTACCCAAAACAATGCACTACACAAAACAACGCACTTCTCCATACAATGTAGTGCACTACCCAAAACAATGCACTTCTCCATACAGTGCAGTACACTACCCAAAACAATGCACTACCCAAAACAATGCACTTCTCCATACAGTGCAGTACACTACCCAAAACAATGCACTACCCAAAACAGTGCACTTCTCCATACAGTGCAGTACACTACCCAAAACAATGCACTACCCAAAACAGTGCACTTCTCCATACAGTGCAGTACACTACCCAAAACAATGCACTTCTCCATACAGTGCAGTGCACTACCCAAAACAATGCTCTTCTCCATACAGTGCAGTGCACTACCCAAAACAATGCACTACCCAAAACAGTGCACTTCTCCATACAGTGCAGTGCACTACCCAAAACAATGCACTACCCAAAACAGTGCACTTCTCCATACAGTGCAGTACACTACCCAAAACAATGCACTTCTCCATACAGTGCAGTGCACTACCCAAAACAATGCACTTCTCAATACAGTGCAGTGCACTACCCAAAACAATGCACTACCCAAAACAATGCATTACCCAAAACAATGCACTTCTTCATACAGCGCAGTGCACTACCCAAAACAATGCACTACACAAAACAACGCACTTCTCCATACAATGTAGTGCACTACCCAAAACAATGCACTTCTCCATACAGTGCAGTACACTACCCAAAACAATGCACTACCCAAAACAATGCACTTCTCCATACAGTGCAGTACACTATCCAAAACAATGCACTACCCAAAACAGTGCACTTCTCCATACAGTGCAGTACACTACCCAAAACAATGCACTACCCAAAACAGTGCACTTCTCCATACAGTGCAGTACACTACCCAAAACAATGCACTTCTCCATACAGTGCAGTGCACTACCCAAAACAATGCTCTTCTCCATACAGTGCAGTGCACTACCCAAAACAATGCACTACCCAAAACAGTGCACTTCTCCATACAGTGCAGTGCACTACCCAAAACAATGCACTACCCAAAACAGTGCACTTCTCCATACAGTGCAGTACACTACCCAAAACAATGCACTTCTCCATACAGTGCAGTGCACTACCCAAAACAATGCACTTCTCAATACAGTGCAGTGCACTACCCAAAACAATGCACTTCTCCATACAGTGCAGTGCACTACCCAAAACAATGCACTACCCAAAACAGTGCACTTCTCCATACAGTGCAGTGCACTACCCAAAACAATGCTCTCTAAAAAGTACTTACTCTAATATCCCATTAGACTAAGTGCTTTGAACTGTAATTCGACGCTAGAAGTTCAGATAATGAAACTTTTAGTCCATTAAGGATTTGAATTATACTTAAAACAGATAATAATTGCATCTTATGACATACAAAGGCTACTTGTTTGAGTGGTTTTATATGGATCTAAACTCCAGTTCTGAGATAAATGATAATCTATGTAATGTTCGTATATTTTTTGTGATGATATACAGTACGTACTTTTGAAAGTTACCTAAAATTTCAACTGTTGAACTGCGGCATGAAAGCATAACATGCATGTCTTGTTAGGAAATTTCGGTTTGGTTTCGTCTGGATGCTGTTTGTTATTGGAGTACATGTGATTCGTATTCAACAAAGAGACTTTCCACCACAGATGTTGCATTCACGACGGATGCCACTTATTAAATGTTTTTACCAGCTATGAATATCAAACTCTATCTCAGTGCATGCAGCTTCACGCCTTTATACCGTACTGTTCCTCAATATATGTTGTTGTTTATGTAGTCAACGGACGTGTTTTTGTTGAATAACGAAGTCCGGCCAGACTTAACAGTGGAAATGAAGTTGGTCAATACCTCGTGAGCACCATATGTGAATATTTCACGCCACTCGTGAACTATATCTGTTGGTGCTCGCTCGGATATTACGATCTTACACTGAAACAAACAATTATCCTCTATTTTATTGGTAACATAATTTATTTAGTATTTGGTATTTTTTATTCATGATGTATTTTAAACATTTTGAAATTTGGAAATATAAATGTAAAGATAAGCAAGCGAAGTAATCTATTGGTCTTAAAACAAATTTCACACGTGAAATTTCTCACAAAACTTTTTTTATTCACCATGTTTAAAGCTGCACTCTCACAGATATACCATTTCTACAACTTTTTTATTTTTTGTCTTGGAAAGGGCACATTTTTGCGTCAATATCTGCAAGCCAGTGATAAAAGATTGCTGACAAAAAATCAGATATAGATTTTCATATTTCCGTGCGAAAATTAATGTTTTATGGCTTAAACCGTTACTAACGGTTTAAGAAAAATGCATAAAACATCATTTTTTGTACTTAAATATAAAAATATGCGATCTGAGTTTTTGTCAGCAGTCTTATATAACTGGTTTCTAAGGATTTTCGCAAAATTGGCTGATTCCAAGACAAATATAAAAATAGTTGTCAAAACGTTCAATCTGTGAGAGCGCAGCTTTAATAATTGAAACACAAACATGTAAAGGAATTATTCCTTGCTTAATATTTACAATTGTGAAACGATTGCAAGGTCATCTTTGAGATATTGATGGGTTTTAAAATGTTGGTTGGAAGAAGATAATTTTGGATTTTACTGACTTGTTTCTCCTCATCTTGTGCAGGTCGCATTTCGGGGTATGTTTACAAACATCATTTATTTACACGTATATCGAGGTATTTTTAAACAAATACACTGCACTATAGTTGTGGTTTTATCACCGTTGATATATTTAAACAAAACTACTTTTCAAACAGTACTTGAACACGTTCAAAGTACGTAGCTTAAAGTGCTACGTGTTTAGCTACAATCTTATTGCAAACTACAATCCTTAAACCATACCTATTCATTTAAATAATCGAGTTTAAAGGAAGTATGCATAAGATTGTTAGATTTTTACACAGATTACCGAGAAGCCATTTACCTTCTGTGGTATTATTGTGTTGCTCTATAATGGTTTTTCGCTACTTTATTTCTTAAGTAAGTTAAGCCTGCCTGCCTGCCTGCCTGCCTATTCTGTTAGACCTATCCTTTTAGACTTGTACACGTGATTAATTTTGAACTGCGGCCCGTTTTTGGTCATTTCTGAAGTTGACCGTTTTTAGACAGTGAACATTTTCAGAATCAACAGCACCGCCACTGGAAGCGCAATTTTTCTCAGTGTCTGTTTGTTGAAAGGGTTCACTTTCCTTTGAAATTTGCCCCCATATTTATAAATAATCAAAATAGTGAATTCAAAAAAAGTGTCCTATATTGTCAGAATGCAAAGTTTTCTAACTTTCTAACGTTGTCAATGAACCCGGCCACAGTATTGAACTTTCTAACGTTGTCAATGAACCCAGTCACAGTATTGAACTTTCTAACGTTGTCAATGAACCCGGTCACAGTATTGAACTTTCTAACGTTGTCAATATACCCGGCCACAGTTTTGAACTTAGCAACGTTGTCAATGAACCCGGCCACCGTATTGAACTTACTAACGTTGTCAATGAACCCGGCCACAGTATTGAACTTACTAACGTTGTCAATGACCCCAGCCTCAGTATTGAACTTACTAACGTTGTCAATGATCCCGGTTACATTCTCACATTATTGAACTTTCTAACGTTGTCAATGAACCCGGCCACAGTATTGAACTTACTAACGTTGTTAATGACCCCGGTCACAGTATTGAACTTACTAACGTTGTCAATGACCCCGGTCACAGTATTAAACTTACTAACGTTGTCAATGACCCCGGTCACAGTATTGAACTTAGTAACGTTGTCAATGAACCCGGTCACAGTATTGAACTTAGTAACGTTGTCAGTGAACCCGGTCATAGTATTGAACTTACTAACGTTGTCAATGAGCCCGGCCACAGTATTGAACTTACTAACGTTATCAATGAGCCCGGCCACAGTTTTGAACTTACTAACGTTATCAATGAGCCCGGCCACAGTATTGAACTTACTAACGTTTTCAATGACCCCAGCCACAGTATTGAACTTACTAACGTTGCCAATGACCCCAGCCACAGTATTAAACTTACTAACATCGTCAATGACCCCAGCCACAGTATTGAACTTACTGACGTTGTCAATGAACCCGGCCACAGTATTGAACTTACTGACGTTGTCAATGAACCCGGCCACAGTATTGAACTTACTAACGTTGTCAATGAGCCCGGCCACAGTATTTAACTGACTTACGTTGTCAATGAGCCCGGCCACAGTATTGAACTGGCTAACATTGTCAATGACCCTGGCCACAGTATTGAACTGGCTAACGTTGTCAATGAACCCAGCCACAGTATTAAATTACTAACGTTGTCAATGAGCCCGGCCACAGTATTGAACTTACTAACGTTGTCAATGAGCCCGACCACAGTATTGAACTTACTAACGTTGTCAATGAGCCCGGCCACAGTATTGAACTTACTTACGTTGTCAATGAGCCCGGCCACCGGCCACAGTATTGAACTTACTTACGTTGTCAATGAGCCCGGCCACAGTATTGAACTTGAAAAAAAATAGAAATGAGGGTTAACAATAACAAACGTCACTTCAAGTAACAGCAACCGCAAAAACTTGCAAAAGATATCGCAGTTTACTGTTTTGACACGCCGTTTGCTAAAAAAACAAAACCTATGATTATGATATGAACTAATACTGTTTCTTATAATTTTGGTTATTAAGAAGAATTTGTGGGCAACTGACAAATACTTATCAAACAGCTTTATATCGTAGGTTTTTGGCGGTTTCATATCATCTTGTATGTATTTTTTATCAGGAAATGACGTTCTGAGCATTTTTACATTAAAATTATGTTTAAGGTTAACATACCATTGATGGGGGAAGTTTTCAAAGAGCTCACAACTCGGCATAGAATAAAAGGTCATAGCAACTTGCATTTGTTTCCCTTGACAAAGGTTACGCGCGCTAGTTGAATAACACACATTCACTAATAAAGCATTGTCCTTTAAATGATATTGATTCCTGTGTGTTTAAATCAATCATACGGATTGTGCAGTTTGGATTGATTTTATTTTTACGGATTGTGCAGTTTGGATTGATTTTATTTTTAGTTTGTTTGAATATAATGAAATACGACATTTCTCTCCATGTACGATTATTTCGCTACATGTACACGCAGGAACATTCTGCAACCATCGATATCTGAAGGTCGTTCTATATTAAAGCATAAGCACGTGTTACTTCAATGTGATCGGGATTGTTAATTATGACGTCTGAGAAAACTGTGAATCAATTCAACATGAAGTAAAGGAGAAGGAGGAATTAAGGGGACAGGTAAGGAAATTCGACGACAGTTATGTATATATGTTCCTGTTATATGTTGTCTATAAATTTCTTGCATATCGGACGTGTGTTTCCGGTCATGTGACCAGTGCTGGAAAAACCCATCTTACTACCCCAATGTAAGATGAGTCACGCGCAACAACGCGCCACTTGTTTCTTTTATTGCATGGTTTATGAAAAGAATAGTATGCCTTTCAAATATATGTGTATGCAATACTAACAACTAAAATTGAAAATAAATAATCGTAAAATACGTTTTAGTTTTAGTTATTTAAAATTACTACGCTTTATGACGTCACTAAACAACGTCGCACGCGCTTTTTGGTGTAATGTAAAAAAGTTCGATTTCTACGTCATTTTTTTCCACAAATTGATAATTTTAGAAATGCAAGAAAAAATATCAATTATGTTTTTCCGGTCCGGATCGAAAAATCCGGCCCTCGGGCACGCTGCGTGGCCGGTAACTCGGCAAGCATCGTTACCGGCTTCCGCGCGTGCCCTCTGGTCGGATTTTTCTATCCGTACCGGAAACACATGATAGACACTTATAATCTTCAATAAGCGACTGTAGTTTAAAAATACTAATATTCTACTAATTTTTATCTTCAAATCATTTCAAGAGATCTCTAATTGTTTCAAGAGGTCTCTTATTATTTAAAAAATAAACAAATATTTGAGTTTTTATAGATTTAGCGTTCGATACAATACGAGCTTTCTCTTGCAGGAATGGAAGAAAATGAACAAGTATCAGAACAGCTAACGACAAGTAATCAAGCGTATCGAAAGAAATATAAAGGTACTGTAAAACACAAGGTTTCTTCCTAGTTAATATATGATGTTATTATATATATATAATTTTAGTTGGATTATTCTAATGAAACATAAGGGACATCGATGAAGTTGGGTCAATATATACTATACTGTCATCTAGCAAATGAAACTAAAGGGACAGCAGTGGAGTCTATATACACTATACCATCTAGCTAATGTCAATTTAGGGGGTTTTAAGTTCAGGATTAATCTTGAAATCAGGATTTAGAACGTTTACATTCGAACTATTGTAAAACTTGTAAAGATCTTTTTTTCCTCGGACATTTCCATAAATAAAGTATCTTTAAGATTGTAAAGATCTTTTTTCCCAGACATTTGCATAAATAAAGTATCTTGAAGATTGTAAAGATCTTTTTTCCTCGGACATTAGCATAAATAAATTATCTTGAAGATTGTAAAGATTTTTTTCCTCGGACATTAGCATAAATAAAGTATCTTGAAGATAATTAAGATGAATTTGGAAACAATTTCAAACGGGGTCTCAGCCCCTTAACCCTGCTTTGGACATGATAACCTCGTACTCAAACAGGATTTTTTAGGGTTGACAATTATAAACTTAGAACCCCTGAAATATATTCCATGGAGTAGATTGAAAGGATAAGTAAAGCTTATTTCAACTGAAAGAATGCTGTATTTTCGTGACATTTTAAATTGTTGATGCAAGCGGTCTCGCAAAAGATAAACATGAACATTATCTCGTTTTGCTATTTGTGTAGACAGACATACGTTTGTATGCTCGGCAAGATGGCGGACCGTATACCTCGTGTACATAGCCTACGCCCTTCTGTATATACACCGGGTCAATCTCAGTCTAGCCGTGGTCTGCATGGTGGACTTGGATGTCGAGGAGGGCAAAAACACCAACACCAGTAAGGACAATGTTGTGCCTGGAAATCGTACATCACTACTTATAGATGATGGATATGAAACCATTAACAAATTCATTAATACTACAGATGAAAGTCATACTTCATGGCCAGTTGACATGGTTAAATCTTCAAAAAACGATACCAGAAGACAAATTAAAACAGAAAATGATAACTTAACGACAGATGCGACTACTATGCCTCTGACAAAAATCAGTTCGTGTAGCTCAGGAAACGTCAAAAGAAAAGTGTGTATATATTTTTATTCTGTAAATTATAGAGTACTTTTATAACGTATGGCACGTGCTTACTGTATTTATTTTCAATATAATTCGTTATTTTTAACAACATACAGCAATAACTATGTGTTTGCATGTATGTCATAAATGACATCATGAATCACCAGGCTAATGTTTACCCATAAATTGACTTCAAATTTATTCTTACTTGCAGGGTCCAAAACCTAATATACAATGGAGAAAGTCAATTATTTCGATTTTGCTTTCTTCGTATTTTTATGGGTCACTATTTACCCAGATCCCAGCAGGAACCCTTGCAGACATATTCGGCGGAAAACATATTATGACGGGGGCAATGGTTTTAACGGCTGTTTGCTCTTTCCTTGTGCCTGTGTGCGCCAGAACAGGCATTGAATGGGTGTTTGTCATACGCATACTTATCGGGTTAGCTGGGGTAAGAATACCGATCAATTACTGTAGCCCTGTCGCTATCTGCGTGGTGTTAATTCACGCTAACTTCTACTTAATATTTGTACCAACGATTGTTTATACATGAGTATACAACCATGACATGGCATTATACTGCACACGTATTTCCTTTTTCCATGGATCGGTCATTCCTGCTGGTAATTCCATTATAGCCGCTTGGGGACCACCAGCCGAGCGTCCAAGTATGTTGGCAGTGGTGTCTACAGGTTGGTGAAGTCACAAATTGACATGCCTTAATAGTTTCCGGATATACACAAAAAACTTTTTAAATGTTACATTGAATGTTATGACTTATATAGGTCTTGTTGACGCTGTGTCTTCCTTTTTGGCCAGTATTGTATTGTTTCCGTAAATATGTACTTATCTTGTCTTTGTAGTTATGTATTTTAAATGTTATAGAACGCACTCAGAAAAGATGTCTGGGAGTTGATTTCCTTTTTATAATGACAGGTTTATTAGTTGGTGCTGTTGTATCATTCCTTACTTCTGGATTGCTTTGTGAACACGGCTTTGCAAACGGATGGCCTTCGATATTCTATATCCATGGTTAGTAATGTAATGATTAGATTTTTCATTAAATACATGATCTTTTTAAACCACGTATGACATATTTACATGTTTAGCCAGGATATTTAATAACCAACAAAACAATGGAAACTATAAGGAAGTAGTGGATTGAACCAATCACAACTTCATTTTGTGTATTTTAGGTTTTCTGGCAGTTATTTTTGTGATAATGTGGATTTTTGATGGGTATAGTTTACCAAACCACCATCCAAGAATATCGAAAGAAGAGTTAAAATACATAGTTGAATCTAAACGGCTAGTTTCTACTGTGGTACGTATGATTATTTTTTTTGAAAGGATGAATCATTACCATACGCGGTCAAAGTCAATTTTCCAAGGAAACAAGTTTTACAAAATCCTTTTGTAATAGAATACACTGATAGCGAACGAATAAAACAAATACAAATATTGTAGCAGAATATATCAATCTATAAGGTAAACGTTTAACAATAAACATCAATTAAAATAAAACGTTCTAATTCATTCATGCTATAATGATAACGGCCAAATTTCATATTACTTTAGAACAAGTCTCAAGGTACGCCCTGGAAAGGCATTCTGACCTCAAGGCCGATGTGGGCGTGCTTTATTACGCATTTCTGCTTCAACTGGAGTTTCTTCACCGTCCTCATAAATGTGCCATTATTTCTCAAAGAAGTTCTCAAGTACGACGTTTCGTCAGTAAGTTATTGTTTCAGTATGATGAGAGAATTATTTTGCAAATACTTTAGTTATATGCATTGGCAATCATTATTTGATGTACCGGGACATCCATAATCCATTATACAATCTGTTGTTTGTCTATAAACTTGCAACATGTGCATACCATTTTCTATCATATTTCATTTGGTTATTTTGTTATTACGTTATTTTCAGAATGGTTTCTATTCCGCTCTGCCGTACATATTCCAAATATCTAGTGGACTTGCCACGGGAAAAGTTTCAGCTGTGATATTGAAAAAGAAGTGTTTAGGCCATCTTGTTACAAGACGTCTGTTCCAAACAATATGTAAGTCGTCTTGTTTATTATTTTCGTAAAATATGAACAAAAGTTAACCCAATTTACTTTTAAAATTCAGCATGTTCTCAGATCGATGACGACATATTTATCTCCGCTAATGCTGTCATTGGTAACCAATGGTGTTTACTGATTACTTATACCAACCACGTTAGAATCTACATATACATTCACATCAATACTGACAAAACTACTGTGTATGATATTTTCTCATTTTGGTCCAACATATGGAAACAAGACTATTGTATAAAGTATCACAGAATCTTTTTACTCGATTGTAGATTGTAGTTAAAATTTGTATGTTAATCTTAAAAATAATATATTAAAACGGTCTCTGTTTAGTAGCATTGACCAGTAGTGATACAGTCGAACCCCGGTGGCTCGAAATCGCTTGACTCAATTTTCTCGTTGGCTTGAACTGGATGGAAAGGGACGTTTTCTTTCTAACGAAGGTAAGCATTCCCGATTGGCTCGAATTTTCCGAGGCTCGAGGTATTTTCGCAGATCCCTGGGAGTTCGAGCCAAAGGGGTTTGGCTGTAGTTATCATATTGCACAATGATGACACACGAAGTAAGACTGCAATATGCTGTCTCAATGAACGTACAAACATAAACAAACTTTTAATAAATACGTACAACGTATGGTTCTAAACAACGTGACTACGATAACAATACAAAATGATTAAACAATCAACAGGTTCAATAGGGTGTGGCGTATGTCTGATCTTCGCTGGATATGTCACGTGTGAGGCACGCCATGTTGCGGTTGTGCTTCTGTGCTGCTCGGGCGTTTTCGGAGGCATGGCGTGTGCAGGATTCATCGTAAATCATCCAGAGTTCTCCGGCCAGTAAGTTTGGGTGTATATTGAGTAAAACAGTAAAATGCTTGATCACACCTAAAATCCTACTATTGGAAGAATGTTAGTTTAAACTAATTCGTTTCACATCTAGTGTGACGTAAGATGATGTCAAATAGAATCACGCTCGAGCCTGTTTCTCTCGTGGAACCAGTACTGATACCCATTATGAGACTCCCAGAGACTTGTACCTGAAAGGTGGATCAAAGAGAACCCTACCAGGGTTAGATAGCTGGGATACTGACCCTTTTTCAGTTTGTTTTCGATTTCCTTGTCAATGTATTGATGGTAGCTATGTTTAAATGTCAATTTTACACTAAAGTCGGCGCCATTTTGAATGGTTTATTAATACCTAGACGATCGTTACAATAACTCATTTACTCGGTTTTTGGTACAAGAAACAACCAAAAATAAAAAGACGAAATGATAAAAACATGGCTCAGAAAAGCATCCGGTGGCAAAGAAAAAAAAAAGCCGAGTGCAAAATTTCGAGGAACAAACATATATTTTTGTTACGCCTAAACGGTTATTCTATTATAAACTGTTTAATAAAAATAAAAACTTAGCGACTGAAATGATAAATTTCTACTATCTCAATAATAAGTTTAGGTATGCAATGAACTTGTTTCAGATTTGCAGGAACTACGTTTGGAATTACCAATGCAGGAGGCGTAGTTTCATCCATATTGGCGTCAATGATCGCCGGCCTTTTAACACCTAAAGTATGTTAAAAGAGAAAGAATGTAACTTCTGACTTACTCGTTAGAAAGGATGCTTTCTTTAGTTATATTTCTTTAATATAATGGTAACGATAATAACCGTTGTCCATACTGTTGTACGACTTTTAATGTCTTATTGCTTGTTTGAACTTTCGGCTGCTGAGCTTGTTTCTGTAGTGTTTCACGTATTGTTTAATCTATGTTGGATATGTAGCGACACACATATTTTTTATAAAATATAAAGTGATGTTACACCATATGGAAACTGGAAACAGATAAATGTGATTCAAGTGTCCTCATTTAGAATCATTGTATTTAGCTAGTAAACGCGGTATTGTGTATCTTAACGTTTTATTTCAGGGTCTTCAAAGTGAATGGCAAGTCGTGTTTTATATCGCTGCAGTTGTTAATTTCGTCGGAGCGTTGTCATTTTTATTCTTTTCTGATGTAACATTGCAGCCATGGGCACAAGGCAAACAACAAACTATCGAAATTGAAGTGAACCCGCCCGAAAACGAATTGCAGCAAATGCAAGCATAGTTGCTTTTTCATTATATATGTTTACTAACTCCAGCAATGACAAGCTTATGTCAATTGATGTTGATGTATATTATATATATATTATTTATTGCTTTACTCTAACAAAAGCTCTTATTTACAGAAAAAAGCATAACATTATTTTAGTACTCCTAGTCCAATGTTTACAAAATGTATTACTTTTTCAATTGAATCTCATTTTTTGCTGAACAAAATAACAATAAATATATTAACGTTCAGCTGTTGTCGTTTTCCTTTTAAATATCATGATTGTTTTAGACGCTCTCATTTAGCATGAATACTTAGTTAACTATTGATTACTTCCAACGGTATTCGACAATAAGCTACATATGGATTAATCTTGCACGAACAACAAATGCTGATAACTAAGATAAGAACGATGCAAGTGCAACACATGTAAAGGTTCAAAACTATATACATGTACGTATTCATATACAAATGTAGTCGCATTGCGTTAAAAGGGAATGCAATACAGAGAGAAGAATTATGAAAAAGCAGATGTGTATGTTACGGATTCAATGAGTTGTTGCATAACTTACGCTGTTTGATGGATAAGTTCCAAAACAGAGATCATTCAGAAGCACAAGATAAAGCCAAAGTATGAAAATCACCGTCGCCTTGCATTGTCACTCATTTAACATGGTTCTGAAAATCATTTGTCTCGGCTTTCGGGCGATATTGTTAAGGGCTTTGGAAGAGTTGGTACGGGTCCCCGACAAGAGATCACACATTTTAATTACATCAAAAAAATTTAACTATAGTCGTCAAATTATGTTAAGTAACAAAAAATGTCGGTGATCGTATGTTATTTTTTATGGAAAACTATTCTACGAATAGATAGTTTTAGTGGTCTTTTTTCCAAACCACTGTTCATTAGAACACGCTCCGACTTACACGTTCTCGGAATAACATGATAAAAGGTTAGTTCCAAAACAGCCGCTGTTAAGGAGTGCCTTTAAACAAGCACATAAAACAACTTTGGCTAACATGACATTTGGCTAACATGACATTATATCATCGTCGGCAGCCACGTTACTTAACTCCATTATACATATATATATATATATATATATATATATATATATATATATATATATATATATATAAACTTCATACTTCATTAATACCGTAGGACATATACCGTTTGCTGAAACAATATGACAGTCGACCTTAAAAACAAATGTATACATAAAACGTAGATTAGCTAGCGCAATGCAGTTCCCGCCACCCGTCTGATGTATTTATTATTGTTTGTTATTATAATCGCTCATACACGTTGACAAATTGTATTAGAAAAATGTTTGTTTTGTGACGATATAATATGTGCAAGTTCATAAATTGTCAGTCATTCCGTCTGTCTGCCTGCCTGTCTGTCTGTCTGTCTGTCCTATAATGCATGCTGAAGATAGATCCAGGACAAGGTTCAGTGCGGACGGGCGCACCTCCGCACTTCCGCAAGGAAACAGGCAAACACATAACCCGGCCTACAGAACCATTTTGTCTCGCTCATCGCACGCGGGATGACAAAGACAAAGACAAAAGCCTACTACATTGATTTCCAAAACAGTACTCACGACTTTGAAAACAACTGTGCATATTGGGTCTGATGGTCAACTAGGGTCAGCAAAACATGTGTTTGCAGCTCAATCATCATAACCGACCTTGTCGAAATTCCTGACAAGCATATATAGATTGATGCTATCTCTTGAAGAATTTTCAAAAGCGTTCGTTATTTAAAGTCACAATAAAAAGCATCTAGGCCATGGGATGGTGACAAAAAAGTATTCGACTATACCCCCAGCGGAGCTATTGAAAAAGGGTCATCTTACGGTTGTAAGCGGACCGTGCACGAGAATTTCGAGTAATCCCACTAGCCAATACATTGTATTTAGAAAGGCCATGATAATAATCTAATGTTTATCTTTCGGAAAAAGATTTCTGTTTATTATGTTATATTTATAAATCTGTATTTTTTTATTTATTAATGCATTTATTAGCTCACTAGTTTATGCAATACACTTATCATCGTATATGTCAGATACAATTACTCGTTTTTCTTCAAAAGTGTCCTCTTACAGACTTCGCCTCGGACAGAATAGCTGTTCGTCCTAGCGAAACGGCGTCTTACGTCTGTAAGTGGACACTTTTGAAGAAAATCTCGTACTGTATCTATCACATAATCAATATTTTTGTCAGTGAGTTTTTTGTGACTTGATAATAGTGTTACCATATGATATGATATAAATTTCCTTGTATTTTCATCAGAGATTAATGAAGCCCTTTTTGATAAAAATGCGATATTTTTCACAAACCATCACAGTTACTAAAACACAATGGAGCGCCCTGTAATGTACGTGATGAACATGGCTGTGTTTGTAATCGCCATCGGATTAGTTCAGAGGGAGGGAAGAGAGTGATGACATACGAATAGACAGCTTTTGCCATTCATAAAAGTAAACAGTTTAAGTAAGTTATAAACATTAATTAATAGATCTTTACACAACGATTCATTTAAGGGCATTCAAAAGTACAAAACCCAAAAAATAAAATGTTCATTATTTATTAAACTTTGACGAACAATTTCTTAGGAAGTAAAACATATATCCTTTGCAGCATATTTTGGGGTAATAAGGAGTTATACGAAATAATATTTTATCAGATTTTGGACCAAAAAGCATAAGCATTTGCTTTTTTTCGGAAAAGGCTATCGACACTATAACTGTTTTTGTGTCAAAATGTCCCAGACTACATATTCAACAATGTCTTGTGAGTTATTGATGCTATCTTTATAAATAAGAAAGATATTCATTTTCTAATTACAAAAAATGCAAATATCATTCTTGCTGCAATACCATAAAACCACAATTCATTGTTTATTAGGTAGTACTGACTATTTTGACACAAAACACATTCATTTTGTATGAAAACATTTCCAGAAAAATGCAAATGCTGTTTTATTAAGAATTTTTCATAGAATTTAATCAACTTCTATTTACAGTTATCCATGTTGCAACGGATATATGTATCATGGTTGCTAAATATTAAACCACAAAACTAAATAAACATTTAATGTTTTGTTCCTTCAAACGACTTTTGCACTGTGGAAGGCCCCTAAGTAAACTTATTTATAGTATATCCGATTTCCACTTGAAGAACGCACAGGGAATCATTACTTAGCGTATTGGAGAACGCACAGGGAATCATTACTTAGCCTATTTGAGAACGCAGAGTGAATCATTACTTAGGCTATTGGAGAACGCAGAGTGAATCATTACTTATGCTATTGGAGAACGCACATGGAATCATTACTAAGGCTATTGTAGAACGCACAGGGAATCATTACTTAGCCTATTGAAGAACGCACAGGGAATCATTACTTAGCCTATTGAAGAACGCACAGGGAATCATTACTTAGCCTATTGAAGAACGCACAGGGAATCATTACTTAGCCTATTGAAGAACGCACAGGGAATCATTACTTTGGCTATTGTAGAACGCACAGGGAATCATTACTTAGGCCATGGGAGAACGCACAGGGAATCATTACTTAGGCTATTGTAGAACGCACAGGGAATCATTGCTTAGCCTATTGAAGAACGCGCAGGGAATCATTACTTAGGCTATTGTAGAACGCACAGGGAATCATTGCTTAGCCTATTGAAGAACGCACAGGGAATCATTACTTAGCCTATTGGAGAACGCACAGGGAATCATTACTTAGCCTATTGAAGAACGCACAGGGAATCATTACTTAGCGTTTAGGTTAGATATACAAAACTTCCACTGACTAAGATATCGTCCACGATATGGACCAAGAGTTACATGTGAAACACAATTTGTTATAGTGTACTTTTTAACTGTACTACAGAAAATAGAAGGCGGAACCCAAACCAATTTTCTTTTGAACATGACCGTATATTTATATTAATATATATATATATATGATGCAAGCATTTGTTGATCAATGGGAATCGAGCTTAATTCAAACTTCTATGCCACAACACGCTTCTGTGTGTATAAAATCATCAAGACATTCAACAAATATTTTTCAATAACGATTAACGTAATCGTTGACAATTTAGTCGGGAGACTGCGGTCGACTTACATTTCGTTGTAAGTTCGATTTTCACCATTTCTACATTTACAAATACACCTATAAGATACATCCTTAGAAAGCACACCCGGGGTGTTCAAAACGAACAATTCAAATGACAAGCAATATACGGTATAATGTCATTTTACTTGTTTTTGATTTTTTTTCGAACTCTTTTAAATGCAATGCTATGCTCACATTTCTCATAAACAGAGCCACACTTCGACTTCCACATTCAAACCGAACGAAGAGTTTGCCTCCAGCAGAAGGCAGGAAGGAAACGAATCATTTTTCAAGAACTGCAGTAGAACGGAGGCTTTTATATATGGCCATAACCTCACGTTTTCCCCCAACCCAATAGTTCTACACCCAGACCCAAAAAACTTCTCGACGGGACCAAGTTTGCAATTTTACGGCAAAATAGAAATTTCAAGATCAATCTCGAACAACGACCGTATAGAGGTAGGGAAGAGAGTGATGACATACGAATAGATGTAGGGAAGAGAGTGATGATAAACGAATAGAAGTAGGGAATAGAGTGATGATAAATGAATAGAGGCAGGGAAGAGAGTGATGACATACGAATAGAAGTAGGGAAAAGGGTGATGACATACGAATAGAGGGAGGGAAGAGAGTGATGACATACGAATAGAGGTAGGGAAGAGAGTGATGATAAACGAATAGAGGTAGGGAAGAGAGTGATGACATACGAATAGAAGTAGGGAAGAGAGTGATGACATACGAATAGAAGTAGGGAAAAGAGTGATGACATACGAATAGAGGGAGGGAAGAGAGTGATGACATACGAATAGAAGTAGGGAAAAGAGTGATGACATACGAATAGAAGTAGGGAAGTGAGGGATAACATACGAACAGAGGAAGGGAAGTGAGTGATGACATTCGAGTAAATGTAGGAAAGTATGAGATGACATACGAGTAAATATTGATATGTGAGTGATGGTATTGGCTTTGTTGCTGATTTGAATAATTCTTAATATTTCATATGGTTTTATTACTTATTTAACTTTAGTTTCAATTTATCTTATTGATAATGCGATCAGCTATTGAATCGTTATGTCGTGATGTCCATACTTACAGGTGACAGAATAACACTCCTTCGAATTTCAGTTGCTAAACTCGATTAAGCTGACGACACTTGGTTATGAAACAACAGAGCTGTGTTTATGGCTGCCTTTACGCTTCTGCCATTCAAATGACCTATGTGGCTTAATCGGTTCAAGAACCACTGTCCCGTATTAATTTATGACAAAACGCAACACATCAACAAGGCATGGAACTTTTCATGTCCCATCATCGAGGTATTCTCGCTTAAAAAAAATATAATCGTATTGTCCTTATAGTTTTCCATTGCACTGACACTATATTAAACTGATATCACTGTACAAATGTCTCGGATGTCAAGTTTCATTCGTTTCCTCAACTTGGTTTTTATCATTAGAGTTTGACAATGCTCAAATAACACAAATATACGGCAATTAAAAACAAACACACTTAGATTTCAATTAACGACCAAGTGAGTAAGACCTCCATTGCACCGGAAGTGGTTTTCAGAACAGCAGAAACAATTTGTTTTTTATCTAACTTTATGCAATTTTCATCTGGTTTTCAGGGTATATACTGGTGGCCACATTTTAAATTTCAATTCCCACAGCAGCATGTTCGTCTCGAATGAGATTTCGACATCGACATCAACTTGAAACAGGGCAGACGTCACATCGGTTGCCTCAATTTTAAGTTCTCTTTCAGGTAGTTATTATGATAACGTACTATGTTCAAGTAATTCAATTTATTTACCTGTTTGAGAGTAGTATCTCGCGCTTCTGCCGTATTTTGTGGTAGTCTGAATAATAGTATCCCCCCCCCCTCTCTCTCTCTTCTAGCACATGGGGTTCTTCCGTATTCATTCGGAACTCCTCGGCCATTTTTATCGAAAACAACCTCGGATGTATGCCGGTACATTAGTAGAAGTAGATCGTAGAATTTTGAATTATATTATGAATAACATGTAGTATCTTAGCTTGTATTTTCGATCTTAGTTTAAATTGATAGCCAGTGAAGTGTATGATTGCAAACATAATTAAGATTTCCAAGAGTAAAGACATTACGTAAAAAAGTCGTTTAATTGCTAAATTGAAATTACTACGCGATCTACTTGGAAGTTAGTTAAAGTGAATCGATTTCTGACATTGTAAACCGTCCATATACAACCGAGGTTGTTTTCGATGAAAATGGCCGAGGTGCTCCGAACGTTTCTTATTCTGCACAGACCGCGTCAACAATGACGTCATGTTGATAGCTGCGTAATGTTTGTTTGATCTCCAACGTTGTGTATTAGGGGATACTGGTTACATATCAGGGTTATAATTTTATCTTTGTAGTTGCCATTATTTTATTTACACATGTAAGTAACGTTTTGTTTAAAAACAAATTTACTTATATCGAGAATAGTATAATTGACATAATAAAGAATAATTCTTTTTAGGTTTCTCGAACGCAATAAATGTGCATTATCAAAATAATTCACTATGTTGCCTTGCAGCAAGGGAAGCCAGGATCCTAGCGCATATGACTGACACAGAAACTACCAGTCAAATTATTGGACACATATTATGTTATGACTCTTGTACATTGTATATAACTGAAAGTCTTGTTTGGAGTGCATCATCTAAATAAATGTTAACAGTGAATCGATTTAAGTATTACTTTGTACCCCTAAAGTTCAATGAGTTGTTCTAGACAGAATATTATTGACCAAATATACATTCTGAATACAGTTTATAAATCATAATTAAATAATTTAAAAATGTCGACGGTTGTAATTACCACACAGCTGTAACTATTCTTTCTGGGTTTACCGGTTTGGAAGAGGGATCATGCAGAAGCCTTGACTACATCTATTTTATGGAAACGGCAGTCTTGATGAAGACTGATCATTTAAGGCAATGGTAGGCGCATCTGTCAACAACCCTAACCCTAATGGTAGGCGCATCTGTCAACAACCCTTACCCTAATGGTAGGCGCATCTGTCAACAACCCTAACCCTAATGGTAGGCGCATCTGTCAACAACCCTAACCCTAATGGTAGGCGCATCTGTCAACAACCCTAACCCTAACTCTAAACCGGCATACCTATATATTCAAGAACCATTATCAGTCATACTAGGGGCAAAATGTAAATAATCACAATGTTAACGAATAGCAGGGTGGTTAAGTACAACCGCCACATGTCACTTAACCATGGATGAAAAGATAAGACTTTCTAGCATGGTTAAATTTTTAAATCTACTAATCTTAGGTTGATGAAAAAAATCGTAATGGGTATATTACACGGAAAACAACGGTAAGCATGTGATAAAAGCTGTATTATGAGAGTTATTCGCCGTTCACAGCCATTAGATCAATGGAAAAACGATATCCTGAGAATGAGAAACTCAGTACGATGTAAGTGCACCAAATAAAAGACTGGGTCAGTTATTGACAGACGACATGGTAACACTGACCGAAAGCAGTCAGGTCTTCCAGAGCATCAAACACCAGAAATCTGTTATTAAAGAAACACTACAGAAGTCTGTACGTAGAGTATTAGGTAACATTACTAACAAAGTTACTGTTTCTAGTGTCTACTGAGGTATGACTTAAAATTATCACCATACATAATCATACATTACATAATTTCAATAAAGCAACACTTAAAAGATACTGACATTAGTAGCCGACTTCCTTGCCAACTGGATGTAAGATCGACCAGATACAGCGGACACTATTTGGTTCTCAGACGAAGTATATTTCTATTTAAGACTCAGGTGAACAAACAAAACAGTCGCTTCTGGTGTACAGACCCCCACCCCTACCCCCACCCTCAGACTTTTGCATTGAAAGATCTATACATTCACAGAATTCACCAGTTTGGGCAGCCTTGAGTTCATCGGGGGGGATTTATTGCATGTTATTGGTCCATTTTCGAGGATAAAAACGGTGATGTTGAGACAATTAACAGTGATGTTGAGACAATTAACGGTGATGTTGAGACAATTGACGGTGAGGTTGAGACAATTAACGGTGATGTTGAGACAATTGACGGTGATGTTGAGACAATTAACGGTGATGTTGAGACAATTGACGGTGATGTTGAGACAATTGACGGTGATGTTGAGACAATTAACGGTGATGTTGAGACAATTGACGGTGATCTTGAGACAATTAACGGTGATGTTGAGACAATTAACGGTGATGTTGAGACAATTAACGGTGATGTTGAGACAATTGACGGTGATGTTGAGACAATTAACGGTGATGTTGAGACAATTGACGGTGATGTTGAGACAATTAACGGTGATGTTGAGACAATTGACAGTGATGTTGAGACAATTAACGGTGATGTTGAGACAATTGACGGTGAGACAATTAACGGTGATGTTGAGACAATTGACGGTGATGTTGAGACAATTAACGGTGATGTTGAGACAATTAACAGTGATGTTGAGACAATTGACGGTGATGTTGAGACAATTGACGGTGATGTTGAGACAATCAACAGTGATGTTGAGACAATTAACAGTGATGTTGAGACAATTGACGGTGATGTTGAGACAATTGACGGTGATGTTGATGTTGAGACAATTAACGGGGATGTTGAGACAATTGACGGTGATGTTGAGACAATTAACGGTGATGTTGAGACAATTAACGGTGATGTTGTTGAGACAATTAACGGGGATGTTGAGACAATTGACAGTGATGTTGAGACAATTAACGGTGATGTTGAGACAATTAACGGTGATGTTGAGACAATTGACGGTGATGTTGAGACAATTAACGGTGATGTTGAGACAATTGACGGTGATGTTGAGACAATTAACGGTGATGTTGAGACAATTGACGGTGATGTTGAGACAATTGACGGTGATGTTGAGACAATTAACGGTGATGTTGAGACAATTAACGGTGATGTTGAGACAATTGTTGAGACAATTGACGGTGATGTTGAGACAATTAACGGTGTTGATGAGACAACTAACGGTGATGTTGAGACAATTAACAGTTCTCGACATCTTAAAGAAGAAATTTGTGCTAGCATTAAGACGGAAAGATGCATACTTAAATCATAGTATTTGGTTTCAACAAGATGGTCCTACACCACATACTTCAGGGGAAGTTATTTCGCGTAAAACGGCTCTTGTTATTTATCAATTGAAACTTTATTATATCTCCTAACACTTGGTGAACTTTATTTGAAAGAACATTCCATATTTTAAAAAATGTCATACAGCGAAATGGTAACAAATATTATAAACACTCTGTATACAGATCTAACTTACACGTACATGAATAAACTTCCGCGTCGCAAGAAAACAACTTGTTAACTTATTTCTCACTTTTATTCATATAGATTTATTTCATGATTCTATTGTACCTGAAGTAAATACGTACAAACATATTTATACAGCGTTATAGAAACACATGGGTTGAACATTATGGATATATTAGTTTCTTTGTTCTTAATGCTAGTTTTGTTGTGGAAACTTTCAGTATGCAACAGGGATGGTCATTTTAGTTCTGTTTCGGTAAGTTTTTATGAATCATAAAAGTAAACGCCCATCTTTTCACGTGATATGCAATAACATTATATTTATAACCATTGCCATAAATGAAGTTATCTTAAACATAGAAGTACAAGTTAAAGTATATCAATTGATTACATTGATTTCGTGAATGCAAAAGTACTTTTTGCAAGATATTGTCGTGAATTGTTGATTGTTTTGCTAAAACTAAATTAAATGAGTTCAACTAGAAGAGATAAAACCAGACATGTT
This sequence comes from Mya arenaria, assembly GCF_026914265.1. Taxonomy (NCBI): domain Eukaryota; kingdom Metazoa; phylum Mollusca; class Bivalvia; order Myida; family Myidae; genus Mya; species Mya arenaria. The sequence goes on along the minus strand of NC_069125.1, from coordinate 53,757,177 downwards.
ACACACAGTAGGTAGAGATTGTTTAAAAAAAAGAACTGCTTGGTTATTGTCATCAGTTTTATGAAATATCTCAACTTTGGTTCGAATGAGATCATAAATGTGTAAGCGATCCGATAAGATAATTCATTCAAAAGTTACAAAAGTTATATTTTTATTTTGTACATTTTTGGACATCAGAAGTTTCCAACATAATGATTGTACTATGATATTTTTTTCTCTTCACTGTAATGACTTGCATAATTACACTTCGTGCAGAACCATTCCTTATTTTCCAACTGCAATAAAACGGAAGCTGTTATAACGGGACACCACCTCAGCTTCAGTCCCAACCCCGTAGTCCTTCATCCAGACCCGCATAATGTAACAGTGGGCCCCACCCTGTCTGTAAATGGCGGCTTCACCATTACAAGAAATGTGGCTGAATTCCAGAAGAGAGTGGAGGTATGTCTTGGTATACTACATCATTATTATATAACGTATGATACGATCCGATACAACAAGTAAATGCGACAGAATGCAATGGATAGCAATACTAAGAGGTTAATGATTGGGGAGAGACTGGAGGTATGTCTTAGTCGAGATTAATAAACACATTACAGCACAGATACTTTAACATACGATCCGATACTAATGTACCGTAATGATACGAGATTATAAGTATCTTCCATGGCCGAGAGTGTAAGATAGGTTCATTCCGACCCGAGCGTAGGGTGTTTTGCGGAAACGAGGTTTACCGAGGTTTGTCAAAATGTTGACAAAACAGAACGCTAACACACTTTTCAGAATAGTAACAGGAATTAAAAAAACAAGAACATGCATTCGTTCCAAAGTCACATGATCTGAAGAATTGCCTACTTTGTTGACTAAACAGCTGACTCTTCTCATAATAGAAACAGTTTTCAAAAATAAAAGAAATAGTTCTTGAAAATTGTTCAAATAAAACAGTACTATTGAATAATAACTTACATTAATGTAATTAAACGAACCGTATAATATTATAAATGAAATGTTATGAAAGGTTATCTAATTTGTTTAATACATCTTTGAATGCAAAGCAAGAGTTTTAGGATTTCAATGAGACAATACGCCTTGATCGTATAGCTCTTTAATGTTTTGATTATTTAAACAATTACCAATTAACAGCTTAGTAAGATAAAACATGTTTCTAAAGAAGAATCCCATGCAAATTCTATTTTTAGCACACTTGTTCAGAAGTCGGAGCATAGTTAAATTAAAATAAATACTTTAGTTCAATATATACTGCAAATAAAACCTTTGAAGAAAACCATGGAAAATAATATCGATTTAATCAAATTCTTGGAACAAACAACGAGTTAACTAAGTGGCATAAAATATTTACACTGCCATCGTTATGTTCCATTGTTATTGCAATTCTATCATTTCAGAACAATATCTGTTTATTTATAGAATAATACAAATGAAAACTTACGTCAATTATGTTCTGAATAAACAAGAGACATTGGAAAACATTTTCTTGGGATGAATATTGTTCAAGATTTGTGGAACAGGTTAAATAACCTTTACCTTTCTATGGATATTCTCATTTGCCCAAATCTCAGAACTGAAAGCTAATTTGTTATTCACAAAGGTCAGCCTCTTGTGGGATAATTAATTTCCTAATTGTGTTGTTGAAATCCCTCATAAAATACATGCAGTTCCGCGATATAACTCCTACGTTTGCATCTTTTAAATCTGATGTAGGTCTTCGATACACAATCGAACAAAAACTTGCATTTATGAAGAAGGTGTTAACAGTCCACGAGCAAAAAAAGGGAAAATATTATAGGACCTTATAAACAAACTCTGGATTTATTGTTTGTTGTAAATTCGTTTAACCGTTCACCAACCATCTTTTTGTTGATATATATTGTAAACGTTTTGGGGTCTTTTTATTGAAACGTGCCACCCTTTATATAACATTATAGTATTTAATGTGTATCACATGCTTACCCTTGTTTTCCGTGTAATATACCCATTACGAATATTTTTATCTTACACATGTGTAAGATAACATATCAGACATTTCTATTGGCTAGACTAATCACACGCGACCTAGATATCCCTCCGCATTGTTTGTAAACAAAATGGTTTAAACGCCAACAAATACTTACCTCAATAATGAAGCGTTAGGACTTCCGGGAGACAAATGGCTAACGAATCATAGTGCCAGAAAGCATCTTGTTCGAAAACTTTCTGATAACAATGTTCCGCCAACCAGATAATGCAGATTACTAGTCACAGAAATATCCAGTCAGTCAACAAATACAGCCACATTAGTGACAAACAACACGAGAACATTTCAAACATCTCCATCTTAACAGGCAATATGCGACCAATGCCATAAAATTTGCTTGCCAGTTTAATCAGCTGTCGGTTACCAAAACACAAAATACGAATTCCGCAGCACAGGTTTCTCATCACACGTACGTCCCAAGACGGTAAGAACAGCTTGTTCTCTGGAAACATTCTTGATGGAACTTTTTCAACATCAACATCCATGCACTGCAGAGTAAGGCTTCGTCGTAATCATCTGCATGTTGTGAAAATCCACGTACACTAAGAAAACGCTTCAAAGTCATCGTAGAAAGCGACAGCGAAAACTTTTAAATCCGTGCACACAGTAAAACTTGACAGACCGATGTAGGTCACATAAACCGCGTAAAGCATGTACTCTCAGTGTGACGTCATCAAATTGTGTACTTATTGTGTTTTAATGGTTAAAATTGTTCGTTATTAATGTTGTTGGATATTTTACTACACATTTTTATACTTGTGACTTGTTCAGCGCTTTATCAGAATTAAAACTTGATAACTGCTAGCTGTTTTTGTCATTTTCATTTGGAACTATTTATATGGCGCATCGTTGACATTCCATTCAATGTACTTTGGCTGTCAAACAATGGGTTTAGAAAGTGGAACCTGGAACTAAATTGGTAATAAAAACACCGTTTTAAGCATGTGATAAAAAAGATCTGACACGAGTTGTCATTTAATACAAGATTTTATTAAACTCGTCCATGAAAGTTGTTAGTAAGCTCGCCAGAGGCTCGCTTACTAACAAATTTCATGAACTCGTTTAATAAAATCTTGTATTAAATGACAACTCGTGTCAGATCCTATATTTACGTCATATGTGATTTTTATGAATTGCATTAACTCAAGTGTTGGAAACGATTATTCTTATCTATAGAAAAAACTTAAGTTTGATTGATTCATTAAACGCCTTCTACCATACACATACTGCAAAACTTACATTGCAGGGCAAATATCAGATGCCACTTATAAAAAAGAATTTCAAACCCCAGCCTTTCAGACTGCAAGGTGATTTCAAGGTCGACATCAATATCAAGGAAAATGCATTGAACATAGGGTGTTTCAGTTTCGAGTTCTCATTTAAGTAAGTTTTTGGTTTCTATTTCAACTTTATATTTATGTCAAACGCATTGTGATCTATGTTCTGCAATCAACTATTGTATTGTGTATTTGTTTTAAAATTTTCTTTTTTAAGTAAACCTATTAATATTTCATGCATTCTTTTAGTGAGGTTCTTTAACACTATATATTTTAACAACTATCAATGGATACATTAATTAAGGAAAACCAAATGTCTGTTATAACTTTATAATCATGTTTATTGTTTAATGGCTGTACAATATGTGATAAAATAATAGATAAGGGCAAAATATGTTTTCCTTCTGTCTTCTTTTAGCGAGAGTATTACCGTATCATTTTATAATTAATACTTGTAGGACAGGGGAGCAGTTACCTAATGCATTTGGACTTAATTAATATGTTTGCACTCCTTTGATCAGGAAAAGAAAAAAGTGTATCTTGACTCTATTTCTTTTCTCTAAATTGTAAACGTCTCGTAATAAAACGGTTTGTAAGAAGGCATGAAGTTGATGGATAAAAGACGAATATTCGAATAAACAAAACGCAATCAACGTTGTAGTTGTTTCAATGATCATTTTCAGTGTGTTTGTGGCCATGCATACCTGTATTGTCTACGACCACCTCTAGTTATGTATCTGAAGTGTGTTACGACCATCTCTAGTTGGTTGCCTGTATTGTGCCACGACCACCTGTAGATGGTAGTTTATATTGTATTACGACCATATTTAGTTAGTTGTCTGTAGTGTGCTACGACCACCTCTAGTTGGTTGCCTGTATTGTGCCACGACCACCTGTAGATGGTAGTTTATATTGTATTACGACCATATTTAGTTAGTTGTCTGTATTGTGCTACGACCACCTCTAGTTGGTTGTCTCTATTGTGCCACGACCACCTGTAGATGGTAGTTTATGTTGTATTACGACCATATTTAGTTAGTTGTCTGTATTGTGCTACGACCACCTCCAGTTGGTTGCCTGTATTGTGCTACGACATATAGTTGGTTGTCCGTATTGTCTACGACCACCTCTCGTTTGTTGTCTGTATTGTCTACGACCACCTCTAGTTGGTTGTATGTCTATATTGTGCTACGACCACCTCTTATTTGTTGTATGTATTATCTACGACCACCTCTAGTTGTTGTCCGTATTGTCTACGCCCATCTCTAGTTGGTTTTCTATATTGTCAACGACCATATCTAGTTGGTTGTCCGTATTGTCTAAGACCACCTCTAGTTTGTTGTCTGTATTGTCTACGCCCACCTATAGCTGGTTGTCTATATTGTGCTACGACCACCTCTAATTTTTTGTCTGTAATGTGCTACGACCACCTATACTTAGTAATTAATATTGTATTACGACCACATCTAGTTATTTGTCTGTATTTTGCTACGACCACCTCTAGTTGGTTGTCTGTATTGTCTACGACCACCTATAGTTGGTTGTCTGTATTGTCTACGACCACTTCTAGATGGTTGTCTGTATTATCTACGGCCACCTCTAGTTGGTTGTCTGTATTGTATTACGACCACATTTAGTAAGTTGTCTGTAATGCCTCCGAGCATCTCTTGTGGGTTGTCTGTATTGTCTACGACCACCTCTAGTTGGTTGTCTGTATTGTATTACGACCACATTTAGTTAGTTGTCTGTTAATTCCTCCGAGCATCTCTTGTGGGTTGTCTGTATTGTCTACGACCACTTCTAGTTGGTTGTCTACATTGTGACTCGATCACCTCTAGTTGGTTGTCTGTATTGTGCTACGACGACCAGTAATAGGTTGCATGAACTTTTATACGACCACCACTCCTTATTCATCTGTATTGTGCTAACACTGTCTCTAATTGTTTATCTGTATTCTGTTACAACCACTTCTAGTGTTTTGTCTGTACTGTGCTAAAACCACATCTAATTGGTTGTCTGTATTGTGCTACGGCCACATCTAGTTGGTATTCCCTATTGTGCTACGACCATCTTTAGTTGGATACCTATATTGTGCTTAGACCACCTCTTGTTGGTTGTCTGTATTGTGCTACGACCACATGTAGTTGGTCGTCTATACTGTGTTACGACCACATCTAGTTGTTTGTCTGTATTCTGCTACGACCACACGTAGTTGGTCGTCTATACTGTGTTACGACCACATCTAGTTGGTTGTCTGTATTGTGCTACGACCACATGTAGTTGGTCGTATATACTGTGTTACGACAACATCTAGTTGGTTGTCTGTATAGTGCTATGACCACATCTAGTTGGTTGTCTGTATTGTGCTACGACCACATCTAGTAGGTTGTCTGTATTGTGCTACGATCACATCTAGTTGGTTTTCTGTATTGTGCTACGACCACATCTAGTTGGTTGTCTGTAGTGTGCTACGTTCGACCATCTCCAGTTTTCAATCTAAACATAATTAAATCCACATGAAACATTGACTCCTGTTTGTTTAAAACTTCAATACAAGTACTGAATGTGTTTCTAAGTGAATGTTTGTTTGAGTGTGTGTATTCAGTTAATTGTATGTATTGGTTAGGTGTACTCGTATGTTGCTGGTTGTTTGTATTGCATGTTTGTGTATTAATAATTGTCTGTATTGCTTGTGTGTCTCTAGTTGATTGTCTGTATTGCATGTGTGTCTCTATTTGATTGTATGTATTGCATGTGTGTCTCTAGTTGATTGTATGAATTGCATGTGTGTCTCTAGTTGATTGTCTGTATTGCTTGTGTGTCTCTAGTTGATTGTCTGTATTGCTGTGTGTATCTAGTTGATTGTCTGTATTGCTGTGTGTATCTAGTTGATTGTCTGTATTGCTGTGTGTATCTAGTTGATTGACTGTATTGCTGTGTGTATCTAGTGATTGTCTGTATTGCTGTGTGTATCTAGTTGAATGTCTGTATTGCTGTGTGCATCTAGTTGAGTGTCTGTATTGCTGTGTGTATCTAGTTGAGTGTCTGTATTGCTGTGTGTATCTAGTTATATGTCTGTATTGCTGTGTGCATCTAGTTGATTGTCTGTATTGCTGTGTGTATCTAGTTGAGTGTCTGTATTGCTGTGTGCATCTAGTAGAATGTCTGTATTGCTGTGTGCATCTAGTTGAATGTCTGTATAGCTGTGTGCATCTAGTTGAATATCTGTATTGCCGTATGCATCTAGTTGAATGTCTGTATTGCTGTGTGCATCTAGTTGAATGTCTGTATTGCTGTGTGCATCTAGTTGAATGTCTGTATTGCTGTGTGCATCTAGTAGAAGGTTTGTATTGCTGTGTGCATCTAGTTGAATGTCTGTATTGCTGTGTGCATCTAGTTGAATGTCTGTATTGCTGTGTGCATCTAGTAGAATGTCTGTATTGCTGTATGCATCTGGTTGATTGTCTGTATTGCTGTGTGCATCTAGTTGAATGTCTGTATTGCTGTGTGCATCTAGTAGAATGTCTGTATTGCTGTGTGCATCTAGAAGAATGTCTGTATTGCTGTATGCATCTAGTTGAGTGTCTGTATTACTGTGTGCATCTAGTTGAGTGTCTGTATTGCTGTGTGCATCTTGTTGAATGTCTGTATTGCTGTGTGCATCTAGTTGAGTGTCTGTATTGCTGTGTGCATCTAGTTGAGTGTCTGTATTGCTGTGTGCATCTAGTTGAATGTCTGTATTGCTGTATGTATCTAGTTGATTGTCTGTATTGCTGTATGTATCTAGTTGAGTGTCTGTATTGCTGTATGTATCTAGTTGAGTGTCTGTATTGCTGTGTGTATCTAGTTGAGTGTCTGTATTGCTGTGTGCATCTAGTTGAATGTCTGTATTGCTGTATGTATCTAGTTGATTGTCTGTATTGCTGTATGTATCTAGTTGAATGTCTGTATTGCTGTGTGTATCTAGTTGAATGTCTGTATTGCTGTGTGTATCTAGTTGAATGTCTGTATTGCTGTGTGCATCTAGTTGAATGTCTGTATTGCTGTATGCATCTAGTTGATTGTCTGTATTGCTGTGTGTATCTAGTTGAATGTCTGTATTGCTGTGTGTATCTAGTTGAATGTCTGTATTGCTGTGTGCATCTAGTTGAATGTCTGTATTGCTGTGTGCATCTAGTTGAATGTCTGTATTACTGTGTGCATCTAGTTGATTGTATGTATTGCTGTGTGTATCTAGTTGAATGTCTGTATTGCTGTATGTATCTAGTTGATTGTCTGTATTGCTGTGTGTATCTAGTTGAATGTCTGCATTGCTGTGTGCATCTAGTTGATTGTCTGTATTGCTGTGTGCATCTAGTTGAATGTCTGTATTGCTGTGTGCATCTAGTTGAATGTCTGTATTGCTGTGTGCATCTAGTTGAATGTCTGTATTGCTGTGTGCATCTAGTTGATTGTCTGTATTGCTGTATGTATCTAGTTGATTGTCTGTATTGCTGTGTGCATCTAGTAGAATGTCTGTATTGCTGTGTTTATCTAGTTGAATGTCTGAATTGCTGTGTGCATCTATTAGAATGTCTGTATTGCTATGTGCATCTAGTTGAATGTATGTATTGCTGTGTGCATCTAGTTGAATGTCTGTATTATGTGTGCATCTAGTTGATTGTCTATATTGCTGTGTGCATCTAGTTGAATGTCTGTATTGCTGTGTGCATCTAGTTGATTGTCTGTATTGCTGTGTGCCATTTGTTGAATGTCTGTATTGCTGTGTGCATCTAGTAGAATGTCTGTATTGCTGTGTGCATCTAGTAGAATGTCTGTATTGCTTGTATGAATATTGTTGATTTTGTTTTGCTTGTATGCATCTAGTTGAGTGTCTGTATTGCTGTGTGCATCTAGTTGAATGTCTGTATTGCTGTATATATCTAGTTGATTGTCTGTATTGATGTGTGTATCTAGTTGATTGTCTGTATTGCTGTGTGTATCTAGTTGATTGTCTGTATTGCTGTGCGCATCTAGTTTAATGTCTGTATTGCTGTGTGCACCTAGTTACATGTCTGTATTGCTGTGTGCATCTAGTTGAATGTCTGTATTGCTGTTTGCATCTATTTGAATGTCTGTATTGCTGTGTGTATCTAGTTAAATGTCTGTATTGCTGTGTGCATCTAGTAGAGTGTCTGTATTGCTGTGTGCATCTAGTTGATTGTCTGTATTGCTGTGTGCATCTAGTTGAATGTCTGTATTGCTGTGTGCATCTAGTTTACTGTCTGTATTGCTGTGTACATCTAGTTGAATGTCTGTATTGGTGTGTGCATCTAGTTGATTGTCTGTATTTCTGTGTGCATCTATTTGATTGTCTGTATTGCTGTGTGCATCTAGTTGAATGCCTGTATTTCTGTGTGCATCCATTAGAATGCCTGTATTTCTGTGTGCATCTAGTTGATTGTATGTATTGCTGTGTGCATCTATTTGAATGTCTGTATTGCTGTGTGCATCTAGTTGATTGTCTGTATTGCTGTGTGTATCTTTTTGATTGTCTGTATTGCTGTGTGTATCTAGTTGATTGTCTGTATTGCTGTGTGTATCTAGTTGATTGTCTGTATTGCTGTGTGTATCTAGTTGATTGTCTGTATTGCTGTGTGCATCTAGTTGAGTGTCTGTATTGCTGTGTGTATCTAGTTGATTTTCTGTATTCCTGTGTGCATCTTGTTGAATGTCTGTATTGCTGTGTGCATCTAGTTGAATGTCTGTATTGCTGTGTGCATGTTGTTGATTGTCTTTATTGCTATGTGTATCTAGTTGAATGTCTGTATTGCTGTGTGCATTTAGTTGATTGTATGTATTGCTGTGTGCATCTAGTTGAATGTCTGTTTTGCTGTGTGTATTTAGTTGATTTTCTGTATTGCTGTGTGCATGTTGTTGATTGTCTGTATTGCTGTGTGCATGTTGTTGATTGTCTGTATTGCTGTGTGCATGTTGTTGATTGTCTGTATTGCTGTGTGTATCTAGTTGAATGTCTGTATTGCTGTGTGCATTTAGTTGAATGTCTGTATTGCTGTGTGCATGTTGTTGATTGTCTGTATTGCTGTGTGCATCTAGTTGAATGTCTGTATTGCTGTGTGTATCTAGTTGATTGTCTGTATTGCTGTGTGCATGTTGTTGATTGTCTGTATTGCTGTGTGCATGTTGTTGATTGTCTGTATTGCTGTGTGCATGTTGTTGATTGTCTGTATTGCTGTGTGTATCTAGTTGAATGTCTGTATTGCTGTGTGCATTTAGTTGAATGTCTGTATTGCTGTGTGCATGTTGTTGATTGTCTGTATTGCTGTGTGCATCTAGTTGAATGTCTGTATTGCTGTGTGTATCTAGTTGATTGTCTGTATTGCTGTGTGCATGTTGTTGATTGTCTGTATTGCTGTGTGTATCTAGTTGATTTTCTGTATTGCTGTGTGCATGTTGTTGATTGTCTGTATTGCTGTGTGCATCTAGTTGATTGTAGGTTTTTGTGTGTCTCGATGTTTACTGTGTGTATTGTCTGTGTGAATGTTGTTTATTGTAGGTATAGATTGTGTGTCTCAAGTTGTGTATAGGTGATGCTTATGTTATATATTTAGCCCGCAAAAACACTCACAGTAGGAGTATGACTACTTGGCTTTTTTATGAACATACTAAATAAGTTTATCGTATTTTTATTGTTTATGTTGGTATAAGTAATATAGATTTCCGTTTTGTCAAAACTATTGTTCTGTTTTAAGTATATATTTAGTGGATATTTGTGTCCGTGTGTTTCAGGTCATGGTGGATTTCGTACTTATTAGTTTGTAGTGGTTTAGCTTTCGATAGTGCGCCAGTGAGAAAATGTACATACTAATGAAAACAAATCTCATTTTATAAGAAAAACAGGAAGTTTAGTGTTTGCCTAAAGAGCATTACTTGATAAAGAATCACACTATAATATAAGATTGAAAGATTGTTCAAAGCGAAGGACGACGATGGACGACGCTAACACTGGTCACAATAATTAAGATGATAAAAACTACAGAGACAAGGCCAGTAATAAACACTTCAAAGTAGGAACCCTGTTATGAGGCCCGAAAGACATAAAATGTACATAAAACACAAACAACACAAAATGTTTATCAACACAAACAAACAATACAAAATGTACAAAATCACAAAAAACACACACATATATAATGGCTATATTAACAAATGATGGAATCACTAATGCATAAAGGTTAATGAAAAGTTCATTATAATGAGTTTTTAAATTTTAAAATTGTTCAATTCCAATATCATGACACGTCAAAACACTGACACTTAATACGATGATGAGAAAACTCTTCAACAATATAGAAGAATACGCTATAACTACCAAATCATGTCAACATGTATTTATTTATAAATGCGACATCAAGATTGGGTATATGTAATATGGAAGTGGAATGATGGTGGCAGTTTATATGCAAAATATGATGTCCTTAAAATCTGCTGTAAATAGTTCATTCATGTATCAGGGGACACATATAGAGGTGGTTAAACCAAAAAAAAAATTACCATGAAGGCTCTTGTACAGCAAAGGAATTGTTAGGAAATTAAAATACCACATTTAAATAATGTTAAAGCAGAAACCATTGCAAAAATATGTGTTCTTGGAACTTAAACGTCCTAAAAAGTATCAAATTCTCGCTTCCCATATTTGTAAACAACAGACTGGCCGAAGGTTTTCCTTTAATAACTTTTTTATTCCTTAACCTAGACGCATGAAATAAAAAGCCGAGTGAGGCATGGTAATTGTAGAGCCGAATGCGCGTCATGATATTTGAAATATATACTTTATACTACTTATCAGGCGAAAACAGGTTCTAAAAATCCCATTTCGTCATGGTTTCGCCGCCATCTTGCATATCAAGCTCTAAAACCTCACTTAAACCCTTGCAGATTCGGAATACGTGTACCCCCCTGTGTATACCAAATAATGATTTGTCAGACCATTTTAAAAATCGACGGATGTTTCTACTTTTGTTTAAATAAGGACATTTTTGCATTGTCAAGTGTATTCTGCTTAAAACGACATACATTTTCCCTTTAGTCTACAGTCGTGTGATGCATACTATGAAAGAAATGGTCGTGATAAAGATATTCTGTTTATTCTCTTGGTTTCTATTTTGTGCCTGTGACTTTTATTCCATTCCTTCTTCAATCTCTATGGTAAGTGTTTTAAATCTTATTTCTACATGGCTTTTAGTGAAAATAAAACAACAGAAAGTGAAATATTTTAAAACATTAAACGGCAATTCTAGTATTGGGAATTGAGATAAATTGTAAATTTCAAATTTGAATAAAAACGAAAAGGCAACAACGTGGTGACAGTGTTAGCGAGCAAAATATCTCCGTCACGTTCGGTTGTGGGGTGTAACTCCACAGTTGTGCCCCTTATATTGTAAACTATAATTGCCTTATTACTTGTGCAGACAATCGTTTCAGATGAAATGGTAAAGTAACATCTAAGTAATTCCCCTTTTACATTAAATTGCCGTAGGCTTACTGATTGATTGTGTATGATAATCAGGCGAAGTTTTCAATTTTCTAGGAAGTTGCTATTGGAATGAGTATTACGATAATGGGCGCTCCAAACAAGCTGTGCATCAAATTCCTCGGAATTCTTAAGCATGCTATAAATGTTAAAGTGACTGTAGCGGTGAAATCAACTTGTAGTATAAGCCCATGAATCAGCCGTATCGTGTTGGAAATTAAAACATTTGAAAATCTGAGTGTGTAAGATTACGTATATTTTAGCAGAAATCACAATCAGATTTGGAATTTAGACGCTACGTATATTTTATCATAAATAGAGAATACCAGGTTAATACCGTTTATCAGACAAGGCAGAAGATTATCGGGTTAACATTATAAATCATTTACCGATACACGTTGGTGTTCGCGATAGTTCAGCAATAATTTAAACAGTAGGTTAATTTGGTTTTCGAGGACTCAACCTAACCTATATTCCCAAACATTATCAAGTTGTTTTAGAAATACAATCAAAACTACAGGGACAAGCCCAGTAGCCTTACCTTTTAACGAAACCCCTATTTAAAGGCAAATATCCAAATATCCGAAACCATAGATTAACACAAACAGAATCTGATTGCGACTAGTCTAATACCATCTTCGTGCACTAGGAAATAGCCAAACATGTATTCAAAGATGCCTACTAATTTGTTTCAACTGACATATGTACCATGCTGTGTTTTTCCAGTTTCAGGAGTATCTATATTGTAAGGTCTTAAATAGAGGACAGAAAGGATACTTGACCTTCTTGCTGTTCACGGTAAGGTCTTGAGCAAGCGAACGTAATGAACAATGATTATTTTATAACATGGAGCTGTATCCGATGAGATTATAGCGTGTTCGCAGGAAATCGAACTACTTTCGGCAACCAATTTCGAAAATAATATACATCAATCAAACGATAAAATTGGAATGAAACACTCGTTCTGACATTAATACTCAATATCATTTTTGTGTGTGTGTGGTGGGGGGGGTAAAGTTTCCATATCGAATTATATAATACTAATCTATTTTACACAACATGAAAATAGTTGACAAATTATTTAAACGGAGTTTTACCTTCAGTCCTATGCACAAAATGAGCCAATTCTGGATTAGTGTATGTTGCGTTATCATTTAATAGGATCTGCTTATGCGAATCATTTCGTTAAGAATACGAGCATTCGTGATTATGCCATTAATTGAACATTGAACTTGCATGGACATTTTCAATTGTGTTGGTTTCCTCTATTTCAGGATGTGTTTTTATTTATTTATGCTTCTAAATTTTATCCATTGAACATTATACACATTATTTTACATTTTCACTTGTAGTGTTTACAATTATTTCTATTCAATTCTGAAGGTGTTTAGGACTGTGCTACAATAATTGTCAGTGTCGTGTTTTATATCAATGTTCTTAACTGTCATGTCACCTTTGTCCTGGTTTATTTAGCGGACTAATCCTATTATTTTCGCAGACATCATCTGTCGCGCACTCTGGCATATTTTTACATTTTTTATCATTTATTGCACGCTCTAGTAGGTAGCGTCATTTGTTCTGAATACTGGGATACATCTCGTCTGGCCAGTCATACAAGCATTGATTGTTCTCAGATGAAACCCACGTTTCACCATATAATTTCTCATGTCCACAACTCCAACTAACATCTATTCCACTGAAGCAGTGATAAACCAATAATATGATACTGGAACCCCTATTGCCACGATATGGTATTAGGTGCGAAGGTACTTGCAATGTGATTGTTTATCAATTAATCCTCGGCATGATAAACGACTAAAACACACAAAATCTCTATATATTACGGTCATGAGACAGGAAAAAACGCATATATATATTGCCAACAACATTCTATGTACATGTATTTTGCAACGGAAAGCGCAATGCAAACTACTTCTAATTGTTATCCGACCCATAAAAGAAACATCAGGGTCACACCTAATAATATTTACTGAAATGTTAAGTTCGAACATATGCCCCAGGAAAGTAAGATTAAAGGTTAAACTTCGTTTCAGATGAAACTTACGAAAATGCCGTTACTATTAGCTCCTTAATTCAGCCTTGTGAATGTCTTATAAACGGTATTCAAGTTCTTGTTCATTGGTATTTTATTCAGCATACATCTTTCTGACTTCCCACATAAAAGAACACATACTAATATTTTAACTAAAGCATAGTTTGATTATAAGACGCGGCCCAAAACGATACAAGATCACAATTTTCAATGGACAAGGTTGCATGGATATTGTTAAGATTGTAAAACTAGTTTATACTGAACATAATCACATTTCTTACAAATTCCTAAACTTATGTTGTAAACCGTTTAAGTGCCCGTGAAAAGATACACAATCGATATATAACAATCTTAAGGCCTTTTTTATTTGATTCTATGTTTTACGAACACCGCCGCTCAAAAAACTCATTTTTGAAATAAAAATAAAATTGTGATTTCGTTTTTTTTTTATTTCCGCAGATGAAACTTTATCGCGGCAAATCATTAAAAGCAGAGGACATCGCAATAGGTGTAAAAATATTGGTGTAAACATTTCTGAAAAAGTTTAAGCCAATGAAAAACATTCATCGGATTTGCAGGCTGGTGCTAAAAACCTGGTATATGGTACTTGGTATCCCCAGGTATCCGGTATCACTTTCTGATACCGAATTATGTTGATATCAGGGTTAATATCAGATGATAATTTCAAGTATCCACGGTCCGTTATTAATTGCTTTTTGACAACCAATGCATACTTTAAATAACACGGTATCAACATAATCGGGTATCATAAACTGTGATAACGGCTTTTCTCGATATCGATACCTGGTACCGGGTTTTAGCTTATCCGGATAATCCTTTGCGGTGTCTTCCGGTTTATTTCCGGGTTATAACGAAGTATAATAATGGCGATAAATTTGGACTAATTATCGTTCCAGGTTTGTTATTATTTATTTATTTTTATTAGATTTGTCATTTAAATGAGTTTATATTACATTATTGTGATATAATTAGAATGCCATGAGCTATAAATCGCTTGACTGTTTACCTGGACAGTTTAGTTCTGGTGGGTGGGGAAGATGGTTCAAAGACTGCGGTTACTATTCTTATTGGAGTATTATTTCAAAATATATTAAATATTAAATATACAGTTGTAATATTTAGCAAGAATTCAAACAAATCAGGCATTTTCTTTGGGTTTTCTTTTATATCTTCAAGACACTTATGTCTGCAAAACCCGGCATTGCCGTCCCTGGCAGACAAACCAAATTCAGTCTCTTGACAAGCTTATAGAAAAATGCATGCTATTTCAGAATTTTAAGACTAAGATATTTAGCTATATTTCAAACAAAGCATGCATTTTCTTTTACTTTTATGTCTTCAAAACCCAGTATTGCCGCCCCGGCAGACGCTTATGTCTGCAAACCCCGGCATTGCCGTCCCAGGCAGACAAACCAGATTGAATCTCTTTTCAAAATCATAGAGAAACGCATGTTATTTCATAATTTAAAGATTAAGTTTAAATAAAATGGTTAATAAATAAAATCGTGTGAAAACAGAGGTTCGCGGTCAATTAACTAAATAGCTAAACAATCATATTTTTTTACAGAAATTCAAATCTTAGTAGCTTCTAGTCTATTTTAAACATTCCCGAAGAGTCATAGTTTCGAATCCAACACTGGCCTGGGCTAAATATTACACTAGCTCGAAATGATGACATTTTGTACTATTTACTATAAGCTATGTTTGTGTTACCCACTGTTTAAAATTGCTTGTTTGTTGTTTCGCATAAATGTATTTTTATAATAAATAAAAAAAAAATCAAATGATATTTTCTAAGTATCGAATAAGTCATGTTACGGATATAGCGTAATAATTCTACATTATTCCAGCTTCCAATTTTCACAGGTAATTTGTTATTTCTAGTTCTAAATTTTATCATATATCGCAAGAGTATGTAAGGTGTCTGTACAAGATAATTTTCAAATTCAAACTTTTCTTTATACAATCTATAATTTATACATTTTCTAGAAGTATTTATAGTAGAAAACTATTCATTAATAAAGAGATCGGACAATTTTTGAGTCACAGATACTGACATGACGGACATTTAATTGAAGTTAATTGTACAATTGTATATTTTCTTTGAATGATGTGTTGTTAGTGTGGGTAATTCAATCTTAAGTAAGCTTTATCCTCGTAGAATCATAGAGTTAGCACCCTCAATTTGTACACAATCCATGCGATTACATATATTATTGGCATAGAAAATATAACTTTATACAGAGTATATATAATTTTCTTGTATCGGTTTAATACAAAGAAATAAAATGATCGTAAAACATGAATTCTTTATACGTCGATTTTTCAACTGCGTGCAAAAACATATTATGAAAATCGTTCACTTATGAATCAGTAATATTTCTTTGGGGAGTCTTTATGTTCATTAACCTTTTGTTTTTAGTTGAACTAAATTGGAAATAACATGTAGAAGTATTTTGATTTAACCGGATTGAACAAAGTTTAATTTCGGGGCTCTGGTGTATACTACATTGCCATCTTACGTTCAAACGGAAAATCATAAATTTTGGTTTCCTTTTTAATGCTAAAATTGAATATGTTTATTTTACTGCAAAACATTCAATTTGTATTGTTTGCGAAAAGATATTGATAATTTCTTTGATATTTCTTTTACAATTAAAGATATGAAATTTAACTCTTATTTATATGTTTAGGTAGTCAGCTAAAATATACACTAGTTGTGATTTTTTTGTGCATATGGTGTCACAAAGGCCATAAAGGGGACAGGATATGCCTCGAACGTATAACTTTGTGGGCGTGACTACCAAATTAAATCGCAATATGCCAGAATATTGCCCTCAGCCAATCAGAGAGAAGATTAAAAAAAGAAAGGTCTGCCGGATCGTTTGGGGAGGGGCTTACCAATCTCTTTAGTTTCCGACACATTTCAACTTAAACTTCATGTTTTGTACTTTTCGGATTTCATTTAAAACCACATGTTTTATTCAATTATAATATAAAGCTTGAGCACATTTTAAGAATTTTGATACCAAACACGTCCTTTTTAGCTATAAAATGGCAAGTACTGTTTTTCAGTCCGATTGGCAGACATGAATCAAATGAAATCTTGTGAATCTTGTGCATCATTATCGCGTCTAATCAAAAACATGGAGGTTTGTATTGTTTGAAATGGCATCAATTTACAAAAATAAAATACTGAAGGTTTCAGTTGCCCTTTTGCTAGGATACAATGTACAATGTTATTCATTAATTAGTATATTAATTAATTATTTCGTTCGATCGTTCGTTGGTTTCAGCCGTCTGTCATCCATCCATACATCCATCTATATTCGTTCGTTCGTTCGTTCGTTCGTTCGTTCGTTCGTTCGTTCGTTCGTTCGTTCGTTCGTTCGTTCGTTCGTTCGTTCGTTCGTTCGTTCGTTCGTTCTGTTCGTATCACTTACTCACTGATTTATATCCGTTACTGAAATTGAAAGTGCTGTTAAAAATTTAAAAAAAAATAACAAGGCATCTGGCGATGATAAAATAATAAATGAATACCTGAAATATTCCTTTGATATTACGAAGATTGTGTATCTTAAGCTATTTAATATTGTCTATAAAACTGCAACTATACCCGATAATTGGACAATTGGTGTTATTAACCCAGTGTATAAAAATAAGGGTGATATGTGTGATCCCGCTAATTATCGCCCAATAACACTGCTTAGTTGCTTTGGTAAGCTATTTACTACAGTTTTGAATAATAGACTATTAAAATTCATTGAAAAGTACGATATGTTAAGCGAATTTCAAACTGGTTTTAGACCAGCACATTCAACAGTCGATAATATGTTTGTTTTGAATATGCTTATAGAACACATGTACACATCTCGCAAGAAATTGTTCTGTGCCTTTATTGACTTAAAAGGTGCATTTGATTCCATTAATAGAAACATGCTATGGTTTAAACTACATGGACATAAGATACAAGGAAACTTTTTAAATGTTGTTAGGAACATGTACGAACAAGCAAAAAGCTGTGTTAAGGTGAATGGAATTAAGTCGGACTATTTCCCTTGTTGTGTTGGGGTCCGGCAAGGAGAAAGTTTATCTCCTTTACTGTTTTCATTCTTTGTAAATGATTTGCATCAATATTTTCTAAGTAGCTTGGTTGTAAATGGTATTGTTATTAACAAACATGAACATGATTACAGGTTAATTGATTTTTTAAAGTTATTTGTACTCCTTTATGCGGACGATACTGTTATATTGTCTGAATCTGCTATAGATTTACAGAATGCACTAAACCTGTATGAGAACTATTGTTTACAATGGAATTTAACTGTTAATACCTCAAAAACTAAGGTTGTCATTTTCTCTAGAGGTATACTAAACCACCATACGTTTTCTTTATGTAATGATACAATAGATGTTACGGAATATAAATATTTAGGAGTTATTTTTACTAAAAGTGGCTCGTTTTGTAAAACAAAGGACTATGTTTCAAAACAGGCAACAAAGGCAATGTTCTGTTTGCTTAAAAAGTCAAAATATTTATGTTTATCTATTGAGTTACAAATAGATTTGTACAACAAAATTATCAAACCTATATTACTATACGGTTGTAAATGTTGGGGTTTTGGCAACAATAACATACTCGAAAAGGTCCAATTGCAATTTCTAAAATATATATTAAATGTTAAAAGTAGTACGCCAACATATATGATATATGGTGAAACGGGTGTTAAGCCTTTACAAATAGATATAGATTCACGTATGGTCAATTACTGGTCAGGTCCGCCCGGTTAGCTCAGTCGGTAGAGCGTTGGACTGTTCATCGGACAACCCGGGTTCGATTCCCGGGCGGCCCAGGTCACTTCTGTTGTGATTGGTTATGAAATCCTTTCTACGACCATTCGCACTGTACCACTGCCCCTAGCATGTACAGAAGTTGTCAGTTCCTTGCAGAAGTGAAGGCACCTAGTTAACCGCCCAGGATATGTGTGAGGTGGTTGAACTGTCACTCTGGGACCCTTCAATGTGCTCACGCCGGGACCCGGAGTATAAACTACTAGCAACACCACCAATTACTGGCCCAACTTGATCGTTCGATCATGTCATAAACTCTCAATCTCAGTATACAACGTCACATTGAGTAAATTCCTGTATTCTGCCAATGTTAGAGGTAATGACTTCAAATGGATTAAACATGTTAAGAATATTTTCATCAAATGTCGTCTTATTAATGTTTGGCAAAGCCACGAAGTTCCAAATAAAAAATGGTTACAAAAGAGTGTTAAGCAGAAATTGTCTGATTTGTTTTCAAACGAATGGTACACTCTTCAAGTAAATGTGTAAATTATAGATTGTTTAAAGAACGTTTTGAATTTGAAAACTATCTTGTTAAAACACCGCCAAAATTATTGAACTATGTTAAACGATTTAGAACAAGAAACAATCATTTTCCTATTGAAGTAGGTAGTTGGAGGAATATAAATAAATGACAGAAATTGCCACCTCTGTGATTCAAATCGTATTGGTGATGAATTTCATTATTTGTTAGAGTGTAGTTATTTCACTAACGAAAGGCGACGTTTCATTGATAACTGTAATTTTAGAACTCCGATTATATTGTCATTTAAACGTGTTATGAAATTAAACCCAGAATGTATTATGTTTTCAAAGTTATGTAAATTTATGAAATGTATCAGTAAAAAAGTCAATTATAGAATATAATGTACTGCTCTTTATACCATGATGCTAATTATTATTATGATTGAAGTTCATTTTTCAAAGCCTCTTTATGTGTAACTGTATAATATGTTCATTGCAATTCTCATTTTGTCATGCATGTATGATATGAGTTTACTGAATAAACTTGAAACTTGTTACGGGGCTACACTTTAATGTGAAAATATATGAGATCTGAACAATAAAACGTTCATCGCAAAATTAATTGAGGTAAAGATACGTAACTTTATCAATATTTACATAATAGATAATTGTTAAGTCGTTATTAGATATAAAGGAAGTCTTGAACTGTCATACATTTCACAGTTAAACGCCATAATTATCATGACGTGATGAAAATCATGTCACACAGCACTGGTAAATGGATTCAATTTCTTAAAAACCATTTGAAATACATAAGAAATATTCAAAATATATTTCACTCGCGAACATGATAACTTACATTCTTACTTGTGAACATTATTAATTATGGTGATCAGTGGGTGAAACTATTTTTTATCTTAAGCTGAAATAAAAAGATAGCCTTAAAATTGTGAAAACTTATGTGACAGAATGTTTCAAACAACAACAGCAATATTTTGTTTTAAATTACAACCAATTATAACTGCATGCACATATTTTCTATGGGGTTATTGAAAACATTCTCAACATGTAGCATGTCATCCGAGTTTTTAATTTTAGTACCAGACACAGTACAGCCTTAAGCTGACATATTTCCCGTCAACCAATTTTTATATGACCAGAATTTAAGAATTTAAGAACACTATCTGTAAGCGGTGCTTTATGATCTTTACCGCCTTTCCGGTCTATGAACAGTTGGGTGCAGTAAAACACCATGCCGCATACGCGTGAAACATGGAAAACAATCTAGATGTACATATGAAGTGTATGGTACAGTTTTGTTATCAGTAATTTGCACATTTATATCTCATTTTTATGCACCCAGCATTCTTTGTGGAGATGTACACGAGCCCGCTAATTCGCAATATTCTTGTATATAAATAGGATAGTCAATAGGAGTGGAATAGTAGCAGTTTTTGTACTTTTATATGTTGAAATAAGGTAAATTGAATTGAAAAGTACCTTGTTAATTTAATTTCAATGATGTTGATTTAATGTCAAAATGCTTAGAAAGATTCCAACACTTAGCAATCGGTACATGAGCTATGACAAAGTGTTAAATAGAAGTTAATAGCGTAAATTGCACAGACGATACATTATTTGACGGGTCTTTTTAATCATAGCAAGTTGTATACTGTTCGTCACTTAGATTTTGGCCCTGTATCCCATTGCTTACGAATGCACTTGCTGAGTAAAACTGTCATATGCACTTCATAGTCATGGCATCCTAGTCATATATATACCTGAATATCCGGTAATTCCACCAATGAAAGATTATAAGTATCTTCCGTGGCCAATCGTGTAAGAAATGTTCATCCCAACACGAGCGTAGGTTTTTTGCGAAAACGAGGTTTACTGAGTTTCAGCAGTAAAATCTGCTCGAGGGTTGGGATGAACCTATCTTACATGAGCGCTCTCACCTTAGTTAAACAAAAAATAGTAAAACTGTTTTCGCTGCAACTCTAGTGCGAAGTGAACATAATTCGCGTATAAATATGTGATGAGTTGTAGTTGTCAAAGATATGCGCAGAGTGATTTAAAATATATATGTGAAAAGACAAATCGTTCTTTAAATAGTTCTGGGGAGAGTGCAGCATTATTTCTTGAATGCAGCATGAAACCTTTTTTGATGACATTTAAAGCGAGAAATGTTTTATTTGGATTTCAATTATAGACACAATATGTATGCGAAAAGCTACAGAAACAAGCTCAGTAGCAAAAAGTTTAAACATAAACCCGGTTTAATGGCACAGGGTAAACTCCAAAGACATAGAACATAAAATCACAAACAAGGAACATGGAAGAACAGCACAAAACTCCACAAACAGCACAGTGCATACATACTATATATATAAAAAAACTAGGTATGTTTATCAAGAATTGTCAGGTACCGCCTTGGAACGGTCAGTAAAATGTAAATTTACTGGGGGTTTAAACCAGTTTATGTGCACAAACCTCACTCGTATCCCAACAATCCTTAATAAACATAAAACGCAAAAGGTAAATCTTATCAAAGTATGCATTAACTTGAGGAAACTTAACAATAAAACAAATAATAATAAACTTATAGGTAAATCCCAAGAACGTCTATGATTAGAGATCCCAACTCTATCTGCAGACGGAGGAATACAATTCAGAGCACCTAATGCAAAAACTTCAATAATACGATGCAGTCATTGTTTGAAACTATAAACATCACACACAGTCTGCCTTATAAAAGGTTTAAAACTGTGTGATCATAGAGTTTCATAATAAAAAGCATCATTGTACTAAAACTGGGAACAAATAAGGAAAACATTATTAAAAATAAAAGCGACATGTATTAGTTAATCTTTCCTTCCAAATGATTTGAAAATGTAAAATATTTGAAGAAAATGATGTCACAAAAGGTAGTTTCATACGGGTGATAAGGATTTCCAGCATGGCCAAATGTTGGGATCTACTTATCTGGGGTAGGACAAATACTCATCTTCACCCTAGTCTTTCTGCTGACCTTTGTCACACACTCTTGTTTTATGCTGTACGATATATATATTCATTATATTGATATTTATGCGAAAAGTTTACCTCGTTGGACTTTTTTGTACACTAAAATGTGAACCCCCCCCCCCCCCCCCAACCATTTTTATTCATATCCGCTGAGGAGAAATGTAACTGCTGAATATGCGTTTATATTGTTTGTAATAGTATTGTTCTTGAACATTTTCAAACCTCTTCCTAACTGTTACACACGATATATTGTTTGTGCTTGAAGTTGAATTATATTATTTTATAGGTATTAGGAATCGTCTTCTCTAGATATGGTATTGAAACAAATATGCTGTATTTCTTTTCTATTTTGATTCAATTGAAACGATTTTTATGGTTTGCTTATTGTACACGTATTACTATTACGCAACACATTATTATGGTTGTGCATGTTTTGTCTTTGTATATAGGATGTACATTAACTCATCTGAAGTCCAGTGTGTAACAGCATGCTTGACAATGACAAATTCTGCATTTATGATATTTGTATAAACTTTTGTATAAATGTGTGTATAAATGTGTGTATGAAATGTTTGAACATTTTTCAATTATGGATGAATGAAATAAATATATGGTGGTGATCGAACCAATCTGTTAGGTAATCGGCCGACAAATATTCCAAAAACACCCTCACTACTTCACTGACCATCAAATGGCAAAGTTTCATCCACACTAAGTAACACGTCGTTCTGAGGTTTGATGTTCAAGACATCCTTTATTTGCGGTCGTCATTTAATTATATTTGTTTTGCAAATTAAGAAAATCAGTTGTTTTTAAATTGTTGAATATGGTCTGTGTATTTCCTGATGCTACGCTTCTACGTACTGGTCACGCCATATACACATATCGATAACCCGTTCATAGCATACCAGCCTTACAAAGAGCACCACACACGATGTAACGCTTGTCAATCTTCCTCAGTAGAGTAGGGGGCACGTGTTAACCAGTGTGATTGGGTTAACTTCACACTATAGACTGTATTGATTAAGATGCATGTACGACGCCACCAAACAAGACGACGCCAATACCGGATAACACCGACGAATTGTATCAGAGGATAAATTGTGCAACCGTTCCTAAACTTCTTTGGTTCCGACCGCATGTTACGTTCAAGGTTCAATCAGTTTTATAATATGAAGCTTGAACAACTGCAAAAAAAAATATTTCACAACCAATGTCAGTTCAAGAGAAAAAAGCAAACCGCAATAACTTTATTTATAACGTCTTCACAGGCATGTATCTCAGAATATATTGGCTACCAGCATGTGACATATTCCAAAATAAATGTTACATGTATGTTCACGAGTTTCCCTATACTTTTTTTTTTTTATTTCCTAATGCTTTTAAAGTACGTTTGCATTGAGTGTATGAATAAACATTAAAACCCTAAAGCTTCTATATTGATCAAAAAGGTTAAATTATTTTTTGTTGAAAGAATTATCACTGTTGTGCTACCAATGAAACTTAATTCTGCAATAATATTACATGTAATTTCTCAACTATTGATTTCTTCATAATCACCATAGATGTCTGATCAAATGTAAAAAGTCTCAACTTATATGTTTGTTTCAATATAATGAAATACGACAGTTCTCTCCATGTACGATTATTTCGTTGCATGTATACGCAGGAACATTCTGCAACCATCTACATGTGAAGGTCGTTCTAGACAAGAGCAGAAGCACGTGTTTCTTAAATGTGATCAGGATTGTGAATAACGACGTCTGAGAAAAGTGTGAACATGAAGTAAAGGATAAAGAACAACTAAAGTGACAGGTAAGGAAATTCGACTACAGTTATGTATATATTAGTGTTGTACCGATGATCGATTATAATCGACAACTGATCGGAAAGGCCTACGTCGGCGACAATCGATAGTGAAATTTGAACAACCGATTATAGAAACAAGGGACGTAACCTCTAGAGACTTATTTTCTTTTCCTGATTAATGCTAGTTTATGTTGAAATGTTAAGGTGTTACTTCGTTTAATTATCTAGTCATATTTTTATCAAATCAGTAACTTACTGCAGTACCTTACTATAAATTTTCTTTGTAATTTAACTGCTAAAGGATTTCTCAACTTCTCATGTTTGTGGTTTAAAAATGTGTTTTTAAAACATGCTACCGTTTACTTTATACCATGTAAGAATTTAGTTTTCTCATTTTTCTGAAAGAAAATGTTCTTGTGAAAAAGAAAAAAGAAAATGTTCTTGTATAAAAACATATAGAATATTCAACTGTTAGTTGTGCTTGTTACTGACTGATTATTAAAAAGAATCTGATATCTCTATTTGTGTTTAATTTACACATACAATACTAAATGTAAGACAAAAATTAGAGCCTGTGGTCTCATGTTCCGTAATTATAACTTGTTAACAATTAAAGATTTTTGCGTTCTGAATATATAATATAATTTATACAAAGAAATGTACAAACAGCAATATTGTAAGGGAACATTGGTGCTTAAAACTGGTGCATGTACTGTATCTGTTTGCCTGATATATGATGACCAAAGATAATTAAATAATGATTAGATCGATTAATAATCGATCATTGATCGGTTTCATTAGCCGATTATCGATAGTGATTTTTTGTCCGATTCCCAACACTAGTATATATGTTCCTGTTGTATGTTGTTTATAAATATATTCAAATAGCGACTGTACTTAAAATACTAATAGTCTACTAATTTTTATCTTCAAATCATTGGATCTCGAATTGTTTCAAGAGGTCTCTTATTCTTTGAAAAGCTCTACCAATAGTTAAGGTTTTGTAGATTTGGCGTTCCATACAATACGAGTTTTCTCTTGCAGGAATGGAAGCAAATGAACAGGTATTAGAACAGCTGACGACAGGTTATCCACCGTATCGAAAGAAATATAAAGGTAAAATAATGATAAATGTTAATATATGTAAATAATTTTAGTTGGATTATTCTTATAAACCTAAAGGGACAGCTGTGGAGTTGAGTCCATAGATAATATACTGTCATCTAGCTAATGTCAATTTAGGGGTTCTTAAGTTCAGGATTGATCTTGAAATCAGGATTAACCCTTAACCCTGCTTTGGACATAAATATATCATACTCAAATCGGATTTTTCAGGACTGACAATAATAAACTTAGAACCCCTGAAATTTATTCCATGGTGTGGATTGAAATGATAAATGAAGCTTCTTTCAGCTGAAAGAATGCTGTATTTTCATACCATTTTAAATTGTTCATGCAAGCGGTCTTGCAAAAGATAAACATGAACATTATCTCGTTTTGCTATTTGTGTAGACAAACATACGTTTGTATGCTCGGCAAGATGGCGGACCGTATACCTCGTGTACATAGCCTACGCCCTTCTGTATATACACCGGGTCAACCTCAGTCTAGCCGTGGTCTGCATGGTGGACTTGGATGTCGAGGAGGGCCAAACAACAAACAACAGTAAGGACAATGCTGTGGCTGGAAATCGTACATCACTACTTATAGATGATAGATATGAAACCATTAACAAATTCATCAATACTACAGATGAAAGTCATACTTCATGGCCAGTTGACATGGTTAATTCTTCAAAAAACTATATCAGAAGTCGGCTTAAAACAAAAGATGATAACTTAACCACAGAGGCCACTAATACGCCTCTGGCAAAAATCAGTTCGTGTAGCTCTGGAAACGTCAAAAGAAAGGTGTGTGATTTTTTTTATTTTGTAAGTTATAGAGTACTTTTATAACGTTTGACCGGTGCTCATTGTTATTTTTTTCAATACAATTCTTTACTTTTAAAAACATACAACAGTTACTATGTGTGTCCATGTATGTCATTAATGACATCATTGTTCATCAGGCTATGTTATATCTGATTAAATGTCTACAAATTTATGCTTCCTTGCAGGGTCCAAAACCTAATATACAATGGAGGAAGTCGCTTATTTCAATTTTGCTATCTTCGTATTTTTATGGGTCATTATTAACCCAGATCCCAGCAGGAACCCTTGCAGACATATTCGGCGGAAAACATATCATGACGGGGGCAATGGTTTTAACGGCTGTTTGCTCTCTCCTAACGCCTGTGTGTGCCAGAACAGGCATTGAATGGGTGTTTGTCTTGCGCATACTTATCGGGTTTGCTGGGGTAAGAATATCAATCAGTAAGTGTATCCTTATTGCTAGCTTCATGGTGTTAATTCACGCTAACGAATAATTAATATTTGTACCAACGATTGATTTATTTATTGCTTGATGTTTGTTAACGTATCTCATAACAATATAACTATATATATACTAATTAATTAGGTATATCATTGACGTATATTGATGCGCCCATGGCCTTAATGCATTTGTTATAAACTATTCAAACTATAATTTCAGTTCTGTTTATAACCTTGTTTTCAATGCACGATATAGATATTGGAACATGAGTATACAACCATGACATGGCATTATACTGCACACGTATTTCCTTTTCCAGGGATCGGTTATTCCTGCTGGTAATTCCATTATAACCGCTTGGGGACCACCAGCCGAGCGTCCAAGTATGCTGACAGTGGTGTATACAGGTTGGTACAGTGTTAGGTGGTAACAAATGTAATGACCCTATAGTTTCCAGATATTAGAAAAATGTTTCAAATGTCTCAAATTTCATATGCTTCAATGAATGCAACGACTTTTATCAATTTTGTTTACGCTGTCTCTTCCTTGTGACCATTATACTCTCTTTTCCGTAAACTAGACTAATCTTGTCTCTGTAGATATGGATTTTAAATGTGATGGTACGCAGTGCACATAACATATTGCCAGGAGTTGCTTTCCTTTTTATATTACCAGGTTTATTAGTTGGTGCTGTTGTATCAATTCTAACTTCTGGATTACTTTGTGAACACGGCTTTGCTAATGGGTGGCCTTCTATATTCTATATACATGGTTAGTAATGTAGTTATTACGTTTTTCATCATATACATGACCTTCTTGAAACGCATATGACATATTTACTTGTATAGCAAGGATGTGTAATAACCAACAAAACAATGGAAAATACAGGGAAGAGTAATGGATTGAACCAGTCACAACTTCATTTTGTGTATTTTAGGTGTTCTGGCAGTTATTTTTGTGATAATGTGGATTTTTGACGGGTACAGTTTACCCAAACACCATCCCAGAATATCGAAAGAAGAGTTAGAATACATAATTGAGTCCAAAAGGCTAGTTTCGTCTGTGGTCCGTATGAAGGTTCTTATTTGAAACAATAAATCATTACTATAAACGCGGTCAACGCCATTTTTCGAAAGAAACAAGTTTAACGGAATCCTTGTGTAACAGAAAACACTGATAGCGAACAAATAAAACAAAATCAAATATTTATCAATATATATGTATTTTTTGTGATATACTTAAAAGTGTAAAGAAAATCGCTGTCACATTAAAGCAAAACAATTCAATTATCCTATAATGAAATTCAATTATCCTATAATGATATAGGCGAAATGTCATTTCACTTTCAGAAAAAGGCTCAAGATATGCCCTGGAAAGGCATTTTGACCTCAAGGCCGATGTGGGCGTGCTTTATTACGCATTTCTGTTTCAACTGGAGTTTCTTCACTGTCCTCATCAATGTGCCATTATTTCTGAAAGAAGTTCTCAAGTACGACATTTCGTCAGTAAGTAAAAGTACCGGTATTATGAAATAATTATTTTGCAAACACTCAATTTATATACATGGTCAGTTATTATTTGATTTCAACGGACAGCCAAACTCTATTATACAAATTGTTGTCTATGAACTTGCAACATGGGCATACTTTTTTATATCATATTTCACTTGGTTATTTCGTATTTTCAGAATGGCGTCTATTCCGCACTGCCATACATATTCGAAATATTTAGTGGACTTGCCTCGGGAAAAGTTTCAGATGCCATATTGAAAAGGAAGTGTTTAAGCCATCTTGTTACCAGACGTCTTTTCCAAACAATGTGTATGGCGTCTTGTTTGTTTTTTTCGTATGATATAAACAAAAGTTAAACTCAATTATTATTTTTAGATGAAAAAAAAATCATGTTGTGTATGATATATTCTCACTTTAGGTCCAACGTATTGAAACTAAACCATGATATAATGTACCACACAACCTTTTTACTCGACTGTATATTGTAGGTAAAATTTGTGTGTTAAACTCAAAAGGTATATTAAATGGTCTCTGTTTATAAGCATTGTCCATAAGCGATACAGTCGAACCCCTTTGGCTCCAACTCGCTTGACTCGATTTCCTCGTTGGCTCGAACTGGATGCCAAAGGCCTATTTCTTTCTATCGAAGGTACCTGGGAGTTCGAGACAACGGGGTTCGGCTATAATTATCATATCGCACAATGGTGAAACACGAGTTAAGATTGCAATGCCGTCTCAATCAACGAACAAACATAAACAAACTTTCAATTAATACGTACAACGAACGCTTTTTAACAACATGTCAACGATAACAATAAAAAACCATTATACAATCAACAGGTTCAATAGGATGTGAAGTATGTCTGATCTTTGCTGGCTATGTCACGTGTGAGGCACGTCATTTTGCTGTGGTGCTACTGTGCTGTTCAAGCGTTTTCGGAGGCATGTCGTGTGCAGGATACGTTGTAAATCATCCAGAGTTTTCCGGACAGTAAGTTTGAGAGTATATTGAGTAAAACAGTAAAATTCTTTATCACACTTAAAATCCTTCTATTCTATGGGAAGAATGTTAGTTTAAACTAATTCGTTTCACATCCAGTGTGACGAAAGCTGATGTCACATAGAATCACATTCTAGCCTGTTTCCTTTGTGGAACCTGTACTGATACCCATTATAGGAGTCCATGACGTGTACTTAATAGCTAAATGAACGAAATAGAACCCTTCCATGGTTATATAGCTGTGATACTTACCCGTTTTCAGTTTGTTTTCGATTTTCTTGCCAATGCATCGATGATAGCTATGTTTAAATGTCAATTTTGTCATTTTTAACTTTTTTAATCGGCGTTTGGTACAAGACAAAACCAAAAAATAAAAAGACAAAATGATAAAAACAAGCGTCCGATGGCAATGAAAAAGAGCCGATTGCAAAATTTCTGGAAACCAGAAACAAACAATTTTTGTTACGCATTACCGGTTATTCTGATATCAACTGTTTAAAAAGAACTAAGCGACTGAGTTGATATATTTTAACTATCTCTATAATACGTTTAGGAATGCAATACACTTGTTTCAGATTTGCAGGAACTACGTTTGGAATAACAAACGCAGGAGGCGTAGTTTCATCCATATTGGCGTCAATGATCGCCGGCCTTTTAACACCTAAAGTATGTTGAAAGAGAAAGAATGTAACTTCTGACTTTTTCGTAAGAATGAACCAATTCTTTAGTCATATTGCTAACAGTAATAACCGCTGTCCATACTTGTGTGCGACTTAAAATGTTTGTTGTTTAATCTCTGTTAGAGATGTAGCGACATGCATATTTCTTTTTAAAATATAAAGTGATGTTACCCCATATGGAAACTGGAAACAGATAAATGTCATACAAGTTTCCTCATTTGGCATTGTTTATATTAACGTTTTATTTCAGGGTCTTCAAAGTGAATGGCAAGTCGTGTTTTACATCGCTGCAGTTGTTAATTTCGTCGGAGGGTTGTCATTTTTATTCTTTTCTGATGTAACATTGCAACCATGGGCACAAGGCAAACAACAAACTTTCGAAATTGAAGTGGATCCGCCAGAAAACGAATTGCAACAAATGCAGGCGTAGTAGCTTTTCATTATACAAGTTTAGTTGCTTCAGAAAAATGACAAGCTAATGCCAGTTGATGTTAATGTAATCATGTTCGAAAGAGTTAAATAGCCCCAAAGTTCTGGCTTTACTCGGCGAATGGATGAGAAAATAACTTTGTCATATCAAGAGCCTCGTTTTGAGCTTTTGTTATCTATTCCAGTTCTGACTTTCCTGTTTATTTTTAGACAACAAAAGATCCTTGTATTTCTTTAGTGTTCAGTGTGTTTGACGCAGACCTTCCGAGCTCATGTAAAGATAAACTGACCGAATGTAAGGGACTCCTTTTTTCTGACACTTCTCACACGTTCTTGTTTAATACGGTATACCTCTTTCGTTCGATATATCTGTGCACTGAAATAAAACTTCTAACATGAAATCAATTAATAAATAATTCCGTTGAGGAAGATTGTAACTGTTGAATATGCGGTTAGTTTGTTTGTAATGGAAGTGTTCTTGAACCTTTCAAAACTCTTCCGGGCTGAAGCGCGCGATATTTGGTTTCTGTGTTTTTAAACATTAATTAAAATATTGTAGTTTTGTCATTTTCATGTGAGATAGAGGTTTGTGAGTTGATAACTTGCTCTGTGTTGCTCAGCATCAAGTGTTTACCTTAGTTTTAGAAGAATTACAAGTTCGGAATTTGTATACTAAACACATATTTGATTTTTATTGCTCATGTAAGGATTCTGGATCTAGTTTAAGTCCATCAATGACTAATGTTTACAGGTTAATTAGTTATAATTTATTTGCAGTTCAATGCGTTTCCGTTCAAAATCATGCTCTCGAAAGGCAATACATCTCTCACTCCGGCACATATCACATATTACTCGTTCACAAATGAGTTTCACTTAAATGTACATTAGCTACTTTCTACTGTATAAATTTGTAAACATTTTTATATTAAAAGGACTGTGTGTGACACGCCTAATATATAATTTAGATTAGTGAATATTGCTTTTTTGACACTATTGTTGTACATTTTGGTATAGTTTGTCATAAGAAAGAAAATTTACGTTTTGGGATGCATAGGTGGCAGTATTGTAAGGAATGATGAAAAGGTCATACAATAAGAAATTCTTATAAAACAAACCTCTGCGTTCATTTTTGTAAAAAATGCAAAATAAGATCAGGGAATTGCGTTTGTCCCGGTTAAATGACGATATGCGCCAACGTGGGACTTGCAGCCTCGTTCTGGGATTGATGTTTACGAAATATATTTATAGAAAACGACACCATGTCTAAACGTCGCTTTTGTCTTAGGTATTGTACAACAATACAGGACATATATCCTTAAACGTTAAACCATACACTTTCAGTTAATTTTTGTACGCAAGAGCGTTATATTGAAAACATGGAAACAGTAACTAGCACATGTCCTTCGTATCATCAAGGCGATTTGAGCAATATCGCCAAGCTTGATTAGCAGTGAAGACAAAACATTGGTATAAAGGCCGATCTCTTAAACCCTTAATTGGCATGGTCATTTAAATGTACCCAAAATAATTGGAATGTGTTTTATGTCACTTGTCTAACAGCCAGTAAATGCAAAATTACGGGGACTGTTTATAGTTCCCGGCGATATATCCGATATGACGCGTGTATAGTGTCATCAAGTTCACACCTATGGCATTAGGGGTCGTTGTAAAAACAAGACAGACGAAGATGACAGTTGTAGGCAAAAAGTGTATTAATTTATTATTTCAACAAAAACATCGAATATTCGAATACCTATTTTGACATTCGAATACCAAACGTTCGATCGAATATTCGAATATTCGAATATTCGTTTGCATCCCTAATAAGAATGGATAAAACCCATTGAATTTCTGGCCCATTCCACATCGTTGTTAAACTGTTTGCGCGAACGCGATCGTACATCCAAGTTCTAAAATGCAAGTGGAGAGATGTGTTCATAAACTTGGCAAGGGATGGAAACGTCTCGCAGACATTTGTATATTAAGTCCTCAATTTGCTTATTTGTTTGCTTTAATTTATGAAAATCATGAAGGTTATGTCACGTTTAACCTAATGTTTAGAATCGACTTCTGTAGATATGGTATGGAAACAAATATGTTGTATTTGATTTTCTATTGTGATTCTATTGAAATGTGTTTTTTTATGGTTTGCTTACTATTACTCAACACGTTTTTATTCTTGTGGTTTGTCTTTGTATATATGATGTACATTATCTCTCATATAGTCCAGTGTGTAAAAGCATGCATGATAATGGAATATTCTGCATCTAAGCAATTTCTATAAGCTATTATTAAAAATGTGTGCATAAATATGTATAATATATTTGAACAAAAGTTAACTTCCTCAATTAAGGATGAAAGAAGTAAATATAATAAGTTAGGGGTTAGTAGGTGGCCCGATATGGGATATACGGGGCAAAGGAAACCATATCGTGAGACATGTTTAATGTTTCATTTATTCATCGTAACATTCATCGGAATCGAAAAATAGACGCCATTTTAGTACGATATAAAGTTGGTGACCCAATATAGAAAAATACGGGTTCACCGCGTGACCAGTCCTGGACAAATGGCGTTGCGTAATTTATGTTAGTTGAAATCTAGAGGAAAATAGAATAACTTTATTTATAACGTTTTTACAGTCATGTACCTCATAATATATTGGTTACCAGCATGTGACATATTCTAAAATAAATGTTACAATGTACGTTCACGAGTTTCCCAATACTTTGTATTTATAATTTCCTCATGTCTCTAAATTACGTTTGCATTGAGTGTATGAATAAACATTTAAACCCTAAAATTAAGTTTCTTTATAAATCAAAACAGGTTTAACCATTTTTTGTTGAAAGCATTCTCACTGTTGTGCTACCGATAAAACTTAATTTTGCAACAGTATTACATGTAATTTCAAAACTATTCAAAATAAACATAGATGTGTGATCAAATGTAAAAAGTCTCGACTTATATGTGTCTTCTTTATGTTGCTAAACTCGAAGAGTATAATAAGAAAGCCTAATTGTTATGATGGGTACAACCAGTAAAATCAATGTTAATAACTTCGGTAATTCAAAACTTACTAGACCGCTTAGGCCTCACCAAATTAATAACTTGTTGATCGGATTTCCCGCACCTATTTCTTCAGAAAAGCAAAAAAATATTTTTATTTTTTCATCACTTGCGCCCGCACCATCTAAAAACATTAGTTATTTTTTTACGTGCGCTAATTTGTTTACTAGAATGTAGCCTATTCCCTTATAACCGCGTTTTCCGATCGCAACAATTATCAAAGCACCGGCTAGTTTCAATCATGCAGCTGCTCTAATTAGAGTCAATGAACGATATAGACCCGGATGCAAGCGTCTAGATGATCGAGGCTAAAACATTTATTTCACTTCCTGATTCTTGAAAATTACGTGAACAAATGACAATCCTACCACCATTTAAAGTTTGATTAAATTTTGGACAAATTTGTTTGTTTTAATTTGGCTCCCGCTAAAAGTAAACGTATATATACTGGACAAGAAGTGCTGAATTTCATCGTGATTGACAGTGATTATCCAAAGTTTGAATTTGATTCGGACATGTTTGACGGGAATTCGGATGACCGTTACAGTGAAAAGACAGTTTCCAATCGGTCATTTATACCTACTACACCTGTCCAGATAAAAACTTCATGTGTGCGTTTAACTTCTTTGTTGTTTTGCTGTTGATATAGCAAATATGATGTAGTTTTTGTATTATTTGTTTCCTTCGAAAATATACATTTAATGATTCATGTTTGTTTTTATTTTGCTACAGATCAGATATAGTGTTTATTTAACTCATATGCAATGCATGTACAGTAATAGAAAAATAAAGTTTGGCCAAGAAACGAGCACCACTTTTCTTGTGTTATCATCAAACTGTTTCAGTAATGCATACTACATTATACTACAATGAACATTTATGTATAATATTGCTTATTAAAATTCCTCCAACACAGCAGATCATGAAATTCCTGTCCCCATGAGGCAACGAGGGCGTGCTCGTGGTGGAGGCCTTGGTCGCCGATGAGTCAATGTTCGTGGACAGTAGGATGACGCTAAAAAATAACCTGACTGACATTCCTATGTGCTTCATGCTATCCCATGAGTTTTACCACACAAAAACATCAAACAAGCCGGATTGTATATATTTTGTAAATATTAGGTAAAAAGGAAGAAATATTGTTTCAGACTTTTCTTGAAATATTTTTTTGCTATATATGAAAATTGACAGAATCAGTATTTGCAGAACAAAAGAAGTAAAAGTGCCTTTTATATATATGTTTATGTTTTTTATTACTTGTCTAAATTTGAACTAGATATCTAAGAAAAATAAGGAAAATCTGCAAGTTTAAAAGGTAGGCGTTAAATTCTGAGAAAGCCTAACATCAATCTGGTGCTGGCTGGAATTTTCTGTGACATATTTGGTGCTGAAATGGATTACAATACGGTGTAGGTTTTTTTGTAAATTTTCTTTTATTTGATTGCAAATGCCTATATTCATTTTGTGAGTTATTTTTCAAGTCACCTTGTCTAGTCATTTCCATGGCATGAGAGTATAAGTATCTACCATGGCCGAGAGTGTAAGATAGGTTCATTCCGACCCTCGCGTAGGGTGTTTTGCGGAAACGAGGTTTACCGAGTTTCCGCAAAACACCCTGCGCGAGGGTCGGGATAACCTATCTTACACGAGCGGCTTTGGTAGACGCTTTTTCTCCCACCTCAGTTAATCAAAATTAAGTAAAAATGTATTTTTTTGCTGGAACTCTTTTGTGCTTAGTGAAAATAATTGCGTACGGATATGCGATAATTCGTGGTTGTCATTGATATTCGCGCAGTGATTCAGAGTATGTAAATGGTCTGATCGGTCTTTAAATAGTTCTAAGAAGAGTGAAACATTAGTTCTTGAAAGGTGCGTGAAAACTGTTTTCTGGTGACATTTGAAGTGAGAAATAATTAACTAGCGTTCTAAATATTGCCACCAGACAAGGTTTCCATGATGCGCTACAGACGACAGACTTCAACAAGGGAGGTAATTACAATATGGTGACCATTAAAAGAAGTTCCATACGGGCATTTTATCTTCGCCCGTGGGCATGATAAGAATCTCTAGCATGGTTAAATTAATGGATCTACTTATCTGAGGTGGGAGAAATGGCAATGTATTTTAATAGAGAATTTTTTTAACCAAGTTTTCCAAAGGAAAAGTGGAAAACCTAGTTAATAGATTTGGATATGCCATTGGGCAGGCAGGTGGCTGTGACCATTGGCGCTTGTGTCCAGGCTTTAACTTTGCCATGCATAGGGTATTTTGAAAAAAAAAAAAATCAAAAAGGTTTTTAAAAACTGGAAAACTGTTGTTTTGAGTTCTCTCATTTATTAAATAGTTTAAAGAAATACATTTGCTTGATCTCAGATAGCATTTGTTTGATCTCAAATAGCATTTGTTTGATCTCAAAACTAATATTTGTATAGAATTATCTTTAAGTGTCATCATTCTTTCACTGAATGTTATCCTTGTACTGTTTACAATATCATTGTTTAGTTAATAAGTGAATAAAATGTGAGCAAAAGTGAGTTAAATGACTATATATATTTGTTCGCTCTTCGCTCGCTCCTCTATTTTGCTAAATGCAAAACAAATATTTTAATAATTATTTCGCTCGCTCGCCCCATTATTTTTTGGAAAAAATCCGATGAACAAATTATTAATTTGGTGTGGCCTTATCAATTATTAAACTTAAACCGAGTATAATAACAAGCTCCTGGAGATGAATGTCGCTTCATCCGCCCATATCCGGTGTACGATGCTTCCACAGTATCTTACTTTCTAAAGTTGTCAGTAAAGCACGGCCACAGTATTGTTCTTTCTTACGTTGTCGATAAACCCGGCCACAGTAATGTGCCTACTGACGTTGTCAATGAACCCGAACCCGGCCACAGTAATGTACTTACTGACGTTGTCAATGTACCCGGCCACAGTAATGTGCCTACTGACGTTGTCAATGTACCCGGCCACAGTAATTTACTTACTGACGTTGTCAATGTACCTTGTCCATGTACCCGGCCACAGAAATGTACTTACTGACGTTGTCAATGTACCCGGCCACAGTAATGTACTTACTGACGTCGCCAATGTACCCGGCCACAGAAATGTACTTACTGACGTTGTCAATGTAGCCGGCCACAGTAATGTACTTACTGACGTTGTCAATGTACCCGGCCACAGTAATTTACTTACTGACGTTGTCAATGAACCCGGCCACAGTAATGTACTTACTGTCGTTGTCAATGTACCTTGTCTATGTACCCGACCACAGTAATGTACTAACTGACGTTGTCAATGTACCCGGCCACAGTTATGTACTTACTGACGTTGTCAATGTACCCGGTCACAGTATTGTACTTACTGATGTTGTTAATGTACCCGGCCACAGTAATGTACTTACTGACGTTGTCAATGTACCCGGCCACAGTAATGTACTTACTGACGTTGTCAATGTACCCGGCCACAGTAATGTACTTACTGGCGTTGTCAATGTACCCGGCCACAGTAATGTACTTACTGACGTTGTCAATGAACCCGGCCACAGTAATGTACTTACTGACGTTGTCAATGTACCTTGTCAATGTACCCGGCCACAGTAATGTACTTACTGACGTTGTTATTGTACCCGGCCACAGTAATGTACTTACTGACGTTGTTATTGTACCCGGCCACAGTAATGTACTTACTGACGTTGTCAATGTACCCGGCCACAGTAATGTACTTACTGACGTTGTCAATGTACCCGGCCACAGTAATGTACTTACTGACGTTGTTAATGAACCCGTCCACAGTAATGTACTTACTGACGTTGTCAATGTACCTTGTCAATGTACCCGGCCACAGTAATGTACTTACTGACGTTGTCAATGTACCCGGCCACAGTAATGTTCTTACTGACGTTGTCAATGTACCCGGCCACAGTAATGTACTTACTGACGTTGTCGATAAACCCAGCCACAGTAATGTACTTACTGACGTTGCCAATGTACCCGGCCACAGTAATGTACTTACTGACGTTGTAAATGTACCCGGCCACAGTAATGTGCCTACTGACGTTGTCAATGTACCCGGCCACAGTAATTTACTTACTGACGTTGTCAATGAACCCGGCCACAGTAATGTACTTACTGACGTTGTCAATGTACCTTGTCAATGTACCCGGCCACAGTAATGTACTTACTGACGTTGTCAATGTACCCGGCCACAGTAATGTACTTACTGACGTTGTCAATGTATCCGGCCACAGTAATGTACTTACTGACGTTGTCAATGTACCCGGCCACAGTAATGTGCCAACTGACGTTGTCAATGTACCCGGCCACAGTAATTTACTTACTGACGTTGTCAATGAACCCAGCCACAGTAATGTACTTACTGACGTTGTCAATGTACCTTGTCTATGTACCCGGCCACAGTAATGTACTTACTGACGCTGTCAATGTACCCGGCCACAGTAATGTACTTACTGACGTTCTCAATGTACTCGGCCACAGTAATGTACTAACTGACGTTGTCAATGTACCTGGCCACAGTAATGTACTTACTGACGTTTTCAATGTACCCGGCCACAGTAATGTACTTACTGATGTTGTCAATGTACCCGGCCACAGTAATGTACTTACTGACGTTGTCAATGTACCTGGCCACAGTAATTTACTTACTGACGTTGTTAATGAACCCGGCCACAGTAATGTACTTACTGACGTTGTCAATGTACCTTGTCAATGTACCCGGTCACATTAATGTACTTACTGACGTTGTCAATGTACCCGGCTACAGTAATGTACTTACTGACGTTGTCAATGTACCCGGCCAAAGTTATGTACTTACTGACGTTGTCAATGTACCCGGCCACAGTAATATATACTTACTGACGTTGTCAATGTACCCGGCCATAGTAATTTACATACTGACGTTGTCAATGAACCCGGCCACAGTAATGTACTTAATGACGTTGTCAATGTACCTTGTCAATGTACCCGGCCACAGAAATGTACTTACTGAAGTTGTCAATGTACCCGGCCACAGTAATGTACTTACTGACGTTGTCAATGTACCCGGCCACAGTAATGTACTTACTGACGTTGTCAATGTACCCGGTCACAGTAATGTACTTACTGACGTTGTCAATGTACCCGGCCACAGTAATTTACTTACTGACGTTGTTAATGTACCCGGCCACAGTAATGTAAACCCGGTCACAGTAATGTACTTACTGACGTTGTCGATAAACCCTGTCACAGTAATGTACTTACTGACGTTGTCAATGTACCCGGCCACAGTAATGTACTTACTGACGTTGTCAATGTACCCGGCCACAGTAATGTAAACCCGGTCACAGTAATGTACTTATTGACGTTGTCAATGAACCCGGCTACAGTAATGTAAACCCGGCCCCAGTATTGTACTTACTGATGTTGTCAATGTACCCGGCCACAGTAATGTACTTACTGACGTTATCAATAAACCCAGCCACAGTAATGTACTTACTGACGTTGTCAATGTACCCGGCCACAGTAATGTACTTACTGACGTTGTCGATAAACCCAGCCACAGTAATGTACTTACTGACGTTGCCAATGTACCCGGCCACAGTAATGTACTTACTGACGTTGTCGATAAACCCGGCCACAGTAATGTACTTACTGACGTTGTCAATGTACCCGGCCACAGCAAT
The DNA here is from genome assembly GCF_026914265.1 of Mya arenaria. Classification (NCBI taxonomy): domain Eukaryota; kingdom Metazoa; phylum Mollusca; class Bivalvia; order Myida; family Myidae; genus Mya; species Mya arenaria. The sequence goes on along the minus strand of NC_069125.1, from coordinate 53,718,361 downwards.
GTACTTACTGACGTTGCCGATAAACCCGGCCACAGTAATGTACTTACTGACGTTGTCAATGTACCCGGCCACAGTAATGTACTTACTGACGTTGTCAATGTACCCGGCCACAGTAATGTACTTACTGACGTTGTCAATGTACCCGGCCACAGTAATGTACTTACTGACGTTGTTAATGAACCCGTCCACAGTAATGTACTTACTGACGTTGTCAATGTACCTTGTCAATGTACCCGGCCACAGTAATGTACTTACTGACGTTGTCAATGTACCCGGCCACAGTAATGTTCTTACTGACGTTGTCAATGTACCCGGCCACAGTAATGTACTTACTGACGTTGTCGATAAACCCAGCCACAGTAATGTACTTACTGACGTTGCCAATGTACCCGGCCACAGTAATGTACTTACTGACGTTGTCAATGTACCCGGCCACAGTAATGTGCCTACTGACGTTGTCAATGTACCCGGCCACAGTAATTTACTTACTGACGTTGTCAATGAACCCGGCCACAGTAATGTACTTACTGACGTTGTCAATGTACCTTGTCAATGTACCCGGCCACAGTAATGTACTTACTGACGTTGTCAATGTACCCGGCCACAGTAATGTACTTACTGACGTTGTCAATGTATCCGGCCACAGTAATGTACTTACTGACGTTGTCAATGTACCCGGCCACAGTAATGTGCCAACTGACGTTGTCAATGTACCCGGCCACAGTAATTTACTTACTGACGTTGTCAATGAACCCAGCCACAGTAATGTACTTACTGACGTTGTCAATGTACCTTGTCTATGTACCCGGCCACAGTAATGTACTTACTGACGCTGTCAATGTACCCGGCCACAGTAATGTACTTACTGACGTTCTCAATGTACTCGGCTACAGTAATGTACTAACTGACGTTGTCAATGTACCTGGCCACAGTAATGTACTTACTGACGTTTTCAATGTACCCGGCCACAGTAATGTACTTACTGATGTTGTCAATGTACCCGGCCACATTAATGTACTTACTGACGTGGTCAATGTACCTGGCCACAGTAATTTACTTACTGACGTTGTTAATGAACCCGGCCACAGTAATGTACTTACTGACGTTGTCAATGTACCTTGTCAATGTACCCGGTCACATTAATGTACTTACTGACGTTGTCAATGTACCCGGCTACAGTAATGTACTTACTGACGTTGTCAATGTACCCGGCCAAAGTTATGTACTTACTGACGTTGTCAATGTACCCGGCCACAGTAATATATACTTACTGACGTTGTCAATGTACCCGGCCATAGTAATTTACTTACTGACGTTGTCAATGAACCCGGCCACAGTAATGTACTTAATGACGTTGTCAATGTACCTTGTCAATGTACCCGGCCACAGATATGTACTTACTGAAGTTGTCAATGTACCCGGCCACAGTAATGTACTTACTGACGTTGTCAATGTACCCGGCCACAGTAATGTACTTACTGACGTTGTCAATGTACCCGGTCACAGTAATGTACTTACTGACGTTGTCAATGTACCCGGCCACAGTAATTTACTTACTGACGTTGTTAATGTACCCGGCCACAGTAATGTAAACCCGGTCACAGTAATGTACTTACTGACGTTGTCGATAAACCCTGTCACAGTAATGTACTTACTGACGTTGTCAATGTACCCGGCCACAGTAATGTACTTACTGACGTTGTCAATGTACCCGGCCACAGTAATGTAAACCCGGTCACAGTAATGTACTTATTGACGTTGTCAATGAACCCGGCTACAGTAATGTAAACCCGGCCACAGTATTGTACTTACTGATGTTGTCAATGTACCCGGCCACAGTAATGTACTTACTGACGTTGTCAATAAACCCAGCCACAGTAATGTACTTACTGACGTTGTCAATGTACCCGGCCACAGTAATATACTTACTGACGTTGTCGATAAACCCAGCCACAGTAATGTACTTACTGACGTTGCCAATGTACCCGGCCACAGTAATGTACTTACTGACGTTGTCGATAAACCCGGCCACAGTAATGTACTTACTGACGTTGTCAATGTACCCGGCCACAGCAATGTACTTACTGACGTTGCCGATAAACCCGGCCACAGTAATGTACTTACTGATGTTGTCAATGTACCCGGCCACAGTAATTTACTTACTGACGTTGTCAATGTACCCGGTCACAGTTATGTACTTACTGACGTTGTCGATAAACCCGGTCACAGTAATGTACTTACTGGCGTTGTCGATAAACACGGAGACAGTAATGTACTTACTGACGTTGGCAATAAACCACACGCAGTGCCGTAGCTACACTGAGGCACACCGAGGCAGCTGCCTCGGTGTTTTTTGAGCATTTAACAATTAAAATAGCTTTAGAAATAATTCTTTTCGACTAACTTCATTTGCCTCAATGTACAGAGACTATGGACCAAAGATACTCCAGAATGCAGGAAATCTCTTCTTGCAAACAAACAAAATCAATCCGGGGGGGGGGGCATTACTCCGGGCTTTCTTGAGTTGAACAATTACGAAACATAAAATTACAGCCACATAAAAAATACTCTCAAATGATATTGCAGTATACTCTTATGACACGCCGTTTGCTCAGATATCCCAATCCTATGATTATGATTTGAAATCGCATTGTTCAAAATAACATTGATAAAGAAGAATTATTGTGAAAACGTCAAAAACCGACCACATAGCTTCATATCATAGGTTATCGGCGGTTTTATATCATACTGTATGTATTTTTCAGGAATTGACGTTATGAACAGTATTAAATTGTATTCATGTATAACTTTCATGTGGGAATATTGAAGGGAGAACAACTAGGCATTCAATAAATCATAGCAACTTGCGATTGTTTCCCCTGAGAGACAACACACACTAATGCTTCATGAGGCGGAAACGAAAGCTTGATATCGTTAATTTGCATAACACACATACACTGGTGTATCATTGCTCTTTCAATGAAATAAATTCATGTGGGTTTAAATCAATAATAGGGGTTGTTTAGTTTGGATTGATTCCATTTTTAGTTTGTTTAAATATTATGAAATACGATACTTCTTTCCATGTACGACTATTTCGCTACATGTACATACAGTCAGGCACACTCTGCAACCATCGATCAGTTAAGGTCATTCTTTACTAGAGCCGAAGCACGTGTTTTTTAAATGTGATCGGGATTGTGAATTACGACGTGTGAAAGAAAGTGTGAATAAATTCAACATGAAGTAAAGGATAAAGAAGATCTAAGGTGACAGGTACGGATATCCGACGACTAATAATGTATTTTATGTTCCTGTTGTTTGTGTTCTATAAATAACTTCAATAAGCGACTGTAGTCTTATATACTATTATTCTACTATTTCAGTTAAATATAAATAACCGCATTATTGTCGTCATAAGAGATAATTTATTGATATGTCTGAATCAGAACTTTGTAAATATTTTGTATAATGTATTATTAAACCATCTAATACAAACGCATATAAACGTACAACATTTCCTTGCAGGAATGGAAGAAAATGAACAGGTATTAGAACAGCTAACGACAAATGGTGAAGTGAATAGAAAGAAATATAAAGGTACTGTAAAATACAAGTTTTCCTCCTAGTTAATATATATATATAAAATGAAACTAAAGGGACAGCAGTGGAGTCAATATATACTATACTAACATCTATCTATCTAAGGTCAATGTAGCGGTTCTTAAATTCAGGATTACTCTTGAAATCAGGATTTAGAACTTTAAATTTCAAACTATTGTAAAGTTGTAAAGAATGTTTTTGCTCGGACATATTCAGTAAAAAACAGTAGTAAGTCTCTTGAAATGAACAGAGATGAATTTGAAAACAACTTTTGTGCTATTTTTCAGGATTTAAAATTATCGACAGTTACGGAACCCCTGTAAAATATAATATAGTATATTATTGAACGAATAGCTTTTAAAAGCTTACATCATCTGAAAGAATGCTGGATTTTTGTTGACATTGTAATGTTTATGCAAGAGGTTTCCCAAAACATAAACGTATTTTCATTTTCTATTTGTGTAGACAGACATACGTTTGTATGCTCGACAAGATGGCGGACCGTATACCTCGTGTACATAGCCTACGCCCTACTGTTTATACACCGGGTCAACCTCAGTCTAGCCGTTGTCTGCATAGTGGACTTGGATGTCGAGGAGGGCAAAAACACAAACACAAGAATGGACAATATTGTTGCTGCTGAAAATCGCACATCAGAACTGATAGATGATGGATATGAAACCATTAACAATATCGCCAATGCAATAGATCAAAATAATACATTATGGCCAGTTGAAGTGGGTAGATCTTCGAAAAACGATATCAGAAGACAGTTTAAAACAGAGGATGAAAACTTAACCGCAGACGCGACTACTATGGCTCTGGTAAAACGCAATACGTGTGGCTCGGGTAACGTCAAAAGAAAAGTGTGTGTATTTTTTCATTATGTAAGGTATTGAGTACTTATATTCGAGTCAGAAATGCTTAAAGTAATTGCCTTCAAACTTGGAAATACATTTAGCATAAACCATGGCTATTCCAGCATTATGAATCATTATGCTATGTTATTACAGATAAATGTGTATATTTTCTCCTTTACAGGGTCCAAAATCGGATATAAAATGGAGAAAGTCGCTTATTTCAATTTTGCTATCTTCGTATTTTTATGGGTCACTATTTACCCAGATCCCAGCAGGAACCCTTGCAGACATATTCGGCGGAAAACATATTATGACGGGGGCAATGGTTTTAACGGCTGTTTGCTCTTTCCTTGTGCCTGTGTGTGCCAGAACAGGCATTGAATGGGTGTTTGTCTTGCGCATACTTATCGGGTTTGCTGGGGTAAGAATTTCAATCAATTAGTGTAGCCTTATTGCTATCTGGGTGGTGTTAATGGACAATTAACTTATGATAATTATTGTTATCAACGATGGATTGATTTTTTGCTTGATGTCTCTTTATACATATATATTAATTATATATGCTAATTAACTTGTAGTATAATTATCATTGTCGTATGCTCATGCGCCTAAGACATTTATGCATTTGTAATAAACTATTAAAACTATAACTTCAGTTCTGGTTATAACCTTTTTATTTTTTTATGCACAATAAATAAAGGCATACAACCATGACATGATATTGCATCTGTAAATAGAGTGTATACATGTACATGTTGCATTTCCTATTCCAGGGATCGGTCATTCCTGCTGGTAATTCCATTATAGCCGCTTGGGGACCACCAGCCGAGCGTCCAAGTATGCTGGCAGTGGTGGCCACAGGTTAGTATTGTAACGGGTAGTAACAAAATGACATGCCTTAATAGTTGCCGGATATAACAAACTTTATAAATGTTATTGAAAGCCATGACTTATATAACCTTGTTTACGTTGTCTTCTCCTAGTGACCATTATAGTCTTGTTGACTTATTTTGTCTTTGTAGTTATGTATTTTAAATGTTATAGAACGTACTCAGAAAAGATGGCTATGAGTTGATTTCCTTATTGTATTTACAGGTTTACTTTTTGGTGCTGTTGTATCATTTCTTACTTCTGGATTGCTTTGTGAACACGGCTTTGCTAACGGATGGCCTTCGATATTCTATATACATGGTCAGTAATGTAGTGATTATGTATTTTATAATATAGACGATCTTCTTAAAAACACATATGACAAATTCACATGTTAATGCATGATATCTAATAACCAACAAAACAATGGAAACAGCAGCAGTGAATTGTTTAAAACTTGGTTAAGTTATCCTAAGGTTAATTTTCCGGTTAGTTTGCACATTGGAGTGATTTGATTGGTTACTAGTTATTATTGGATAAAATTGACAGACAATCAATGAACTAATTTTCAAACCAAACCAAAGATTTAACCATTTTATACAATTGGCTGCAGGGAAGGAGTAGCCTAAGATTTAACTTATACTTTCTACAGGCAAAACTATATCTTGTGTATTTTAGGTTTTCTGGCTGTTCTTTTTGTGATAATGTGGCTTTTTGATGGATATAGTTTACCAAAACACCATCCTAGAATATCGAAAGAAGAATTAGAATACATAGTCGAGTCGAAAAGGCTCGTTTCTACTGTGGTTCGTATGAGAGTACTATTTTGAAATAATGAATCATAACTTTATGTGGTAAACGCGAATTGTAGAAGTAAATATTTTGTACTTATTTTTAGATACAATACACTGATAATTAACAAATACTAAACAAACTTATATAGCAGAACTTATCGATGTATGAGATTAACTTAAACAGTGCAAGTAAAACGCTGTCACATTATTCATGACAAATCATTATCCTTTAATGATACAGGCTAAATGTCTTATCACTTTAGAATAAGTCTCAAGGTACGCCCTGGAAAGGCATTCTGACCTCAAGGCCGATGTGGGCGTGCTTTATTACGCATTTCTGCTTCAACTGGAGTTTCTTCACTGTCATCATCAATGTGCCATTATTTCTGAAAGAAGTTCTCAAGTACGACATAACGTCAGTAAGTATTATAACCTGATTTGTTCATATAAATACAAATATGTTATTATTGCTGTTTTACATGAAAGCTATCAATTTGTCTTGAATTGAACTATTCCCCCATCAGCAGTATCAATAGTTTCACTGTCTCGCTATGACGTTATTGGAAGTTCCAAAGTTAATTTTAAGACGACATGTCATTAACGTAATGTTTTTACCACTTTGTCCAAATAAAGTTTTGATCAGTTATTACCATTTTTGTTTTGATAGACTTTTGATCAAGAAATAAAACAGTTATTTCATGGTTATTTGGGTGTAACACATTTTGTCTTCGTCAGGATAGCTTCTATTCTAATTGACCGATGGAACAATTTCGTAAAAAAAAAACAACAGTAGTCTTTCATTTTCGAAGACGTCTAATTTATGGCTCCCTTATTTAAACACATGCATATACATTAACGGATTCATAGCGGGCAACGCAGTTTCTCTTTGGAAGCAAAACAATTATTATTATCATGTCTGTGTAATTATAATCAGCTTTTTATCTTCTCAGTTAATAAATAATATTAGCTTTTAAATACCAATGTAACTCTAGAATATATTTAGTTTGTGTTTAAATAGTGCCTACCAGTTTTGGAATTACATATGGTGTTGCCATTTTAGGATTTCTAAGATCTTGTCGTGTAAGAATGTAAATGGTTGAGTGATCAAAATATAAGATAATACACTGCCAGATTGCGCCGCCTTATATACTCGACAGTCGGTTTGGATTTTAGGAATTAGGAATTCTGAGCAATCAAAAAGTCCAGGAAATTACCAGCCAATGGCATCGGTGCTTGGAATTCCTAACCCTAGAAGGCAGTACTTCGGTCGAGCAAACAACAACAATATTATGCATACATATCGAGTTCAACATACAAATATTAACAAAGGGCAGTAACTGTCGTCATGGAAATATCAATTTAATGCTTTGTGACCTTGGTTCATTTGCAAAAGTCACAATCAAAATAATTTTCATAACCATGGAATTTAGAGTTAGGAACGCGCGGATGTTACAAAATAGTTCAAATACATATCAGTTCAGAGTAATGCATCATGTGATGCATCTGTTGAATTACGATTTGCTATTAACAAATAACATTATAAGACAGTTTAAAATTACATTAAAAGTTGTAAGTAACATTCATGTTCTGAAAATGAACCGATGTATCATGCCGCACTTGTAAGTTCCCAGATCTAAAAATGGCGGAAATGACAGTTCCATGACAACTTTAGGAATTCCTAAAATCGGTAAATACTTCTAATAAACGTTATTTCAGAAGATAAACCATGAATGATTACTTGCATATACTAGTGTTGTATTATACTATTTGTGGATTAACAAGTATACATAGTGTTTATGAGAATAAAACAGCAATTAAGGATGCACTTTTGCAGAGTCAAAATGTCAATGCAGTAATTTATTACATGGGTAACAGTCAAAACTCGAGGTGGAGGGGATGACATTCTGAATTGTTGGCCCGAGACTTCATTTCCTTCACCTCGGGTGTTGACCAAAAACCCTTGAAGAAACTGTATACTAGCACCGGTATGATGAAATAATTTATTTTGCAAATATTCAAGTAATATACATTGAAGGAAGTCATAAGGTGATGTACACGGACAGCCATATAAAATATTGTGTTGTCTATGACCGTGCAGCATGTGTGATACCATTTTCTATCACAGTGTTATTTTGTTATTATGTAATTTTCAGAATGGCGTTTACTCCGCTCTGCCATACATATTCCAAATTTTTAGTGGACTTGCCTCGGGAAAGATTTCAGCTGCCATATTGAAAAAGAAGTGTTTAAGCCATCTTGTTACCAGACGTCTTTTCCAAACAATGTGTAAGGCGTCTACTTTATTTTTAATTTGCTATTAAAATGTAAAACCCATTTACTTTTCCGGAGATAAAAAAATCAGCATGTCATCAAAACGATGACAATAGTTCAAGAAGGGATATTAATGTTGCTATTGGTAATCAATTTGTTTACTGATTATTTTAAAACCAACTAAGACAGAATCTAATATGCATTCACATCAATACTGATAAAACTGTTGAATATGATATATTCTCAGTTTAATCCATTGATCGAAACATATGTTTTAAAGTATCACACAACCTTTTTTTTACTCGATTTTAAGTTGTATGTATATCACAAAACGGTCTATTAAGAGTGTTTGTGAATGTCTTTTCGTCATTTTCAATAAGTGATAGTTATCCTAACCCACAATGGTGACGCATGGGTTAAGGTTGTTATGACGTCATAATCAATGTACAAACATAAAACACATCAAGTAAATGCATTGCTTATGTATAACATGTTTACGATAACATGACGACATGTTTATACAATCAACAGGTTCAATAGGGTGTGGCGTATGTCTGATCTTAGCTGGTTATGTCACGTGTGAGGTACGTCACATTGCGGTGGTGCTTCTGTGCTGCTCGGGCATTTTCGGAGGCATGGCGTGTGCAGGATTCTTTGTAAATCATCCAGAGTTCTCCGGACAGTACGTTTTGGTGTATATTGAGTATTACAGTAAAATGCTTCATCCTATTTTGGGCATAGAGTTCGTTTATACTTATTCCTTATACATTCACTGTGATGACAGCTGATGTCTTATATATTATATTGTTCACTCGAGAATGTTTTCTTGGTAGAAACCTGTACTTATGCCCGTTGTGGGAGTCCATGAAAAAACGCCATTCTGCCTTTTGTGTAAGAGGCGGACCGAGGATAACCGTACCAGGGTTGGATAGCTGTGATGATAAGTTGTTTTTTTCCGATTACCCTGCCAAGGTTGAGCTATGTCTTAATACCATTTTCACACTTATAACCGGCGCTTTTTGTCTCGGCTTAAAATGATAAGACCGTCTATGAAATATTACATCAAATTTTCGGTAAAAGAAACTACCGAAAAAAACAGACAAGGTGAAAACAAAAATAGCGGTCATGGAGCCGATTTCAAATTTTAGGGTAAGCCAGGAAACCAGAAACAATGTAAGACAATACGCCTTACCTTATTATCTGAGGTGTGGAATTAAAATGGTAACTTAGCGAGTGAATGAACATCCGCTGCTTGTTATCTTAATGATAAGTTTAGGTGTTCAATGTACTTGTTTCAGATTTTCAGGAACTACGTTTGGAATAACTAACGCAGGGGGCGTAGTATCATCCATATTGGCGTCAATGATCGCCGGTCTTTTAACACCTAAAGTATGTTGAAAGAGAAAGAATATAACTCCTGACTTTTTCGTAAGAATGAACCAATTCTTTAGTTATATTGCTATGTATGATCTTTACTGCCACAATTACAATCGCTGCACATACTTCAATACGACTTGAAATTTCTTGTGTTTTCTGTTTAATCTATCTTACATAAGTAGTGATACGTATATATTTTTCATAAAATCTATATTTGTGAAACGCCATATTGAAACTGAATTTAGGTAAATGTGATTCAAGTGTCCTCATTAAGAAGCATTGTATGTTAAGGGGGCCTACATGGCATTGTATAACTTAACCGTTCTTTTGCAGGGTCTTCAAAGTGAATGGCAAGTCGTGTTTTATATCGCTGCAGTTGTTAATTTCGTCGGAGCGTTGTCATTTTTATTCTTTTCTGATGTAACATTGCAACCATGGGCACAAGGCAAACAACACACTATCGAAATTGAAGTGGATCCGCCCGATACCGAATTGAAGCCCATGAAAGCGTAGAAAGTGCTTAATTATACGTGTTTAATTTCTCCATCAATTAAAAGCTTATGCCAATAAAAGTTCATGTATTGCTTTACTCAAACACAGTATCTTTATTTAAAGAATAATATAAATTCAGGTACTAACTTATTGTTGTTATATCTCAGGATTCTCACACCAATGTTACATTATAATCATTGTTTTACTCAAATTGAATCTCATTATTTGAAGAACATTTAAAGTCAAAAGCAAAAACCATTTTAAATTTTAAATTGACATATATTAACGATCCAATCCTTATTGGGAAAAAAATCCTATCAAAATGTAATCCATTTTACAAGCGCCTTTTTGTTAAAATTTGGGCACGGGTCCAGTAGCGGAAATCCAAGGATGTCTAGTTTTGGGGCAACAAGAAAAGGACAATACCTGTATCAAGACAAACACACCTACAACACGACGTATAGTCTACCAGACACATGCCATTGGCTTAAAGACCAACACACCTACATCACGACAGTCTCCCAGACACATGCCATTGGCTTAAAGACCAACACACCTACATCACGACAGTCTCCCAGACACATGCCATTGGCTTAAAGACCAACACACCTACAACATGACGTATAGTCTCCCAGACACATGCCATTGACTTAAAGATCAACACACCTACATCACGACAGTCTCCCAGACACATGCCATTGGCTTAAAGACCAACACACCTACATCACGACAGTCTCCCAGACACATACCATTGGCTTAAAGACCAACACACCTACAACATGACGTATAGTCTCCCAGACACATGCCATTGGCTTAAAGACCAACACACCTACGACACGACAGTCTCCCAGACACATGCCATTGGCTTAAAGGCCAACACATCTACATCACGACAGTCTCCCAGACACATGCCATTGACTTAAAGACGAACACATCTACAACACGACACGTAGTCTCCCAGACACATGCCATTGGCTTAAAGACCAACACACCTACAACACGACATGTAGTCTCCCAGACACATGCCATTGGCTTAAAAACCAACACACCTACAACACGACACGTAGTCTCCCAGACACATACCATTGGCTTAAAGACAAACACACCTACAACACGACATGTAGTCTTCCAAACACGTGCCATTGACTTAAAGACCAACACACCTACAACACGACACGTAGTCTCCCAGACACATACCATTGGCATAAAGACCAACACACCTACAGCACGACATCTAGTCTCCCAGACACGTGCCATTGACTTTAAGATCAACACACCTACAACACGACACGTAGTCTCCCAGACACATACCATTGGCATAAAGACCAACACACCTACAACACGACACGTAGTCTGCCAGACACATACCATTGGCTTAAAGACCAACACTCCTACAACACGACATGTAGTCTCCAAGACACGTGCCATTGGCGTAAAGACCAACACACCTACAACACGACACGTAGTCTCCCAGACCCATACCATTGGTGTAAAGACCAACACACCTACAACACACACAACAGTCTCTCAGACACATGCCACTGGCTTAAAGACCAACACACATACAACACACACAACAGTCTCCCAGACACATGCCATTGACTTAAAGACCAACACACATACAACACACTCGACAGTCTCCCAGACACATGCCATTGGTTTAAAGACCAACACACCTACATCACGACAGTCTCCCAGACACATGCCATTGGCTTAAAGACCAACACACCTACAACACGACATGTAGTCTCCCAGACACGTGCCATTGACTTAAAGTACAACACACCTACAACACGACATGTAGTCTCCAAGACACACGCCATTGACTTAAAGACCAACACACCTACAACATGACATGTAGTCTCCCAGACACACGCCATTGGCTTAAAGACCAACACACCTACAACACGACATGTAGTCTCCCAGTCACGTGCCATTGGCTTAAAGACCAACACACCTACAACACGACATGTAGTCTCCAAGACACGTGCCATTGACTTAAAGACAAACACATCTACAACACAACATGTAGTCTCCAAGACACGTGCCATTGGCTTAAAGACCAACACATCTACAACACGACATGAAGTCTCCCAGACACATGTCATTCACTTAAAGACCAACACATCTACGACACGACATGTAGTCTCCCAAACACATGCCATTGACTTAAAAACTAACACATATACAACACGACAGTCTCCCAGACACATGCCATTGACTTAAAGACCAACACATCTACAACACGACAGTCTCCCAGACACATGCCATTGATTGAAAGACCAAAACATCTACAACACGACAGTAATTGATAATAACAAATGTTCTTTAAGTGTAAAGCACTTGAACACACATACTTCTCCAACTTCTTGAGCAGTATTTCGTGAATAAATGTCTTGTAAAAGAGTTAATAATCATACTGCTATACTATCCAAACGATGCCAAGAATGCCCTGACCCGGGTAAGAAGAATCGTTTTTTAGAATATAAAACGAAAAATCAAACAATTACAACAACAAATGAATATGATATTAACAAAGAAAATTAAAAATGCTCGTACTGACCCAGGCCAGTAAGCATATCCACTTTTTATGTTTATAAAACTGCAGCTTAGACAGCGGTCTCTATACCACCCTTATCTTTAAATGTACTCACTCATGTTCGGCTGGCCTTGTGGCTTTGGCTCCGGTTTTCTATTTCTATCTTAACTTTATTGCCGTTGGCTCGCACCCCACTTAAACCAAACGTTTATACCGTAGCTGTATTTTGTTCTTACATATTAAACAAGAAAAAGGTTGATGCATAGCATCAAGTCGGCGCAATGAAATTAGAAGAAAAACGTGCATGCAGATAACCAAAAATAGTTATCATTTCAATGATCATATTTTGTTTTATGTTGGGTGTACATATGCTCGAAGGACATAATGGTTAAAAATATTGTTACATTAGTTTAAGCCCGGAATTATAGATATTCTGTTTGTTTTACCCAAGCTAATCCTCCGGTTTAAACTAAATTATAACAAAAGATATACACTCATATGAGTATATAGAACGGGGATAAAAATACTATACATCAAAGGGGAATTATCTGGAGTTCATTCTTTCGAACGGCATTTTCAAAACAAACTATTAAGCTCAAGGTTAATTTTTCAAAACTCGGCATTTTTGTTGTCACTAAGGGAGATTACTGCGATTTAAAAACATAAAGGATATTTTAATAGTACCATGTAACCTTCATCGATTTGATATCAATCGGAACACCTCGGCCTGTATCTATCTCGGAGATGGCCGAGTTGTTATTATGATTGAGTTGGTATTTAAAATTAAAATTTTCATAATGATAAGCAGGGCTTTTATAATTTAAGGTTTCATTATCAATTAAAGTGTTAAGTTTTAAAAAACAAACTAAACTTCATATTTTATCATGCAACGTGGAAACTATTAAAAGCATTGTTCTGCAATTTATGAACTAGTCCCTAAGTTGGAATATTTCTAAAGTAATATCAAATATAGTCGTCGCCCTTCTGGGCGCCGACTAATAATGATACAATAAGCATTTCCGGGAAAATTAAAGTTTGGTCCAATACATGAGCGAGTATCTTTTAACACGCAATAACAGATTGAGTTTTTCTAAACATAACTTATCAACATACACTCAGTTGAAAAAGAAAAAGTGAACTTTTTATTTTAAATATCTCCATTTCGATCAAACTCCACGGTCTACAATTGAGGACACTTATTTACTCACCATTTGCTGTCGCTCGTGCATTACATTTTCTGATATGAGTGGTATAACTTTTAATTGAATGTAAATTATGTAATTTCGAACATTTTCTCTGTAGGAAAGCTAGAGGAATGTACATGCGATTGAACAGTGTTTGTCTCATTCCTTGGTGAAAGACAGCGTTTCCAACCTTAAACGACGCTTGCCTTGAGTGACAACGTAACACAAATCAGCCGAAAGTTTGGTTAACATAGAAATTCACGGATGCCCTAGAAATACGAGGTTTCGCCTACGTGGAAGTGTTCAACAAACCAATGGTGTCGCTGATCACCACAGATTCGGCAGATCTGGTATCATGAACCGAAAACGGCTGTTGTACATTGTACACCTCTATAATGGCTCACCTTATCTCATTTCACCGAATGCTCGCCATTTTCCTAAAACATCTGTTTTAAACGTACTTGATATATAGTTTATTGTATACTGACCATTCCAAGGCAGTACCGATGCTCAACTATTTGTTGATAGACATATTTTAATTTGTGTTTGTTTTATATTTGTCTGTCTCTCGTTTGGTGTCTATTGGGCATTACAACAGGTTCATTGTTGAATTTTAGGCAGCTGGGTTGGCCCCTGTTGCATGCCCCTGTACTTTACTAATGTAGTTTGCCCCTGTATTTGACAGTGTAGTTTGTCCCTGTAGTTTGCCCCTGTAGTTTACCCCTGTAGTTTGCCCCTGTAGTTCGCTCCTGTATTTGCCTGTGTAGTTTGCCCCTGTAGTTACCCCCGAAGTTCGCCCCTGTAGTTTTCAAATGGAGTTTGCCCCATGTAGTTTGTCCCTGTTGTTTGCCACTGTTATTTGTCCCTGTTGTTTGCACCTGTAGTTTACCCATGTAGTGTGTCAATATATTTTGTCCATGTAGTTTTCCCCCGCAGTTTCCCTCAGTATATTACCGCTGAAGTATACCACTGTAGTTTGCCCCTGTAATTTACCCCTGTAGTTTACCCCCTGTTAATTCCCCTGTAGTTCACCCCTGTAGTTTGTCCCTGTAGTTTGCCCCTGTTGTTTGCCACGGTACTTTGCCCCCCCCCCCCCCTCCCTGTAGTTTTTCCATATAGCTTGCCGATGTTGTTTATCCCTGTAGTTTGATTGACAACTTGTCAAAATTGTGTTAGCATCCACTAATATAGAATGGTTGTCGGGATACAAATGAATCAATATATTTAGAAAAGTATTTGCGCTGTTGTTACGTAATAATAATAATAATAATTGTCAATTGTATTGAATGTATATTGCCCAGTAAGACTACAGGGGATCAATAACCCGAGGTGTCGTTGGTTTGAGCTCCATTATCAGAAAGATCTCTTTACTGGAACTCCAAATGACTCTTGGACTCTTTTTCTGGTTTCTACCTAGGAAACGGACTCGTTAGTGTATTTGTATAAGTGATTTCATTATCAATTAAACGTCGTATAATTATAAAGAATCTCGCCATTTTAGGGTCATCAGATCGAGTGACAAGTCGTGTTCAACATTGCTGCGGGAGTTAATTTTGTCGGTGCTATCTCCTTTATGTTCTTCTCTGATGTCAATCTTCAAGAATGGGCAATACCAGATGCAATTGTTGTTAATATAGATGCCCCGTTTCAGTTGAGTCATAAAATACTTTGGATTGTGAAGACGACGTACATGAGTTTAGTTAGTTTTATTATGTTAATACATATATTGTTATATGAACCATTGAATCACAGCACGCTTGTATAAAAAACATACGTTGCTGAAACTTTGAATCGATTCCATTGTACTTAATTTAGATATAAATATTATCGATAATACGACGTGCACGAAAATTAAAATATGAAAACAATCGATGTACATTATATACGTTTATCTTAGTATTATCAAACAGTATCATTATAAAAAGGACAGTCCATCTGATAAGATATAATTATGTCATTGTGTTGTTTATTATTGGCCAATCCTGAAACCAATAATAATACATCTAGATAAAAAATGTCCTTTTATTGTAAAGTTGGTTGATATAACCACCTCAAATCAACTTTCAAATTTTATTTGCTTTCAACCAGCAAGTTTCGTCTTTCTATCATAGTACAAATATGGATAGTTAAATGTAACGCAAATTAAGTTACCACTAAACGGAGATTCCCCACCAACTTTGTAGTCGTGCACTATGGCTGAAGAGACACTGCCATTAATTCGACATGATGGCATCAGCGTGGGCGGACGCCGACGAAACAATGATATTCCTGTGGAACGAAGGAAAAACAACGATATTCCTGTAGAGCAATGGAGAAACCACGATATTTCTACCGAACGAATGAGAAACAACGATATTCCTGTGGAAAGAAGGAGAAACCACGATATTTCTGCCGAACGAACAAGAAACAACGATATTCCTGTGGAACGAAGGAGAAACAATGACACGACTACCGAACGAAAGAGAAACAACGTTATTCCTGTCGAACGAAGGATACATCAAGCTTCAGATCTACAAACTAATGTATGTAGCGTCATGGCTTCTCTGCTATGTTGTCGAAAGATGAACATGGCCTCACGTATATGTCTACTATGGTTCTACATTCTGCTACTGACGAGTCTAAGTGGTTTCTTTATTTACGTGAGGTTTATAATTATACCATCGTTCGCTGTAGCTCCTACAGATACCAGAATTGTCAATCCGTTGTTTTCCGTGTTTTGTGAATCAGTGTCCGTGTGGTCAGACGGGCCATCCTTTACGACAAGCTTGTTCAGAGAGGAGCCGTATATTCAACCTGGTGATTCGAAAACTCTATATACATGGGAGAAACGCTACAATTTTCACAATGATGGATTCCAATTCTGGCAATTTTACTTCCTAGAAGGCACCTATACTGATGTGAAATACACTAGTGACATAGGTTGCTGTGCTGAAATCGTCATTGTCTCTGGCCTGAGCAATTTTGATGCATGGATTAAAGACAAAACTAATGACCATTACGAAAAAATAGTTCAGGTATGCTATTCCGGGTCCTTCGATTATCTCTCGGACATAACAGGAGACATGTTTTTCATCGTCAACAACAAGGGATGTGATACGAATATTGCCATAACAATAAAACTGTATAGAACGTCATATTTACAAAATAGTTTTGAAATTTGCAGTCCAAATAGCACCATATGTACAGCGAGTCTTGAATTGTTTTCGAAAGAAAATGTGGTCTTTACATTGCCCTACTTTAACGAAACAGAAGCAGCAAACATTTATGGAAAATGTAACCCGAGGATTTACGGTTTGATGGCATGTTTTATAATTGCACCTGTGGCTGTTGGTATTGTTTTGACCATAGTTGTGTGCAAATGTTTCAATTCAAACACTGACAGAAGGCATCCATAGTACCTACTCGTATATGAGCGTGGCCATTTTAAGACCGAGAGCATATATTGTAGAGTGAATACCTGTATACTCTAATACTGTAACTTACCACAATCAATACATTTGTTTCAATATACCAAAAAGGATGAATATATGTCGAAAACAATGGTACTTATGAAGGATACCGAGTTTAATTTGTTAATAAGGTGAAGAAAACAAGGTATTTCTACCTTATGAAACGGTAGTAGATCAAAGTAAATCTTTTTAGCACTCACCAATCATTTATTTTGCTTGCGTTTTCAGCTAGAAAATACACGGTTACAATCTTGTTATTGGTAATTAATATTTTCCATAAATGCATTCTTTAGTAGTTAAAGGTTTATCACTCAAAATATATGTTCCTCATACATGTGTATTGAATACGAGTGTCACTTTAAATAACTCTTTTGGATTATCTTTTAAAAGAAACAGGAATCTAGCAACGAGTGTTTGAATAACGAAAGTAACCTCAGCAACGGTGTATATTGTCTGGAAATTATTATTGATTAACTCAACCATTCATGTTTTATTACCTTGACCAATTGATATATATGCAATGTTTTTATAAGACGAAAATAATGAGTTTACCGATATGCCAAATTTCGAAGCGGCAACATTTGTGACCTGAATATAATCATGTATATGTTCACTACATATAACGTTCTGATTGGTTGAATTACTCGTTTGTTGGTTCTTATTTCAGTGTGTGTGTGTGTATACCACGTGATAAATTGCGTCATAAATACTTATATTTTGCAATATTTTGCTTCGAATTAAGACTTTAAACAAAGATAACTTTCCTATTTCTTCACCATTTTTAACATAGCGCAGTCGACGCCGCTTACGGAGCTGCGCCTTCGGTCTTTTAAGAGAGTTTGATTGAGGGTGTAATTTCTTAAAACACTTCGACAAACCTTTTCACAATACGCCCGTCTGACGGACCACTTTCAAAACATTATTTTGGAAACAGGTTTTCGAGGTGTTTGATGAAACTAATCACCCTAGTATTATTTTGATGTTAGAAGATCTACGTTAACTTGATACAGACAATTATTCGTATATACATTATATTGACAATTCATTGCAGCTAGTACGGATCATGTTCTTGAAAAGTATCTGCAGCGTAGTACACAAATGTTGAAGCCATTTGTCTAGCACCCATTTGTCATTTGTTATACTGACAAAATTTAAGCTCGATTTTGATAACTGCGTTTGCCTGCATTTACTAAAAATAAACCAGTACCGGTATCATTTTAGAGGTCATGAGATTGCTCGGAGCCACTACCTACTTAGTGATATGCGGACACTATGAAAAATACCATAACACAACCGCACAGTAGTCGATAGTCGAAGTGTATCATCAAAGATTCAATATGTTAAACATTTTTAATAATTACCTAGTATAACATCAGTGATCATAAAATAATAGTGTATGCATTTGGTTAATTGCCATACAAGTTATATCTAAATGTGGCCATTTAATTTCTGTACAAATTATCTAATGTCACCCTGTCATCGTCACACAACAGATATAATAATGGAGATACTGAATATCGTATCCGTATCAAATGTACTTTGGCCTATTTTTATGACATCATATTATATTGAATCATTTCTATTAACATTAATAAAACATTGGACATTCAATTAAAGTGTGTATTGACTTCAACTGCTGGTAAATGGAGTCTAAATTAAATATAATCCATAAACATCAAACTACATTATTTACAAAGTATAGATTTATTAAAGCAAATATATGCTGGCGAAAAAATGCTTCTAATCATTTTCATGAATTACGTCATATCCGTAACAAATGTACGGATTATTTAAAACGTAAATATACAAATAAAATCTTATCAAATACATCTATCAATATTTTATCACAAACTGGACATTCGTTGCTTATTCATATTTAAAAGTCTTGACCATAATCTGACTCCAAGTGCCCGCGAAATTCAAGATTTTCACACAACGCTAAAGGCGGAGTGTTTTTCTTCAGCTGAAATTTGCACTTGCTGTCAATTTCATGAATTGTAGAACCCATCCAATCTGTAACCGTCCATAGCGGCGTAAAGTTTATCTCACTACGCTTGGCCAGTTCGTTGTCCATCCCAAGTCCAGCTGAATACCAAACACCCTGATAGCGCAGTGACAGGGGTGACCCATACGTATGTTCGCCAGAATCCGTTCGGTAACTGCGCACGCATATGCTACTAATTTTCTTACATTTAGGTAACAGAATCCCTCTTTTGGCCTGAAGACGCCATTTCCCAGTCTCATTCTTATACACTTTTGTGGTATGAATTGCTTCGTTCATTTCTTTAGAAAGCTGATAGAACTGCGAATGAGACAAAATACATGGCAATAAAGAGTTGTCCCGCTTTCGATTAGGAGCAAGTCTTATAAGCCTTAAATCAAATTCCTTCACTCCCGGTGCCGTTACGTGGTCAACACTAAGCAGGATTTTCCTGGATTCCTTTCTTCCTATCTTTACAATTATGTTAGCAGAAGTTATCGGAAGATTCTCAATGGCGCAGCTTTGTCGCATTAGTACCCAGTTGTCCTTCACAAGTAGGCCGTAACACGCCCGGGTCGTGTTTTTCGTGTTGTCCAACGCCCTCAATGTCACATGCCACTTCCTTGTTTCCCGTTTGCCTTTCCTTAAATTTGGAAAAGATGAGCATAGATTTATATTTTTGGTGTATATCAAATGTTTCTTTAATGTATTTGAAATTTGTAAATGAGATATGTGTTTGTTTGACTACAGGTAAAAACAAAAGCAAAGGGGCTGATGGCTGATAATGAGCATTTGTGAACTTAGCCTTTCAGAGAATTCAGTTCCATAAACATGTATGATATAGAACGCGAAAATGCATACGTACCCCACTTTTTGCTTTTGTATCTTGGTCGTGTCTTTGATCTGAAGGTTTTGGCATGTTAACGGCTCTGATAATGTGGCATTGTCACATTGGAAATTCGAAGACGCAACGTCCATGACCTAGATTCACCAGAAGATATTAATTTTGCAAGTGAACATGCCTATATTATTACACAGTGCAAACCATGTCATAGTTTTATAAATACCTTACATAAATGTGACCCTTCTTAGTACATATAAAGTCGACCGGTCCGTATATCACTGTATTTTAATAAAATTCGGGTTTTATGACGCCAGCGGTCAATATCATATTTTAGGCCGGTCAGGCCATCACCAAAAATATAAACATGGATCGCTGACGTCATACAACTGCTAAGTGCGGCTTGCTATTTTCACAACGGCGTAAATTTGTCCTAAATAAACATTATTAGCTTTGTTCAATGAAACACACCTAAAGCGATTTAAAAATGTTGAATGGTAATATAAAATAAAAGGTATAATATAAAAAAAATGTTTACACACCACTTTGGGCTATATGGCATTATAAGGACCGGCCAGTCAGCTCCCGAAGGTGAATTGACCGAGGCGTTACACTTTCGTCGGCTGACTGGCCGGTCCTTAAACTATCATCTTGCCCTCAGTGTTGTGTTACATTTCTTTAAAATTACACTATGGGTGAAGTAGTATATTAACTATTATTAATCAACTATTACGTATTTGGCGAGATACAGAAACAACTGCGGTATCAATACCAGACAATTGTAGACAATATATGCCAGAACTCGCTCTATATCGACCAAACTAGGCAGATATCAACAAAACTCGGCTAATATGAGTTTCCTCTGTTTTGAATGGCTATAAAACTCTCCTAAAAAAAACTATCCTAATATAGGATCTGAGAAATGAGCCATTTTCATTGGCTGTCGAAACTCGCCTAATATGAGAAATACGCTGGAAATTATTTTTATAGGTAGCCATTTTGTTTTCCGTTTCCGACTGTTTCGAAAGTTTTGTGCTTTGTGTAAACCTCTTTGGAATACTTGAACCTATTAAATGATTGAACCACTTTGTACGATTTGATATAACAGTTGTATTTAACCCGTTGGTAGAATTTACGACTATTATGATTTTGTACGCCGACAAAATGGACGACGGAGGTGAAACATTTGACGTTTTGGCAAACGATTTGCAAAATAAAACGAAAAGTCATGCTTCCTTACAATGAACAGTGCTTTATTCATAAATATGTACAATGTCACTATAAGGATGCATGTCAAAATCAGCAAAGTCAAGTTTAGAAAAGCAGACACCATGAATGAATAAGGAATAAATACGGCTTCAATGTGAAAGGTAAGTTATACGAATGTTTTTAACCAAAACGGTTATAGTTAATTAATAAAATACTTATTAATTAGGTGATTTCATATTGGCCTGGTTATTTGTCCGAGGTTAGCTGTATTTGCCTGAGCCCGAAAAGGGCGAATTAGGTGATTTCATATTGGCCCAGTTATTTGTCCTCGGTCGGCTGTATTTGCCTTCGCCCTTTTCGGGCTCAGGCAAATACAGCTAACCTCGGACAAATAACTAGGCCAATATGAAATCACCTAATTAATAAAATTATAGTATATTTAAACAATGTTTCATTACCTTCATTCCGTGTAGAGATGGTGGCGATGTGCACACAGTCTTTGTTGTTCCCAGCAGGCGGAGTTTGTATGACTGTCTGATGCTGTCCGGTAGCCATGCGAGCCTGCAGTCACATGACAGGGGGTTGTCTCCCAGCCATACATTCCCACCTGGAGCAAGGACATTGGCAACATCCGGGGATAGGGTCTCTAGTCGGTTCGTTGAGAGTTCCAACTGACGGATGTTATGCGTTTTCTGGTTAGGAAACGTCACTCTATATAGAATATTGTTACTCAAATCAACTACTGTTATCTTTTTCAGTAGCAATATATCTTCAAAGCTGAACGTTGATAATAAATTGCTCTTTAGAGTAAGAGTACTAAGACTTGAAAAGTGGCGGAGAGCATTTTGTGAAATAGTTTTCAGCCCGTTAGAAACGATGTTAATATCCTCAAGATTGGCAAGTCCGATAAAAGTATTATCATTCACCGTGGATATCTTGTTGTTCTCCAGGTTCAAAGAGGTGAGCTGTTTTAGGTTAACGAACGTATTATCTTCAAAATTCCTGATTTTGTTGTCATTCAACAGCAAATTTTGTAAGCTTGAAAGGGTGTAGAGCGATTTGTTATGAACATGTCGAATTCTGTTATGTCCAAGATTAAGAAACTTCATATGTGGAAGCCCATATAAGGCATAACCGTTGATTTCTTTCAGCCGATTATATTGAAGACTTAGCCAGGTAATTTTTGACAGTTGGTTTAACGGGGCAACTATGAAGGCGTCGTTTTCTACATCAGAAATGATATTATGTTCAAGGTTCAGGTTTCTTAATTCCATTAGTCCTGTGAATGTTTTACGTTCAATCTTCTTGAGTTTGTTGTAAGACAGGTCAAGCTTTTCCAGAAAAGTTAACGGATGAAGCGCGGCTTCCTCAATATCACTTATTGTGTTCTTCGACATTTCAAGCTGGCGGAGTTTTGGGGTAGATACAAATGTCTTGTTGTTGATGAAAGAAATTTTGTTGTCACTGAGCTTTAGTATGTCAAGCGAATTCAAGCTGTCAAAACAGTCCGGTTCAAGCATACTAATGTCGTTTGTCCCTATATCAAGCTCCTCTAATTTGGAAACATTCTTAAAGGCCCCATTTGAAACCGTGTTAATGATGTTTGCAGAAAGGGACAGCTGTTTTAAATTTGTGAGAGTTTCAAAAGATCTTGGATCGATGCGTGTAATCACGTTTGCGCGGATTTCAAGTCTTCGTAGCATTGCAAGCTTTTGAAACCACCTTGAACGAACATACCAGATCTGATTCTCATTAATTAACAGCTCCTGCAAATTAACAGCACCGTCAAAAACAGAATCTTCAAATGTCCTGAAATTATTTCGAGATAAGTCGAGATGCTGGAGACTTGCAAGGTTTCGGAGCAGGTGCACATGAAGAGTAGACAACTTGTTCCCGTTTAGAAAAAGGTACTGCATATTCAGCAAAGACCCAAATACATTCGGAGAAAGAAACTGCAATGAGTTTCCGGACAGTCTCAACTCCAGTAAATTATCCAAGCGAGCAAAAGTAGCGGCGGATATATAGGAAATGTTATTGTTTTGCAAGGCCAGATTTTCTAGACTGGGCAGACCGCGAAACACAAATGGGTAGAGGATGTGCAGGTTGTTTCCGGATATTGTGAGCTGGCGGAGGTTGTCTCCCTGCTGGAAGGATGTGTCCCGCAGATAGGTGACCTGTGTCTCCTTCTCCATGGAAGAAGCGCTACTGTCTCCGTACAAGGTCATCTTCATCGTGTCTGAAAATAAGTATAAACGTTCTTATTGGATCCGTAACGATACTTTACAACATTGATTTTAACGAGTTTAGCACATTGTTTATAATGTGACAAGAGGACCATACAAATGTATCCACATTTATATCTTTAAAGAACACAATATAGATTAATAATATCTTGCTTTGTTATGTTTAACTCATTTGACGTAAAAATTCAAACACAAAAAACAACATATGATGTGTGTACAGGTAAGAAATGTTAGCCTATAGAAGTGTTGTTCGTTTGTTGTTGTATTTTCAATTAATAGCTATGTGGCAACAAATTCCCCAGTTAACACATTTACCAGCGTTGATCATCAAGGTCAAATGAGTTAATAATGCATTTAAATTAAATATAAAATCATCGGCCTATAAAGTGCCCCTTTAAAGTCAACCCTGTTTTGGCAGGCAGCATCATATTTAGTTTCAAGACTTTCATCGTATGTTTAGGTACTTGCATGTATACATTTCTGATTAAGAACTCGCAATTGTGTGTTTGGTGTTCTTGTTTCGAGTTCTAGTTTGTAATACTCTGACTTCTATTTTCAATAAAAATTAATTTGCATCCTATAGCTAACACAAGTAAATACTGATGTATATCTCAGGGGAGTTGTCTACTTACACAAATTTAAAGGTCGATTACTGTTACTTGAACACAATTCTGTCTCAAAGACTTATTGCATACAAAAGATCATCAAACACGCATGGCACTTTGCTTAAAATATGGGAAGATGCCCCCCTCGCCTTGCAGATTACAAAACCACGTGTTAACCATCGTTAGCACTGTTGGTGTTTCGTAGAATACACACTCAAAATGATCTATTAATGCTGTTTACTGCTGTCAAGAGATGAAATGAATCGTAATGTGCCTTAACACTCTTAGTTCTTGTTTTTGCAACTATTACTCAACAATTAAACCAGCCCGCTTTCTTCTTTAACTGAATTTGAAACAAGAAACACAGTTATAAATCCCAAATGAAAAAAACATATCAATATCGTTTGATTGAAACTGTTTGTTTTTTTCATATATACTTATGTTTACCCATTATTTGAGGAGTAAACACAACACATAATCAAATACTATATTACGAGTATATATACCGACTGATTATGTCATTAAATGGTTGTTCTATAAAAGATAAAGATATAGGAATTGAACAGGAATAATAAAAACATAATCAGAGTTGTGCACTTAAATTGTATGTATATGTACAAGAATAGGTTTGAAATATGAAAATGAATGCAAAACAACATTTGTTTATAAGGAAACATTCACCTCCAATACGCTCTGAACATATAAAGGTCTACAAGTCGTATACGATATATCATATTTAAGACATTTAGATGTAAAGTACGATACTTCATTTCCTTTTGATGAAGTGGAACATATTTAGAGGCCTTCTTTGAAAAGTGGCTACGACAAGCAGAGCCACCATAATTGTTTGTCATATTGTGTTTGTCCTTACCTGACCTCGAGCACAGTGTCTTGATATATGGAGGTCGTAGTTATGAGGACTATTCTTTATAGGATAATATTCACAATAAAACATATTTCTAAACGTAGACACCAGAAAAAGCGAAAGAGGTTAATTATGCTGTTGTCGTTACGTCTGTTCATGGTAACGGATGTAAGAATAACTGCGTTGTAAGTTATCTTGAACATTCAAAACATTCAAATAATAAATTTGATATACATATAAAATTATCTGGGTAGACGGTTACAATTTTCTTCACGAAACAATGCAAAAAAAACGAATTAAAGCATGCCAAAATGGGAAAGGCAGTGTGTTTCTAATAGCTGAACACATTGTTTACTTGCCTAAAATCAAATCAAATAAATATTTCACAGAATTCCATCAACCCATTAACCATTGTTAACGCCTACCGCTGGCAGCCCGTCCAGTGTTCAACACCGCTAAAACATAGTCCATCTGGTATTAATTCCGTTAAATGTTCTTTTAATCAATGCAGTTGCAGGCTCTTAAAACTGACATAACGGCTGCTATGAGAGTGCATTAGAGATGTGGGCAAATAGAAACTAACATGAATGAATAGGACCATTTGAATAACATTCTGTAACGCCCACAATTGGCAAAACAATCAGTAGGAACTTCCAAAATGCTACGTTAAGTGTTTTTTAAGGAATGCCTATATTATTATTACAGTATAGTATAAAAGTGAGGGGTGTAATTTGTCAGCACAGTCGGTAGTTTCTGCAAGCATTCTTTATTCCAACGACTTTTATCATTGAAAGCTGCCATGGCATGGGGGCTGTAGAATATTAGTGTACCTATTACATTTAAAACTTCACACTTAAATTAGTGTCCTAATGTGGCAATATACAAAACAAATAGTATAAGAATGGTAAAAGGATCGACTGATCTATATATCACAAATGTATAATAATAAAGTATATTCATATAAAAATTCCGACGGTCCGATTACAATCAATGATATATTGTCTGCATGGAATTTCGAATCTGTAAATTACATACTCGTTCGCATTGATTTAGTTATTTACCAAAATCCAATTTATTGACTTCATACCAATATGTTAAATCTGTATCTCAAAAAGATAAGAAATGCATTAATGAAATATGAAAAGAAGAACCTTCGAACATCATCAATAAACGAAGAAAGCGATGCAAACAGGGACCTAGAAGGTGAATGTCAGTCGAGAAACCATAAGTTATGCTTCAAGATTATAGTTAAAAGCTGAATTTAAATGCTAAATTTACATTAAGAGTTGTGCAATGTATTTATATAAACACAAAAACAGCACATACAATATAATGATCCCTGCTTCCATGCGTTTAATTTGGACTTGAAAAGCGGCGATAGTTTCAACAGCAAACTTTCAAATCAATTAAGAATCAAGTATTACTCGATTTTTGTTCTGTATCCTTTACAATTTGACAACAGGGGTCAACGTCTACCTTGTCATGTTTGTGAGCCTAAAAATCCAAGAATCAGCAAAAAAGACATATACCTAAGTGTTCTATGTTTTTGTATTGTAATTTATTGCAATTCCTCGAGTGTTTGCGTTTTTGAACCTGAGCATCAACCGCCAAAGCTTGGCTTTTGATGACATAGACACTATTAATTCGACATCAAGAACTCCCATTACCCAGGATTATTGAAGGTATTCCAACAATGGAAGAGCACTTTTTATTGCCACTGACATTCCTGCTAAGTTCCATAAAGAACAATTGTCATTTTTTGCAAAGGCATCTCGCTACTATGATGGCTGCAAAAACAGTTCGTATTGAGCTGGTTACGCATTCCTCGTGTAATGTTTCACTCACTATACTAATTAGCACAGGTGTAGTAGCACGGCAATTTAGGACCATACTTCTTAATTGGTCCTTGATTTTGCTGATTTCTTTTCGAGGACCTCTTCTTTTTGCCTCGATTACGACTGTCCCTATGGGACATTGTAAAATAACTTTGCTGCTGCTTCAATTATGTAATAAGTGACTGATAAGTATCTTTAACCGTAAGTTACGATGACATCAAAAGGCACCAGGTTACAATTGCTAGAAAAGCTCAAGTCTCTCAAAACAGGGTCAAGGTAGACTCAATATTACTGTTTTGGTATTGCTTATGTAATGTTCTCATTTTATCAGATTTCTGCGACTTTTTGTTATTTTGTTTGTGATAAACAGAACAAACAATATTTGCTTATGTGAATTATAGTTTAAGTAAGAAATTGAGCCTAATGAAGAAAGTTACGATGAAGATTTTAAGTCTGGCCTGGGGCCGCTTCAGTAAAAGAATCTTACTTGTTACTATGTTCTATAAACTTAAAGCTGTTGAAAGGTCACAGTTGGTATTAAGTCGATATTTCGTTATTTTATTTTTTTTTCAATTTTAATACTAGCTAAAATTAAATTTACGCAAATGTGTAGCAAATTTACTAAAATAAAACCCAAAGATCATTTCAATTTACGACTACGTTCGACAAACGGGCCTCTGTTCATTGTAAAATTACTCAATATCAGCTTGCTTAGATTTTTTAACATTCCAGGCTCGCAGGAAAAAATGAGCAAAGTGCCACAAGCATAATTTTTAATTTTGTAATGTACCTTGGACCCGTCATTGAGTCATTTGCATCTGTTTAGTACTCTTTAATGTTCTTTTTTCATTTCCTTATCACTCGACTGTCATAATTCCTATCACCCATCATGTTTCAAATCATGATAATAGAGATAAGCTTAAAACATCTCAAATAAAGATATGATGTGGTGTGAAAATGGTACCATTATATTTCATCTCAGCTAACATATACAGAAACATAAAATAACAGCACACCTGTGAAGTAAGAATGAACGGCCATTAAACAAGTGAAGGGTATGGGGTTATTAATATATCATCCATGCTGATACTCCAATAAAATGTTACTTTAGCATGGACACTTTGGTAAATGTCTGTACCACGTCAACAACCTATTTTGAAGGGCTAAATATTCTAAAGACCGCACACATTTTTATCTATAATTTACAAGCGGCTTTATGTGATTGCACACATTTCCTATATTAATGCTTCACATTAATAAAAGATAAACATATTTTGTAAATCAAAGGTCTTTCCTAAATATGTTGTATTTATTTTTCTCTTTTGAACATCTTTGAAGTAAGGAAAACCACTAGGCACCAAAACGTCTCTCCCTGGTGCTGGAATTAATCCCACAGACACAAAAAGTAACAGTAAATAAAACTTGTTCTTTGTATTTCTCTGTGAATTTATTTACCATCAGAAATAAAATACCATGACCATGTTCAATAAATCTTTCATTCAGGGTTGTTCTTTGTTGGATTTTTTCAGAATAAAAAATCGTTATAGCATTCCCATGTGTTTATAGAGTAAACCTGTTCTTGAGTGAATACTTGAAATCGACCGAAAAGTTCATTGTTAATGTTTGTAGCTTAAACTCCAAGTAAACGCATAAATACATTATTCTAAGAAATATAATCTAAACAGTTTTTGTTCAAATTATTATATACGAATAGTATTCACAATTGAAGAAAAAAGATATGTCTTTCGTATTAAAATGAAAAAATGAAAGTCAATAAAAGTTCAATAAAATGTTACCGTTTAATTCAATGCAGCAAATGTGCCTACAACAGATGGTGCATTATAGGCTTTAAGACCATCTTACAATGAAGCACATCGTTCTGGAATAGATGTTGCAATATCCCAACATGTAGACAAAACAAACGCAAATGCATGCACAAATTCCTCTCGTGTTTTACTAATTAGCTGCAAATTGACGGGGCGGAGGGTACAGCCCGGTGCAACAGGCATGATCGTGTCGTCTTCAATTACCGTCTTGAAGTGTAAAATATATTTAATGACACATCAAAACATATCTCTTTTTCGTTCGGCTAATTTAGAGAGCTGCAAAGATCATAATAATCGCATGCGAAAGAAATTAATTTCTCGAACGTAAAACGAATCAACATATGCGCCGCTCAATTTTGATTCTGCGTGTTCAAGTGAATTGTTTTGATTCTACTATACAGTATTTTGAACTGAGTCCGCAGCCAATGAATGAGGCAGATCAAAGACTTCCTGCAAAGTCAACGACTTTACTATACACGTATGTTCTAGAAAATACGTGATGTTTGACTTTCCAGTAAGCCATGTCAGCACGAGCGCCATGTACACATTTTATCAGTGGCTTTAATCACAGATTGTTATCTTTATGTTAAGATGATACCAATAAAGCCCTCATCAGTAATGCACGTGAGCCAAAGTGCCCGCAATCCCACGTACATGGGAAAACCAGACAAGTCAAGGAGTCGTGCTACTTCAATGCCGGTTTCATAGACATAAAGGCCTGTAAGTAATGTGCTGACAGTTAAATCACCATCTATTAAAACAATATAAACACTACAAAAGATTGCGGGAATTTCGACTTTCTTTAATAAATATCTAATCTTACCTACAGTTTCAGATACAGTTTATAGATAGATTATATTTATGAAGAACCGTAGCAATAATAAAACACTAAAAGCTTGAAGATGATCTTTTAACGCTTTCAGCCTTCGGCCTTCTTTTTGTAACCTGCTGTAAACTGTTGTTATCGTGGTTTGTTGTTTTCCTATGAAACCGATAGCCAAACCGAACAACGATTTATAATATTAAATACTCGTATGCTTGGCAATACCTTATAACCAACAAATCCTAGTCATATATTTTATTTGTATTCTTTCAATGTGTATATTCAAAGAGATTAGTAATGCAATGTGGCTCTATTGAAATATGGAAAGAAGTTTAAACCTTCGCACTCCATCAAAAACGAATGAAACAATGCAAACTAGAATTAAAGAATCATGGAAACATTGTTTATACATATATTAACCACATAAATCAAACTCTAACTAGGCTGGTGTGTACACGACATATTGCACACTTGTTCTATCTAGTGATACATTGCCACTCTTGGAGTGCTTACGTTAATCCAGCATATGTTTTAACCTATTTAAAATTAACCGCCATATCTTGGCTATCGATGACTTCAGACACTTTTAAAACGACATCATGGTATCTCTTACAAATATTTATAGTAAGTGTTTTAACAAAGAAATCTTGAGCACATCGTAGTGTCATCCGTTCTTTTAGAAAACAAGAGTCATTCTTGCAATAACGTTCCTTGTAATAATAAAGTATTAGCTGATTGGACAGGACAGGCTTTATTTTGTATTTAAGTTCTTGATTAACAATTCCGAACAGTAGAAGTAAGCAAGCACTTTGTAACCAGCCACGAAGCAGAACTCAAAACAGCTCCGTTAATTTTATACTAGAGGGCTTAAGTTCGAAATGTTGTTCAAAACTAGACGGAAACAATCGAAATAAACGACATACGGAACATTATCCGATAGATATCTATCCCGCAGCTTGTCGGAGATAAAAACTTTTTTAAGACTCATTTCACGGAAATGGCCGACATTAAAAGCGTCATGCCACCTGGTGTAATGATATTAAACACTCGTTAATATAACTTATTGCATCATGCTTGAACAATAAGGCTATGTGGTATTCGTCAATGCTTGTTGACAATTGTTATTTATGATGCCCATTGGAAAACTTAAACAGGATTATATCTGAGATTAAGAAAGCTGCCAAAGCAGTTGCTCGAAGAACGAATAATGGAATGCAGGGTGCAATGAAGCAAAATGTAATTTAAAATGTTAAACGGAGCGATGGCGATGGCTTTAAAAAAATAATTTTAAACGTATACGTATTGTAATACGTTAAATATAACCTGGAAGTAGGATTGTTATTGGTCCCAGCTGTAACCGGCTTTATTATTCCACGTTAAAACTCAGGTAAGTAGATGGTTAAGTGTGACACTTGATCACGTACGCCAATGACCGAAATACAATGCACAATATACTTGATTCTTGCATACCGGATAGGCATTTCCGGTGAATTTAGTCATGCTGGAAAATCCCAGATAAGTCACGCACAACAAGGCGCTACTTCTTATTTATTTTATAGTATATTTTTTTATGAAAACCACATTATATCACTTCAATAAAGCGCAATTAAATATATAAATATGCAAGATTTTCAGAAAGAATTAAAAATAAATAATCGTACAAAAGAGATATTTAAAGGAACTTTTTGACGTCAACCGTGATCTAAAATTACTACGCTTCATGACGAGGGTAAAAAAGACGCACACGCTTTTTGGTGAACGGTATAAAAGTGCGTTTTCCACGTCAAATTTTCGACAAATCATTTAAGGTATGCAGGAAAAATTCTCGATCATGTATTTCTTGTCCGAATGTTAACTCTAGTATATTGGCTTGTGTGAAAAGATAAACTATAGTATGTTTACGATTTGTTCCATTAACCCAGCACTTAGCTTGTATAATTCATCTCAAAACGCATTATTGAGCCATTTGCATCTGTTGAAAATTTCTCAAATGTTCTTTCTTCATAGCACTATCAGCCGGCTGCCATAATTCCTCTCAACCATCGTGTTTCAAATCAAATATAAAGATAAGCGAAAAATTGATGATTTGATATGGCGAGAAAAAGGTTACATAATATCTTATCTCTGGTAATTTACAGTTCAAATTAAAACAAACAAACAAAACAGAAAAAAAAACCTCATCTGTGTAAAAATATAGTTAAAGCATTCGGACAACAAACAAAACTAATATATAAATATTCTATATAATTCACATGTCATTTACTATGGGATTACATTTCCTTCTAATAATGCCCCGGTAGTATTAATATGAAATGCACGAATTCTGTAAGTCAAACGCTGTACCTAACATGCTGTTTCACTGTTAATTCCATTAAAATAGGCAAACCCAATACAGCGGCCCATCCAGGAGTTGGGGCTTACGGTGGCGGGCGCGTAACTTACGATTCTCATGTTTTAGTTTTGCTCAAAGGTTATAAAGCGAACATGACATGTTTTCAAGTAACCGTACATGAAACCAATTCAGAAGGATTCAGTTATTGAATACAACGTATAATCGGCGGTGGAGTGCGCGAGTGAGATATATAATGCAGTGTAAAACACAGCATTGTCAAAGTATAAATTAAGTCCATGTACATGTATATCTTTATTCTTATAGTTGATTTTAAAGTAGCATATGATATTTTCTGACATATACATTAATGATCTTCTCGAAATTTAATTAAATATATCTATGCAACACAACAGAAACATCAACGAATTGAATCGGTCCTGACCCATAACACTCTTCTGTGAGCGTATTTTTTAATAAACCTAAACTGTAACAGATCTGAACAGCATCGACGTTGGACGTTTTATAGTGTTTGGATACATACTCGTACAACTTCTCGTCTCTGCACGCGTTCCCGTTATCGTTACAGGCTTTTCGTCTTGATTTCCCTGAGTCCGTTTTCAAAGCCGATGCTATTGCTTGAAAGTTTTCGACATGCCATGCGACATTGCGCATGTGATCCTAGTAGTGGTTTACTAGTGACTTGACGGAGTCGTCCTTTGATGTGTCGATGTTGTGTGGCATCAGACAGAGAGCCAGATAACCTTGTATAGTCATTGTATTGAATTTCATGTCCAGTTGTTGAACTAGAGAAAATCTACAATCGTTATGAAAAATGGCTCTTCGGTATTGTTGGCAGAGACGGTATATCGTCTAGTCTCATTGCGACACTGTTTCGTCACTTGAATTCAATACTGTTCCAACAGCATCTGTTAGCGTTTTGAGAAAATTGAATTTAAAATTTAAACTTGTTATAACTTTTTTGTTTGTAAACGTAACACCAATTTTTTACAGCCCATTTAAAATGCAAAGTGTCGATGATATATAAAACATCATTAACATGCAGTTTGTTTTTGTTTAGAATATTTACTGTTATAAAAACGGAAATGACCACAAATGTCACGCTATTGTTTAGTTCAATGACTTCCATACCGTTCTAATTGAGATAGAACAGTTTGTGTATGTGATATTGTACATGTATTTTTGTTATTAAGTTTGTTTGTCAAGTGGTCAAACCTGTTCTTACTTTTAAGCAGTTTGGATTTGTTAAAGAAATGAATCACGTGTCGTTGACACCCTGATAATTTTATTGGCCAATTTAAGACTTAGAACAGTCTGGAAGTTATGAGAGCGGGGATTTTAAGATAAAACAGAAAGGAATGTAAAATAACCTTCGAAGCATAATAGATAGACTGTTCTAAGTAAGACCAAATGAAAGGGTTTGAAAAAAAAAACAATTTAAATGATATAAAAATCAAAACAATAACCCAAAAATCGACTTAGAATAGTATGGAAATCAAGCGACGATTTTGTAGGCAATCAAGACCAGATTTCTGTGTCATCTTAAATGACTCTTAAATGTGATTTCAGCATCGTTGTTTCTAGCAGTAGACGCAGCATTTTTTATAGTATGCTTCAATGGTATTAAACCTATCACATACCCGAACATGTGTAAAGCTGTCTGGAATCAAATTATAAAGCTATGTCGGTGAAAGGCTTCAAATAGCGTACGCACCAGATATCGCTTTGGTACCCCAGCCAGTTTCATTTTGTTCAATTTCTGCTAGCCAGTTCATCTTCGGTTCGTATAGTGCGTGGAAGTTTCGCAAGGTGGACAATTATTTCAGCCATAATAGGTGTTAATAAAACAATGATACTCTTTGTATTGTAGTTAGCTAGGTCGGTCTACCCATGTAGCCTGGCCGAATAAATCATATTTCTAATATACTCAATGTATTTCTTGCTTCTAGCCGAGTAACTGGTTATCTAGTTCTGATATGTATGTGGAATTCCACTGAGTAAGTAACATAATAACTGGTTAACTAGATAAGTTACTACTTTTCTATAAATATCTACTTTTGATTTGCGAGTTTCACTTTCTAGTTTACCCGTCATTATGTTACTTACTACGTGGAACTCGCAAACCATGACTAGATAACCTGTTAGTGCCTGTCATATAGGTAACTCGTAAAACGAATCTTATCTAGTTAACCCATTATTATGTTACTTACTACGTAGAACTCGCAAACCATAACTAGATAACCTGCTAGTGCCTGTCATATAGGTAACTCGTAAAACGAATCTTATCTAGTTAACCAGTTATGATTTTATTTACGAAGTGGAATTCGCAAACCATTAGTAGATAGCCAATTACTGCTGGAAGCCAACATGCATTTGTATATAAGTTGTTACACGATTCTTATCTAATTAAACAGTTATTGTATTACTCGCAAAGCATTACTAGTTAATAACCTTTTATATTTATACAGTTCAAAAAGGTAACAGGTGGCAGTTCTGGGCACTGTCGAGCTTGTTTTTAGTCTTATGATAATTCTCTTCCCAAAAAGTTTCACGAATGTTAACTAAATATCTAGAAAATGAAGTGGTTAACACGAAACAATTCGCGAAGGTTAACATCTTATAGACCCCTATATCCCTTTTAGATAATCGGGACACTTGAAATGAACGTCCTAGAGATTGACCAACGAAAGCACATGTTTCAATAAGGTCATATACAAGAAAGCACATCGTTCTGGGGTAAATGTTGCAGAATACCAACATATCGACAAAGCAATCGCAAATGCATGCACAAATTCTTCCAGGGATTATCTAATTAGCTGCAAATTGGCGGAGCGGAGCGTACAGCCCGTGCAACAGACATGATCGTGTCGTCTCCACTTACCGTCTTTAAGTGTAAAATGTATTTACTGCCACATCATATCATATACCTGTTTTAATCAGCTGGAAGTTTATACATTTATAATAATCGCAAGCAACAGTTACTCAATAGCGTAACGAATCAACAAGAAATCATTTCAATTTATATTTACCTTTCAGTACTTTAACATATGTGGAATTGCACACCGCAGCTAAACAAATGGGATAGACCAAAGATCTGCCAGGCAACTACTTTTCTACACACGTATTTGTATGTTGATGTTTGACTTTTCGGTTAGCCATGTCAGCACGAGCGCCATGTACACATTTTATCAGAGGTTTTAATCACAGATTGTTATCTTTATGTTAAGATGATACCAATAAAGCCCTCATCAGTAATGCACGTGAGCCAACGTGCCCGCAATCCCACGTGCATGGGAGAACCAGACAAGTCAAGGAGTCGTGCTTTTTCAATGCCGGTTTCATAGACATATAAAAAAACCTTGTGCTGACAGCTAAACCACCATCTACTAAATCACAAAAAAACACTACACAGGATTGCTGAGCGTGGAAACATTAAATCCCTTAGATAAATGTTATCTGATGTGAAGTTGCAGATATAGTCCAATAATGGATTTCATTTATGAAGACCGCTGTAATAACAAAACACATGCTTGGAGATGATCTTTATAAGCTTTAAGCCTTCTATCAAATCCTCATTTGATTGTGCCATGTTGTAAACTGTTGGTATTGGATGGTGGTGTTTTTTTCTCGTGAATACGATTATTTAAGCCAAACTATTTAAATATAATACGAGTTAAACAATCAATAGACAATGTAGAATAAATAAATAAGTGTTTCATTACAGTACAAATGTAATTATTTCAGAAATATATGTGTAACTTACGGAAATCAATATCTATGGTGTCAATATATACACCCCAATCATCCATGGTGATGACCTCTTATTTACATATTCAATTGTTTATTTTAGAAAAGACCATCAATTGTACATATAAATTAAAATACGAAAATATCTAAATTTTAAATTCTCTTGCTATTATGCGTATTTGATATTTTAGGTAAATTCCTAAAATACGCAATCTATTTCCTCACGTCTACCATAAGCGCTTATTTTTAAATCATTTATTAGCAAAACTTATAAAAAATGAATCCTACAATCAGGAGGTATTACGCATGAACAAGATAATGAATGACGTATCTAAAAAGCTATTTGTTAAAACAAACGACAGAATCATGTTTTCTATCAAATATAGAAAGAGAAAACGTCGCATCGATTGGAAATCTTATAATTAACCTGTGGACAGGGGAAATGACTTAACAAAACTGACATTTTATCTGGGCCGAACTAACCTAACATTTTGAATTTTAAAATATGCGTGACTTGCGATTTAAGAAAATAAATATTGAGAAAACAACAGCATTACTAATGCAAATTCACTGAATTTTTTTCGTTAAAACAGGCGATAACCCCACCAAGAGGCGAGGTTACAATCAGTATAATCATAAGTGGGTGGTATTACTTTTTGCAAAATCATTATTAAAATGCCTTTAAAATGGGATTATATCTCATTATAGATGAAGCGGTTTGTAATGTATCACTGTCAGTGTTACATTAGCGATAATATGTAATGTGTTCAATACATAACGCGTGGCCTACTTCATTTCATGGTTCAAATGTATTTGAGATAAAAATCATCTTTGATTTCGGGTCCTTATTTCTACGGGGCTAATGTCATTTTTAACCAATATGACAAAACACATATTTATTAATTAATAAACGAGTTCGGTGTTGACTATTGCTCCGGGCGTTTACTCTAAAACACAACAATGTGGTAAAATGGGGATACCTTTTAAATTTGCACTCTCACAGATTGAACGTTTTGACAACTTTTTTTTTTGTCTTGGAACAAGCAAATTTTTGCGAAAATCTATAGAAACCAGTTATATAAGACTACTGACAAAAAATCAGACCGCAGATTTTTACATTTAAATTCAAAAATTGATGTTTTATGCATTTTTCTTAACCGTTAGTAACGGTTTAAGCCATAATTTAACATTAATTTTCGCACGGAAATATGAAAATCTACGATCTTTTTTTTTTTTTGTCAGCAGTCTTTTATCACTGGTTTGCAAATATTTACGCAAAAATTTGCTCATTCCAAGACAAAAAATAAAAAAGCGGTAAAAACGGTAAATCTGTGAGAGTGCAGCTTTAAACCCACATACTTTTTAATACTATTTTTTATCTTGTGTTTCTGAACAAAAATCAAAGGTAAGCCAAGAGTATATATCAGAGAGAGTGCCAGTTATTTATGACTTATGTTTGCAATCATCATTAAGGATGTCATAACGATAAATGTCACAAGCATACTGCACGTAAATCATAGGTACGAGGTTCAAGTATACCGAAACGTCGCATCGTGTTAAGTCTTTCATTAACAAAAGATGTTACAATTAATCCAGGATCATATATATCAAACGCGATATTGTATTAAAGTGGCCAAACATTTATTCCATCCTCTAAAAAATATATTTTTGAGAAGTTTTTTTTTTCTTTATTATACGAAATTCTTGTGTTCTCATTTTAATACTTAACTACAAAATAGTCTAAAAATGGTGAATAACCCAAATAAATGTCAACTAGATATCTCAATCCATGTATTGTAGTAACGGCAAGAAATGTCTTGTTCCGACTATACCTATAAATGATGCATCGTCTGCGTCAGTATTGTTATTTTTCATAGCGCATGGGAGAATTGTTCATATTTTAACGTATTTTGGTATAACGCGGGCGGGGTTTGAACCCGCGACCTCCATCACCCGTAGCAGCCCCTCAATTACTAGGCTATAGGTCGAGGCACCATCAGTGCATCCATTCAGAAGACCACCTTAAAGGGACCATCGCAAACGATAATATTCTAACAAACTACAATCATTATATTAAAAAATCGTATTGGTCACAAGTTATACTTTTAATAATTATATGACAATTTCATTAATTTATTTCGTACAAATGGTAATCAATAGTTTGAAATGATTTTAATTGTACACCGAGTAACTTTTTGTCTGTTAGTGTTTAGAAAATGAATAAGATTTATCCTTTCTAACACCTACTTTCCGGGAGGGGCCTGGGGACCTTGTTGAGGCCCATACAAACGACGTCGCGGCCCCGTAGCTCTTCGGGCTTTTCCATCCACGTCGGAGCCTCTGTCCCCTTGAATGTGTTCCCGACACCGTCCAGCCGTCCCATGGACATCCAGCGCTCCGCCATGTCCCGGTAGCCGAGGTGCGTCAGATCGATACAGCGACATTGCAGCGGACAGCCCCCGGCCCTCGCGCCGCCCTCATCCCCGCGACTCCCTGGGCCGTCCGCTACCTGCCGTCGGACGTGACCCCCTTGCCCAGGGTAATGACGCTCGCTGTAGTAATTTGCGAATGTTAAATTGAAGAAGCACACTAATCCGATCACAAACTTCATACTTGTGGTTACATCGTGAAATAAATACCAAGATAAGTCATTGCATCAAGGTGCTGTTAGCAGTCGGAAAGAACCTCTTGCATACCGTTCGATGGAAATACAACATCTATACCACCAACAGAAATGAGTGATCTTTTATCAGCATATGAAAAATAAACATATGTCAATTTTTTAGCCCTGTAATCCTTTCTACATAGTTTGACGGAGTTCTACAAGAACATCTGTTTCCGACAATGAATCCAGTGTACTTTCCCAGCCACCCTGCGCCAACTCTTAGCTTGTACTGGTAACACACTGGGATCAGCTCAACCGTTCACCCGCCCAGCATCGGCGAAAAAAAAACAACATCAGTGTACTGGTACCGCTTGATCACATCTCTAATTCACATGGTGGTAAAACTCGATGCAACGGAACAGAGTAAACTAAACTTTGAAGTTACTATGATGTTAGGAATCTAACTCTTTGTTTAAGCAGATTCTGAAATGTTACTTTGAATGTTTTTCTAATTAGTTGGACTGGTAGCTGATTCTTAATGGTATTATGCTGCAATCAATAATAGCTTAAGTTTCAATGAGTTGTCGTTTTTATGTAATAAATGTTGTCTTAAGTGGCCACCAGAGATCTTTAAAAGATTATTATCATTCGGTTTATTTTTGCGGTAACGAAGCATTCTGTCCTGTGCCATACAATTCCCAGAACTGTGCAAAATGAGCAGTTATTGTTAACATTAATGTACATCTTAGTATTTGGATTTGGAGTGCAAATGTCTGTAAATAGTCGTTGTATTTCCGCTCTCTTTCGTGATCTGATTTATATAAATTATTTGAAATAACCATTATGAAAAATCATAAGGTCATAAGTTTCGCTTTCTCTCTGACCGACAACACGTGCAGAGTTGACGTGTATCATATATCATATTATCATATATCATTCCCAATATGTGAATCGTGTCCTGCAAAGTTGCCGTACAAATTGACTTAATCATGTTTCGAAAACTCATTTGTAACCTGTCAAAAACATTTTCCTTAGATCAAATATCTACTGACTAGCTGAACATTGATCCAGTTTTCGGCAGATACAAGTCAATATTTTAAACAATAAAAAAAACATCTAAAATGTCTTTGCACGCGAACGTACACCATGTCCATAATAGAAATAGGGGGATAAACATCGGAAACTCTACGTAGATATAGCATTGAAGTTTTCTACAATTTCGAAAAGGCTTTAAAACTGTTATTCATATTCGTCATGTTTAATGAACAAAATAATCTGTTTTATTAAGATTTGCATCGGAATTGAGGGTAACTTTGATGCAATCAACATTCTTAAAAGATAATCTCGGCTCAAGTACACGTATATTATGCACGCTTACACTTAACCAAAGCTCTAGTGCAATACTTAGGGTTTTATTGGTTTCGAAGTGACTCACGAGGGGTTGCAAATTAGTTTGATTGTTTTCGTAAGTATAATATCAACTTAACAAGTAGAAAACAGAAACAATAAAATATTATAGATAATAAAAAAAGATACCAGCGATCGAATGAGGTACCCTCATAATCGAAAATCGCGAACAAGTTTAGTTGATTGCGAAATATCATAACAGGACCTTTTCAATAGTGTTAGCATTTTGTACATTTTATTAGTGTCAGTATCCTGTGTGGACTTCCCTTTTCTTCAATGAATGAACGTCATACAGCGACTTTGCATAGTGATTATTTATTTGAATAGCTAACGTTACCCCATTCTTGTAGAACGTCTCTCTTCAGTCCCCGAAAATGGTGCTAAATTGCGCACATACAAATACGATTTATCGTACCGTTGTTAAATTCCATTCATATAATCTTTCCAAATACAATGTTTTTAATTCACAAAAATTGCATTTTCAGCTACAACTGTGGCGGGCGTATTTTTTTCTCATTTTACTTGGCAAATTTCCATCGCCGCTTCCATCAGGACAATTTAGAATTTTGAGACCGAACAAGAACTAACAAAAATAATTTTGATGCAAGAAATCAAATTAATACGCGACTGAATAGATTTTAGTGTGAATATTTAGTTTTCTATCCTAATTGGAATGAGGGTAAACATAAGTTTAAAAAATACAATCAGTGATTGAAATAAGCTATAATGACCTGATTTGATATGTAACTCATAAAATAAAGTTAACGCCGTGTTCAGAGACACACGCTAAAGATTAAATAAACCTATATCCCCCTCACCCCGAATGCAACCAATCAGTCAATTCGCAGTAAAAATGTCTGCTGAACAATTTTAGCGGATATTCGAAAAATATATCATACAGATGCGTAATCACCTTTTTGTGTATAAAGGTCTTCCCTCGCTCTATAATGGCTGCAGTATGGCTTAATGCGCGTTATCGCCTGTGTTTCGTACTGTCAAAATGTAGATATTTTTTCAAGCACAGTGCTTTCCCTACACAAAGAGAAATAACCAGTGCGTCTGACCAGTGATTATTCAAAATGAAAAGGCAGTTATTAAGATTGTAGATTATCATTATGGCTAACATTTCTTCATTCAAACATGTTATATAACTGTTCACGGACATCAAAACGGTTCCTTGACATCATAGATTTAATAAAAAGAAAGCAATGTGTAATTGAGAAGTTTCAACTTATCTTACAATCAAATGATCTATCCATAGAATCTTATACATTGAAAATTGTAAATAAATATTATGTATCCCTATCGACGCGTCCTTCGGGACTTGTCTTATACAATTATACAAACTTAAAAAAGGATGAGTAAGAACTTTGAGCGAGGGCATAATGGATGATAAGATTTGCTCATGGCTTTTGGCTGTTAAAAAAGACTGCAAAACGACGTAAGCAGATATATGGTACTTGGAAACAATGATAAATACTGAGATTTATTAATCTTCAGTCCTAACTCATTTGTCCTTCAATCTTCAGGCAATACGTGTCAACTTTTACCACTGGAATAGTAGGCGATGATATAGGGTCATACAAAACAAACTCAGATCTATGTGTGCCTTTATATGAATCAGAAGGAACAAAACATGGGGTTTTCACGTCAACAAATATTTCATATATCATACGTTCAAGCACTCCATGATCACAATCTCAAATGGTCCAATACTATCATGGTTGTTTTTAAAGATAAATCATGCACTCAAACGCGTGTAAATAGTAAATACACAATACGGTGCACGGTTAGTAGGAACAACAAGTATTCTTTTCACGGTAAGTATAATTATCTTACATGGAAACATCTAAAAACAATAGAATTTAGAAATACATACATTAATTTAGTTCAGTTGAGTTGAGTTGTACAACTGTTACTCTCATGGCAAAATGCAGCTATACGAAAGATTTAAAGATGAAAGGATGCATCTCATAACCAGAAATGAATCATCTCGGTAATTCGATTTTGAGCCATACATTAATCATTAATCTAATAGGAAGCATCCATGAATCTTCAGAAAAACTCAAGCTTATAACTAGATTTGAGTTTTCAACGCGAAAACATATGTCTACCCTCATATTTTATCTTTTTGCTGTTTGCAGAAAGTCGATGCCCAAAATTTCGCTGCTTAAAAGACATTATGTTAAACGTTCATGGCTGTACTTCAAATACATCTTGGGATGCACACGACACACAATTCAGACTTATTTTTAATCATTGTAACTAAATAAAGGGCCATAACTCTGCTGTCACTGGAATTCGGCATCAACTCCATATGCTGATAAATATTCGTGTAAACTGTCAAGACTTAAGCTCAAACATTTTTAGCGATACGTACGACATAATACATCGTACATGCACTCCGTGGGCTTTGTTAAATCAACTAAGGACAATAACTATACACTAAGCCGATGCAGCCACACAGACACCCCAAGGTGCACGACTTCACACGCTGCCGAGTGCTGAACATTCCTGTACAGTTTCATTTATCTGTCCATTATGGTATTTTAGATATGCGCGACACAATATGTCGTGACGGACGTCTGCTCTATATTTATTTTCGGCCGAATGGCCGTCTGAAATCACCCTGACTTCCTGTGAAATCCACAGAAATAATGAATGAAATTTACGATTGTCATTGGTCTTTTAAACTTGAATTAGAAATCACATTGGTCATTGTATAATAAGTCAAATAAAAAACGTATCGGAAACGAGCTCTTTAGATCTATGATTGTTGAAAAAGTTTAAGAATTTGATTTCCCTGCGAACGATTTTTCCAGAAAAGTTAAATAGATCCTCTTAAAAGGGTAAACACAACGAGTAAACGCTAAAAATAGTATGTATACACATTGTTTTTGGACTTCTAAATCTAATAAGACAGCACATGGCGCTTCGTTGCCTTTTAATGGGTGAAAACATTGCTGTATTGAAAAATAAAATATGCTCAGTC
Organism: Mya arenaria; assembly: GCF_026914265.1. NCBI lineage: Eukaryota > Metazoa > Mollusca > Bivalvia > Myida > Myidae > Mya > Mya arenaria. The sequence continues at coordinate 53,675,593 of NC_069125.1, read as the reverse complement.
AATCATCGCATTTAAAAGTCAATAATAGAAATTAACTCTGTAATACTGTGCATGGTTATAATATCCCTTCAACAAGTCTAAACTAACTCAGGAATTACCCCAAAACAAGTAAACCCAAAACAATCTCTGTTACATGTCAAACATTCGGACACTGGTCATTCCGCTGGTTTAGTATGGCCGAGTATCTTTTTAAGCTCTACAATCAGGAGTAATAAGATATGTAAGATAATGAATGACAGAAAACGAAAACTGTTTTAAAGTTGAAACAAACGATCAAACCTTAGTATTAACTGCAACCAGCCAGTTTTAAGAGAAAATGCCTTCAGAACTGAAGCATTTTTTCTAACGTCACTTTTTATATTTTTAAACATGTGTGACTTGCGTTTTTTTAAATTATTAACACAAAAAATATATAATAAAAACAAGAAAAAACCGACACTTTAACCGATGTATTTCAATAATGAATTACGTAAAAACTGGCGATAACACCACCAAGAGGCGAAGTTACAATCAGTATAAACGTAAGTGGGCGGTATTACTTCATTTCAAAAAACATTTTTAAAATGCCTTTTAAATTGGATTATATCTTATTGTTAATGAAGCGTTTGTCAATATAACGATAACGATAATTAGGAATAGTTGTTCAATACATATCCGAGGCCCTGCTTCATTTCATGGTTCAAAAGAATTATGAAAAAAATGATGGCGCGTCCTAATTTCCATGATGTTTATGTCTTGAATCGTTAATTATTTTTTCTGGTGTTGAACATAAAATAGAGAGTGGATATAGCAAAACAAGTCGTGACTTTAGACCCACATTCGTTTCAATACTGCTTTTTACGAAAACTCATAGGTAAACCAAGTGTATATATCAGAGACAGTGCCAGTTATTTATGACTTATGTTCACCATCATCATTACCGTCATTATAATGAGAAATGTCACAAAAACAGTGCACGTACATCACATGGATGTTCAAGTATACCGACATGGCGCTGTGTGCTAAGACTCTCGTTAACAGAAGGTGTTACAATTAATCCAGAATAATTTATATCATGAACACCATTATATCAACTACAAAATTTCATATTCTGCAAGGTAAGAGGTCTAAAGAGCCATGTATGATTGTTTTAAGAGTTTACTGGAACCACGTCAAAATGCGTCAACGATACCTGGTTGTCGATCCCTAGTTTTGAGTTTAAATTCAGTCATTGAACGCGGCATTTATTTGTTCTTTATTCATAAAAACGTATATGCTTGAAGTGCTTCTAAACCACCAATATTACAATCCATTTATATCGGTCGAAGACCCACTTAAAGGGACCATCACATAAGGCTTGCTATCTTTGTTACGAATTATAAACTATTTTCCCGCCAATGATCAAGTTTGAAAGAGATCTGATACAATTCAATTAATTAATTAAATTCATACAACTTGATATTATTTAAAAGAACACCGAGTATACAGAAGTTTTGCCATTTGGTGTTTACTACTAGTAAAATTATATCGTCTTGAAAATTGATAAGATGAATACTATCTAGAATCTTTAAAGAAAGACCTACTTTCCGGGAGGGGCCTAGGGACCTTGTTGAGGCCCATGCAGACGACGTCGCGGCCCCGTAGCTCTTCGGGGTCTTCCATCCACGTCGGAGCCTCTGTCCCCTTGAATGTGTTCCCGACACCGTCCAGCCGTCCCATGGACATCCAGCGCTCCGCCATGTCGCGGTAGCCCAAGTGCGTCAGAGCGATACAGCGACACTGCAGCGGGCAGTCCCCGGCCCCTGCGCCGCCCTCATCCCCGCGACTCCCTGGGCCGTCCGCTACATGCCGTCGGACGTGACCCCCTTGACCAGGGTAATGACGCTCGTTGTAGTAGTTTGCAAATGTTAAATTGAAGAAGCACACTAATCCGATCACAAACTTCATACTTGTGGTTACATCGTGAAATAAATACCAAGATAAGTCATTGCATCAAGGTGCTGTTAGCAGTCGGAAAGAACCTCTTGCATACCGTTAGATGGAAATACAACATCTATACCACCAACAGCTTTATATTTTGATTGTTATTTAACTTTTATTAGAATCAGAAAAATAAACAGATGTCAATTTTTTCTGGTACTCCAGTAATCCTTTCAACAGAGTTTGACGGAGTTCTACAAGAACATCTGTTTCCGACAACGAATTAAGTGTACTTTCCCAGCCACCTTGCACAACCTCATAGTTTGTACTGATACTGGTAACACGGCAATCAGATCAACTGTTCAGCATCCGCGAAAAAATACAAATCAGTGTGTTGGTACTGCTTGATCAAATCACTTGGTGGTTAAAACTCGATGTTGTGCGACGTATTTAGTAAACTATTAACGTTACAAAAAAAAAATGAACAAAAAGGCGAATCTTACTTTGTTGACGAGAGCTGAGTAATTGCCTCTTTGATTTAAACTTGCTTTAACTCGTCTACATGTATAACTATACACATACAGTAATAAACTAACGCTGCGTTCAATTCAAAATAGGTGTTGTCTTTAATGGCTTAAAGGCCTAGTTTAATCCTTCTATAAGTGACCCCCTCCCACATCCCACAAAAGTGTATTTGTACACAACCTCTGTTAATTGATCTTAATCTTATTGACTAAATGTCTTATCAGATCTCAAATCTGAGTATCCTGCTGTGCAGTTTCAGGGGTTTCATTATAAAAATGGACCTTAAATGGCCCTGAGCCAAGAAACGAATACACAGAAAATTGGCCCCTACTGTGACACCAGTGCAATAAGCAGGAGATGCACAGCAGGGGGTTATCATGCCAAACATTCCTTGAACTAGGCATTTAAAGCGATCTTTGATCGTTTGCTATCAGTCTAATTGAACCAATACTTTTCTGGCAACGAAATATCCTGTCGCATTCCCAGAACATTATACATATTCCAAACAAGAAGTGTTTTTTGTTTGTTTTTGCATGTGATTATATTAATTTATTAACATATATAACTCTACGACAATGTTTTTAAAATAAATATATATTTATACACAATAAATGTAGTTACAATAAATTTGTTAACAATACAATAAAGATTTACTCCATTGAAAGATGATAGCAATATAAATATGTATAATGAATACTATTATAATATACTCTAAAAATAAAAAAATCTAATCCAATACAGCATTCAATTGATCATTAAAATTATGCTCAAAATACACAAACTATTTAATTGTATGGCCATTATATGGACCACAAAGGGCAGAGATTGGATAACGACATGGACACGGTGACAAACCAACACAAGAAGTGGTACTGACAGTGCTCGGAGCATTTGGAGTTTGTTAAGCATATGTTGTTAACAATCGTCGGATTCAAGCTCTCTGCGTTTTTACTGATATGAATTAATTGAAATAAATATTACAACATTCATAACTTTCCCTTCAGTGTAGCCCGCCCCACCTGCAGATGAACTATATCAAATATCTGTCCTGAGAGGCGAATCGTGTTCAGCAAACTTGCGGTGCAAATTGACTTCATCAGGTTTCACAAACACCTGTCCAAAGGCATGTCCCTTCAATAAAAACTACAAATGGGCTGAAATCTGATACAGTAGCTGACATGTATGCAAGTTTTGACCGGGAAGTACTTTTTTACTTAAATATCATTCCATACAAACGCATTTTGTACGTCTTGTTCAGCTTTGGTTCGGTGTTAAATATGCCAGTCATCTCCATTTACTTTTGGCCACCATATCTTGGTGAGAATTCAATGTAGAACATTTATTTAATAAGACAGAAATCCCCACCGACCGCAAAAGAAGCCCGCGTATATACTCACGGACAAATAAACCGGGTGTATGTATACGTCCGTGATACAATGTAAGACAATAGTTTTGTTTTAAATGCAATAAGGTCATTTTCAACGCAAGCTGTTTTGATAAAAATTACCATGTTAAAATGGCTTTAAAAACTCCAAGCAAAACATGTAAAAAATAAATGTTGAAGATGTTCATGTGTATCCAGGGTGTCTACGGTGCTGTTTCTATCCTAGGTTTTTCTCATTAGAAATAATGCTGTTTAAATAGGCAGCGCGACGATGTAAACAGATCTATGACACCAGTGCACAACGATTGACAGCTCATTTATAACAGACATTGATTTATCTCCAGTCTGGGATTCAGCATTACTGAAGTGTCTTTCAATCTTCCAGCTAAAGCAATCTTGTTTTACTTCAGACATAGTACGCTCCGTTTAACTGTAATGTATTTCTGTCGTTTTGATATATGTTATGTTGAAATAGGACTTCTTTACTTAAATTGTTTTATGAAATATATACATATATGTGCCTGTAAAGGAATTAGAAATTTACATATATGGTATATGACAAATATATCATTCATGTACTTTCAAACACAGTCTCAAATGGTCCTATACAATGTCTTGTATGAACATATGCGTACACAAGAGGCTTTAATTTCAGTATGAAGAAAAAGTATTCATATAATGATAAGTATATTAGGCCAACAGGCACCCACTATATTATTAAGAAATGTAGACAGTCATTTCGTAACAAAGTAGTCTAGCAGGGGAAGATGCAGCTTTGCGCGAGATTTCAAGACAGCAAGTCTGAGTTTCAAGATGAAACCAATCTGCAAGAGGGCATCTAATTACCAGACATGATTCCTTTCTGTAATTCAATTTTGATTTGTACCTAAATCATTACCCTGATATGAGGCATCCATGAACTTTCAGATTTTTTTTGGCTACCATCATAATTGAATTCCGAGGTTATATTTCCAGGAATGATAATTTCATATTTATCAGTATTTAGTTTATCAAAATTGAAATTAAAATTGACAACATTTATTAGTTAACATATGGCAAAATAATTGCAAAAAAATGAACAAAAAAATAAACAAGGGTTTTTAATGTGTATTGTTTTATTTTTTGTACATTGCAATTTTGTACACTATTTTTCTCACTCATATCTCATTAAATATTAAGTGCATACAACATTGTCTTTAAAACACAACATTATACGTGGAAGTCCTGCATTAAGGTTTATGTCTCTTCTTCATTTTCTTCTTGTGTTTCGAGTGGTCTTTCTTTTCCGGCTCTGGCTCAGCTATCTTCCTCTTCTCTGCCAATGTGCTAGAAAACATAAAGAAACAGAACATAAAGTCAGAGTTTAATTTTTCCTGCTTTTTAAAATAGATTTCCCTTAAATTCTTAAATTCGTATTGTGATAAATGCCATTCTTTTCATCCCAGTAAAGCCTTAACTGTTCTTCCTGAGGCACTAAACTGATATATTTTTTTATTAAATTTAATTTTAGCATTGAAATTCCAATCAATCCAAACAAAGTTCTAACCTTTTCACACTGATAAGGCCCTTCTTGCCCTTGTGAAGGGCCTGGTCCCAGTCCTGTTCCGAGCCCTTGATGGTGTACTGTTTCAGTTCTCCATCCCGTAGCGCCGCCATCTGTTCACGTTGTTTGGCCTTCACCTCCTTCGCAGCTTCATCCTTGGAAATTGTTATTAATATACTTAATATCAAAGGCAGCAAAATGTATTCCATTCAGACTTTATGAACATCTCAGTACCTTGATTCAATGAAACATCATTTAAACATGTAACCATTCTTATAAACAAATGTGACAAAATTAAAGAAATCAGGTTGTAGAAAGAATATTTTAAGAATAATATGGTAACTGGGATAAGCTTCAAATGGTTTCAAATCAGTATCAATCTGAAACTACCAAAACTAATATTGTCAATGACTTTCATTTAAATCTGTTGAGAACAGTTCACTTACCAGTTCCTCATCAATGGTCTGCTGTGCGGGCGTGAGTGTGAACTCCTGCCTGGCCACCATATCACGCTCCACATGGGCTTCCAGCACACCCCTGAGGCTTTGAACTAGTTTTCGCACCACCTTGTTGAAGAGCCCGAGAAGCTGGGCGGCTGGCAGGTCCAGCTCACGCTCAAGGTCATCAACGGTCTTGTGCTGCAGACCCAGGCCCAACAACACACCCTGACAGAGGAGAGGGATATTTGTAAATTTTTACAATAATTAGAATGGTTGTCATGGCAATTAAGAAGGCAAATATGTGGTTTCAGCATAAGTTGTCTCCAATGACTTTCAAAACGTTATACCAATAATACAGAACACAACATGCTGGATAAACCCACGTAAGTTATACATACAAAAGTTGTTGCCCATGTATGACAACACATGCAGTTGTCATGTGAAACTGGTTATGGTATACATACAAAAGTTGTCTCCCATGTGTCATTTTCAACAAAAAGCTAAAGACCCATAAATGAATAGAACTTGAGCTATACAAAGGCTTGTAACAAAACCACATTTTTAAACACTGTGTGGTGTTTTTTAAACCAGGAACTTGCCTCTTGCACCGTCTTTTTCAACATAACGAAAAATGTGGAAATATAAAAATATCAACATCTGTTTGTTTATCTTCAAGATGTGAAAATACATTAACATAGTTATCATTAAAAACCATACTATGCATCATTTCACTTCTTCAAATTAATCCATCTTTCACTTTGAAACAAAACAACTAATACAGTTGAACCCCGTTCGCTCTAACTCCCTTGGCTCAAATTCCTTGTTGGCTCGAACTAGATGTAAAAGACCGATTTCTTTATACTGAAAGTAAACAATCCCGCTTGACTCGAACTTCCCAAGGCTCGAGGTATTTTCGCCGGTCTCTGGGAGTTTGAGCCAATGGGGCTTACTGTATATGTATGATCCAATATATACTCACAGACTGTATGACACTGAAGTGTACATCTATAAGGTCAGTGAATACCATGCGCGCCAGGATGGGAACCAAATCCATAATGAGGTGGTAGTCCACCATATTCTGGCTATACAACTCCAGGCGCTTCAAGTCGTAACGGGTGATGTACATCTCTAGCTCACTTCTTGTCAGGCTTTCTGAAACATTTAACAATATAGAATCACATGTCTAACTAGCATACTACAAAGTAATTATGGCAAGTGAAGTTAAAATTACTAGTTGCATTCATTCAGGCCACTCTTGAAATGAGACTTCATGTAAGACACTTTAATTAATCAGTTATCAGTCTGCATACAACGTTTTCAGTATCATAAATAATGGTATATGTAGTGTTTATACTCTTGTTTTCCTCCTTGAACTGCTTCTGTTGCAGGACATTGAGGGCCATGGCTGGAGTGAAGGCTCTGAACTGGTATGACAGCAGGGATACAAACCGACGCCGGAAATCTGAATGTATTAATTTGACTTATCCAGTCCATAACAAAAAACATTTGTTGCCCAATAGATTAACCAAATATGCCCTAGATCAATCCCTTTGCGGACCATGGCACATTAAAAATACTTAAGCATTTAGTTCACATCTTTAATATTCAGACATCACTCAATGTTTATTTCACATACTGACCCATTGATTAAGCCCCTACATTCAATATTTTTTAAGAATGGGCTCATGGAGTATTACAGAGGCCTGCTTAGATCCCCAACTTTTAAGAGCGTTTTATTACACCTGGAACTTTTCTTTGCTCTGTCTTCTCAGGATAATGACAAATGTTGAAATATAAGCATTTCCATATTGTCTCTTGTCCTACACCACAATGTGTGAAAACTTCAAGAATGTTATCATTGAAAACCATACTATGCTACATTTCACTTCTTTAACTTGATCCATCTGTCAGTCAACACTTTGAACAAAACAAATAGATAGCCATAATTTAACAACCTATAATAGATACATCTTTAATGCCATGGCATACAAAAAGCGAACTTGTTACACTACCTTTCCAGAATGCTGGTAGCCAGGTCGAGTCAGTGTCTCCTGTGTTGAGGGCCTTCAACATGATACAGGAGTGTTCCCCAGTCAACTCATTGGTTGTCTGACGCAAGTACACTGGTGCAAACCCACACTTCTTCCAAAATCTGCAGAATCAAGTCATGTATTATACAGTTTGTCTAAAATAAGTAAATAATGAGGAATCATAATCAAAGCAACAGATGAATAAACACTGGGTTATCATGTAGGGGGGCACAATATATATATTTACCTGAATGTTAGACTCTGTTATGAACAGTTATTAGCTTAATTTTGATCAACCATACCAGTATTATATAAAAAATATCTTTTTAAATAAGATATGACCGAGAGTTTACCTGGAAATGATTATTGGCAATCTTTGAAACATTTCTTCAGGTACGTTTTCTTAATACAAAATTGTAAACAACATCTGTATTTACCTATTTTATAAGCCATTTAATTCAAATGATGCCATATACACATCATATATGAAAATAATGCACATGAAAATGGTAACAATCAACCCTACCGTAGTAGGTCGGAGGTCATGCCATAGGAGACCCCTAGGTAGTGTAGTTTCTCTGCCCGTCTCTCATTGAGCTTCATAAGAAGGGGTGGGAGGTGTTTCTTGGGGGTAAGGCGCTCCTCTAGCAGCCCCACGTCATCCTCCCCCACAGTGGGGGATGACATATCTTCAACCCCAGGCCCCTCCCCCAGGTCTTGGATACCACCCTCATAGTACTGCTCCAGTAAGCCCATGGCCCGCTTACCATAACCCATCTGTGAAGGTCAAGTATATTTCATATGTAATAAATAATCAAGATAAAATCTATTTGTAAATTAAACAAGTAATAATATAGATAGATTTCATGACAAAAATGCATGCAAGAAACTTGTAAACTGTTGCGATGGTTACATACATGCCATATTTTCTGGAGACCATTCAGGGGGATTTGTTCAAAAGGCTGAAAATTCAGGGGGATTTTGATTGTATTCAGGGGGATTTTTTTAGCAGGTCTAAGTTGGCGAAATTTTAACGCATTTTTAGACGCAAGTATGAAAAAATGTTTACACATATAGTTTGCTTTGAAAACCTCTTAACTTTTTCATTATACAGAATTATTTTATGTCATGATTTATCATATTTTTATGATACACTGTCATGTCATACTGTAATGCACTTGCAGAACAAAATATGTCATTGAAAAAATATGTTTTCGAGACAATTAAATGAAATTCACCTTCCTCCAAAGTCTTTAAAAAAATTGTGCTTTAATCAGCTTTGATGACTTTCAGACAATAAGGGAATAGAATAAATATTATTAATTTCTTCCTTCCAAAAGAGTAATATTTCTTTGCCTTTGATAATTACTACAAATTAATTGATCACTTGTTGTAAGTTTCCTATTGGAGAGTTTCACTCACATACTGTGGTTTCACTTTGTCATTATTGCCTGATGTAAAATTTAAAAAAAAATAAAAAATAAAAAAAAAAATATTTTTTTTTTATTTTTTTTAAATTCCGGGGGATTTTTATCTCCCGCCGGGAGACCGGGGGATGGATCGAAATTCCGGGGGATTTTTCCCCCCGCCGGGGGATATGGCATGTATGTGGTTAAACATGTATTCATGTACAAACTTTCTTTGTGGTTAAGAATTTTAGGATAAATGTAATCAAAATGTAAGTTATCAACCCCTACCCCTTGATAATCTGGATGTGTGGCTATCCTGACCACTCTTGCTCCAGACAAACTTGGAAAGTCATGATCCTGGAACTACAGTAAAAGATCATATTGTTAGCAGATATTGATAAAGTTAATAATACATTAACAATCCAAATCAATTTCCTCATATTGTTAAAGCTGTCTTACAAACCATTACTAATGAGCTGTTTTACTACATACATGTAGGTAATAGTCGATAATTCTAAACAGATAAGTCCTAGTTACCTGTTGTGATACTGTCCACGGTATGAGGTCACCAGATGCCCGTTTCCCACGAGACAGGCTGTTCATGATGGAGGACTTGGAGATCTCACCCTCCAAACACACCTGTATTCAAATTAATACCATACAGACCTTACATGATAAAAATATATATAAATCAGGTCCTGCTATTTAGAAGCAAAATCATTTAAAATCAATAAACAGCACTGACTTCGATCGAAGTGCTGTATTTAATTTTCAGTGTAAAACAGGCAAATAAGAAGTAAAATCTTCTTACTATTAATTAAAGAGCATCTTAAGAATGTTCATTGAAACAAAGAAGTACATTTTAATCAGGCAGGTTTTATAAAAACAATTACTCTGAAACGAAGTTACTGATGGAGAATATGTTCTAACCTGAAGCACACAGAGGACCTCTGGCAGACCAGCCTGGTTGGCATCCACTGGCCCTAGCAGTACAAAAATGTGGTGGGCGGGCGCATCCGATAGCAGTTGTAAGTCATTAGGCGTGTTCTGCAAATCATAAGCTACATGATAAACTTGTATCATTTAGAAACAGTGTGGCATATAAATTCTTTACCATTTATTTATGGATTCATTTAAGATATTAGTATTTACAATCTTATATCAGAGACCATTTCTGTTAACCACAAGAGATTTACGCTTTTTGTTCTGTTTTTAACGAATATAATTTGGAAAAAATTGAGAGTTTTATACTATTTACTTACTCCACATGTGACACTTCTTGACCAATCATAATTGTATTAAGTAAGGTATGTACAGTCGAAAATCGTTGGCTTGATATCTCATGGCTTGATATCCTCGTTGGTTCGAACCAGATTAAAAGGACCGGTTTTTTTTACTCCTTGTTTATATAAAATTCGATTGGATGGCTCGATAGCTTGAGGGTCGATATTTCTCCACGCTCGAAGTCATTTTCGCAGTCCCAAGTAAGAATTTCACACTTTGTATTGTTTGCTTGGGTCGATGTTATTTTTCGCAGGTTCAGGGAAGAATCTCACACCTTCATTTGTTTGCTTGGCTTCATTTAGCACAAGGCGCTAATAGATAACAAGAGTGACACTCACAAAATACGCCCATCAATAATTTCTTGGATTCTAAGACAACTTACTGTCACATTGGCCCTTTGAGAAGCAAGCTTTTCAAGAAGCAAATGATTTGGCACAATATGGCATTAACAGTAGAAAAAAATTATTTTCAGCAAGTTTGGTGAAGGTCAGATGAGAATTGTTCAAGTTAGAGAGTAGACAAAGCTTAAATGGCAAGGGCAGTAATCCTGAAGTGCTTCGGGGCATTTGGCTGATTATCATACTTGACCGATTTATTTTACCAACAAATATTTTCAGCAAGTTTGGTGAAGATCAGATGATTACTGTTCAAATTAGACAGTGGACAAAGCAAAAATGGCAAATTTTTACCAATTCAAGGGCCATAATCCTGAAGAGCCTGGCTGGTTATAGAACTTTGCCAAGAATATATACCAACAAACATTTATAGTAGCAAGTTTGGTGAAATTCGGATAAAAACTGTTCAAGTTTGAGAGTAGACAAAGCTAAAATGGCCAATTTTGATAAATTCAGGGGGCCATAACTCTGGAGTGCCTAAAGCGATTAGGCTGGTTATCGAACTTGACCTAGATATTTCACCAACAAACACTTTCATGAAGTTTGGTGGAAATTGGATGAGAAATGTTCAAGTTAGAGAGCGGACAAAGCTAAAATGGACAATTTTGACAAATTCAGGGGGCCATAACTCTGGAGTGCCTAAAGCGATTTGGCTGGTTATTGAAGTTGACCGAGATATTTCACCAACAAACACTTTCATGACGTTTGGTGGAAATTGGATGAGAAATGATCAAGTTAGAGAGCGGACAAAGCTAAAATGGCCAATTTTGACAAATTCAGGGGGCCATAACTCTGGAGTGCCTAAAGCAATTTGGCTGGTTATCGAACTTGACCTAGATATTTCACCAACAAACACTTTCATGAAGTTTGGTGGAAATTGGATGAGAAATGTTCAAGTTAGAGAGCGGACAACATTGTGGAGTCGCCCGCCCGCCCGCCGCCCGCCCGCCATGGGTGTTCCCATAATACGGCCATCGTAAGATGGGCGTATAAAAATTGCTTGATTTTATTCTAATTATTATCAAATTTAAATGGTTTAACAGTTCGAATAAACATGCCATCACTTGAAGTGCTGTTTCTAATTGTTAACCATCTATAAATTTCAATGCATTTTGATATAACTTATAGCTATGTTTGTGTAACCCACTGTTTAAAATTGCTTGTTTGTTGTTTTCGCAATAATGTTTTTTTATAATAAATAAAAAAAATTCAAATGATATTTTCTAAGTATCGAATAAGTCATGTTCAAACTGCACGATGTGTAACTATGTATAATAAATACTCTTCTCTTGCGAAGATAGCGTAGCCAATAACAAACGAGGTAAACAAGTAAAAAAAATAACATTCTGTAAGCAATCCCGCTTGGCTCAATATTCTCAAGGCTCGAAGTATTTTGGCCAGTCCCTAGAATATCCAGCCATTGAGTTTCGACTGTAATATGAATATTTACTTGACATTATAGCACGTTGCTACCTACCTTGTAGTGTGAGGAGACATACAGCCCCATAACTCTATGAAGGAAAGCCTCTGAAGCCTTATGATAGGAGAACAGTGTGTCTCTGTTCACATAATAGAGGTCACAGAGTTCCGGAAGAGGACAGCCAGAGGATATTCGTGGCACTTCGCTCGCGTCCAGACACAATAAACCATTCAACCATTTCTCAACCGGGTCTTTGTCTGCATATCTGATAGACTCATTTAGCACAAGTTCATGCAACACTCTTCCTGACACAGATGACGTGTTGTCAGACTTGGCTGTCATAGCAACCGTCTTCTTCACCTCAGAGGTTGTACCCCCGAAGGTCAAGGACTGCTGACGGAGTTGCTGGATGAGTTTCAGGGACAGGGACCTGCCTGTACCCTCATAGCTGGCAATAGACAGATGAAATATAACATAAATATTTTCTATTTTCGGAAAAGCAAAAAGAATTCTTATGCAAGACAATACCGGTAGTTACAAGAGATGTAAAAAAAAGAGTAAAAAGTAAAAAAAGGTAAAATAAATATTGCTCAAAACAACAAAATGTTGAAAAAATTTATCTGCAAGAATGCTTACCCATTAACAGTGGATGACAAGAACACAAGGTAGGGCCCCAGTAGGTTCTTGACCAGGGGCAGGGGGATTGCCGCAGCCTCGTCTATACACACAAGCTCTGCCTGACCCAGTTTGTTGGCATCAGTTGGGTGGATGTACTGTAAAATGTAGGGAAAGAGTTCATTGGATACATTTAAGAAGGTAAGATATATGGCCCATGTAGGTTCTTGACCAAGGGTAGGTGGATCGCCGCAACCTCATCTATTCTAACTTATTCTTTGGTATCTACAGTGTTGGTGTCAGTTGGCCAGATGTATATCAGAACATGAGAAAAAGTTAAGAAATGACCAATCACTAGCAACTCTCAATCTGAAGGTGTCTCTTATTTAACCAGGAAATGATCATGCAATTAAATCAACAACCTTTTGTCATAACTAAAGCACCACAAGCAAAGGCAAAAATATGTTGTCTATATTTTCTCTGACAGTGGAAAAGGTTGCATATCATATAATTTAGGGCTAATCCATTTCAACATATAACCCCCGGGGGAAAGGCACTTTTAAATTATGCCACCCCCTACAGAAGCAAATTCACCCTTGTGGGGTCTAAATTAGCAAAAAAGACAGCCACCTATATACTATTTGAATACCGGGGTAATTGCCTTCCCCTCGTGGGTTATATGTTTTACTGGAATAGCCCTTACCAAATTGACACGTACAATGTTCATTATTAATTTTATCATTGTTTCTGAGTGTACTGTAGATCTTCCAAATTTCATGCAATTTTTTTTAAGGATCCAAATAATGTATTTTTTTTCATGGCAAATTCACTGCTGAAAATTCCATCTCTGCGAACCACTGAAGCAGTATGTATGTACCTAAACTTGTATTTCTTTTCAAACAAAAACCTAACAGATCAGCTAGCACAAATAAATAACAGCTAGTACTATTTAATAACTGTCTACATAAACAGCGTAGAATAAGAAACAAGAGCTGTCACAGAGACATCACGCTTGACTATTCCGCCGCTTTTCGGTGTATGGATAGAAAAGTTTTGGCGAAACATGCATGGATCACTGTAAGATTAGACTTCAATGCAATACATGATGTGCTGAGATATTAACATAAATTGAATTGGAAAATATTTGAGGTGAGGCATGATGGTGAACAAGCATTCAAAGTTTCAAAGCCAGATGTCAATAGACTTTGAAAATATCTGAGGTGGTACGCAAACTTTAATGTAAATTCTAAGTCGTAAAAGGGGCATAATTCTGTCAAAATGCTTGATAGAGTTACCTCCTCGTGTGTATAAGCTGGAGGCATCATGGTGTACAAGTGTGCGAAGTTTCAAAGCCAGATGTCAATGGACTTTGAAAATATTTGAGGTGGTATGCAAACTTTAATGTAAATTCTAAGTCGAAAAAGGGGCATAATTTTGTCAAAATGCTTGATAGAGTTACCTCCTCCTGTGTATAGGTTGGGGGTATGATTGTGAACAACATGCGATGTTTCAAAGCCAGATGTCAATGGACTTTGAAAATATTTGAGGTGGTACGCAAACTTTAACGTAAATTCTAAGTAGAAAAAGAGGCATAATTTTGTCAAAATGTTTGATAGAGTTACCTCCTCCTGTGTATAGGTTGGGGGTATGATGGCGAACAAGTGTGCAAAGTTTCAAAGCCATACATCAATGGAGTTTAAAAATATTTGAGGTGGTACGCAAACTTTAATGTAAATTCTTAGTAGAAAAAGGGGCATAATTTTGTCAAAATGTTTGATAGAGTTACCTCCTCCTGTGTACAGGTTGGGGGCATGATGGTCAACAAGTGTGCAAAGTTTTAAAGCCATATGTCAATGGACTTTGAAAATAATTGAGGTGGTACGCAAACTTAAAACGTTAATTCTAAGTAGAAAAAGAGGCATAATTTTGTCAAAATGCTTGATAGAGTTACCTTCTCCTGTGTACAGGTTGGGGGCATGATGGTGAACAAGTGTGCAAAGTTTTAAAGCCATATGTCAATGGACTTTGAAAATATTGAGGTTGTACGCAAACTTTTAACATAAATGGTTACGCCGAAGCCGACGCTTGGGTGACTAGGATAGCTCTCCTTATTCTTCGAATAGTCGAGCTAAAAATGACTTCCTTTGCATAAAGCATGTTCCATTTTTGTTGAAGGAATACTGACTTAAACTATCAAGTTACCTGAATGGTTTGTCTGTGTTCTCTGAAGATGTTCACTCTGACAATTGCCTTGTTGAAGTCAGGGTTTGTGGACTGCAGAATCTCATAGTCAAGATGCTCCTGAGAAGAGGACAATTTTACTTTGCAATTATGGTACAGCATTGAGGGATTACAATTTATTAACATGATGTTACATGTATTTGATTAAATAATATTAATTTTATTAAGATTTGTCTTTAGATTGCAAAATGTTCATTTACTCCATCAATAATAGATATTTCAAATGTATTTGGCAGTGTCACTGTGGAAGGGAAATAATAAAACTATTATATTATTCAACTTTTAGAGAAATTGACCTCATACCTGATATTCTAAGGCATCAAATCCTTTAAAGATAAACTCAAACAATGTCTTCAAATTTTCTGGACTAGGTGAAGTCACAAATATGTTGGAGTATCCAAATCCGACTGCTGTTGCTATGGCAAGACCAAGGGTGGCTGACTTGCCCCGCCCTCTTGCTGCCGTCATGGCTACCGTACTGCGCAGTGTCTTTTCGGATATTGCCTCTACAAACTTCAGTAAAGCTTTGCCCTGAAAGTCGTAATCGATGGAAGAACATTACATAAAGTTAATTCTTATTATATTTTATCATTGAAGTTTTATTATAAAGCAATAATTAACCTTTGGTATAAAAGATATAATGCTATAAATGATGGGCTATTCCATTCAAATAATATTCGGACAATAAACCGATCAAGAACTTGAGTAATTGAAAAAAGTTGATTTTGTTTTTGAAAGTGACATGTTTATACACCCTGTTGGTCATCGTAATATTTTCACCCTTAAATAAGCCCTAATTTATGTACTACATCATAATCTCACAACAATTGTCATTCAATTTCTTAAGTGTCATTAATGTACCTAGCAGGGATTAGAGGGTCTGTACATTGTGTCTTGTTGGCAATGTGTTCACACTGTTCCATCATCTGTATGTCTTGCATTTAGTGAAATTCAAAATAATATTTTTTTATCTGAGGACTCCAGTAGAAGATAAGTATAAGAGTACTTGGATGATTGATCGAGTACTCGGGTACTTGGTTGCCATCCCTAATTTAAACATGCAAACTAACCCAGGAAGGCACTTTTAGAAACTTAAATAAAATGAAGCTAAACACATACAGGAACATAATAGATTCATTTACTTTGCCTACCTGGCGAGGGTTTAAGTTTAACTTGCATAGCCTTGACTTAATTTTTCGAAAAAGCAGTATAGATGAAAATATGGAGATATGAAGTGTGTCGGAAATATCTTATAATATGTTTTTTACCTGATCAAGGGTACGACAACATTTGACAAGTGCCCCTACAGGCTGGGTGTCCTGGAGAGAGTCTTTCAGGTCCCGCAACTCCTGCTCAGCCGGGGACAAACTTTCCTCCTTTAAACAAAGGACAATCAGTCATCATATAATCAAAAGTCGCTCATAGATAAAAATATCCCAATTCAAAATGGAGAAACAAAAACCATCATGTTTAAGGAAATTGCAATTCTCAATATTTTGCAGAATAAACATCAAATTCAAATTATCGAAATTAAAAATAAAATACAACGAACTTGAAAACACAGCAACACTATTTTACATGTAAGTGTGATTCTTTTTTAGACTTTATACATGCTGCTAATTCACCAATTTCTATGCAAAATTGTTTGTCTGCCAGAGTGTTATACAAACAGATTTTGAGTAAGTCGGAAATTTATTCTGAATCTATTCCCCTTCAGCATTGCTACTCCCAACTTCTTACCACAGTTTTAGCTGGTACAGGCTGAATGGAGAGGATATGAGAGGAGAAGGGCAGCAGGTTGAACTGGTCATCTATCACCATACAGTTCGTGCATGAGGCCATTGACAGAATAAACCTGTACAAATACAAATTCATTACTTTTAATTAAGTTTTGTGATGATTGGACAAAGGCTTCTGAAGTTATTGATAAGACAACATACTAGATGCTGCCCGGCTGCCCATTCGCCGCAGGTTATAACACAATTAACACAATATGTTCTATGCATGGGCATTTAAAAATGAACAATTCAATGTGACAGTTGTAAGATCCAACTAGAGTGCCGAGGAGCAACTCCAGGACTCATCTGTTTGTATGTGCATAACTTGACAACTATTAAAAGTCAGAGATATGGGCAACATGCTAACTCAGCTACATTTAAATACCTTGAAAAGCTTTCGAGTTATGGCCACAGATAAAGATTTTGCATGTTGTTCCTTTTAAAAAAAGGGATATAATTCAACAATACTTAAAGTCAAAGTTATCGGCCTTGTTATTCTCGCTCATATAGTCTTGAGCAGCAGTTGTACCAAGTTTCATTTGAATATCTTGAATAGTTTTGGAGTTATGGCCAAGGTTTTAAAAGGTTTGTATTATTTTTAATTTTTTTTAAAACAAGCATTACTCAATTACTTTTAAGTTAAAGTTAAAGGCTTTGCTATAATGTTGCAAGTGAGTTTTGGCACTACAATGCTTCTTCCAAAAAATCAAATGAGTTAAAAATACTTACTAGTATTTCTTCTAAATTTCATATCAAAATATTGTCAGAATAAAAAAGGAGAATTTAGAAAAGCCTGGTTCAGTATGTGAATCTCATCATAAAATTATTGTCCAAAGAAACAGGTACCATATTCTTTCAATTAATTGGATACCTCACTCAAATTTATTCCATTTTTCTTTCAAAACTGCTAACCAGTCTTGATCCCACTGAACAAGTTCATATTTTGAAAAAACCCTTCAATATTGTTAATGCACTTACCTTTCATTGAACCTGCCGACCACATCCTGATGGGCCTCTGTTCTGTACCGTGAATGAACATCCTACAAAAGATATATGTACAAGCTAAAATATTTTAACTGTCTGGAAATAATTTCATGATGCAAACACAAAATGATGGTCAATTTACTTCAAAATCATCAATAGTAACCAAGCACCTTTTACATACATAGAAATATAAATATCTGAGCACATTAAAACTCTCTACAGATAAACATAAAAATTGTCCATAGAAAGTTAATTTTAAAGCAAATTTATAAAGACATTTTGCTCATACAATGTTACAGCTTGCTTATATATCTTACCATGGTCATGGTGTATAGCTGTTTGAGGGAGTTCATAGAGTTGAGCAGGATGGTGATGATGCCCCCACCCTCCACAGTCTCTATGGTCCTAGCTAGTAGGTTTGGTGTCAGGGCCTCAAAGTCCTGAATAAATAAATGGTTATTTTGATACCATGATATTTTTTTAGTGTGATTGGAAAAAAATGAAGACCAGATTGCTTTGTACAATATATTTTCTTCTCTCATATATATATATATTTAATCCTTTCCAGTTAAAACAAGAGCTGTCACAGAGACAGCGCGCTCGACTATTCCGCCACTTTTCAATGTAAGGATTGAAAAGTTTTGGCGAAACATGCATGGATCACTGTTAGATTAGATTTAAATGCAATACATGGTGTGCTGAGATATCAACATAAATGTAGTTTCATGCAAAATATTTGCACAGAGTTTCTAAGTCTAATAATAAAGGGCCATTATTTGCAAAATACAGTTATCTAACTTGGTTATTCAAGTAAGTTGGGTGGTTGAATACCATTGTTTAAAGTCTCAATGCAATACATCAAATAGTTGCTGAAATATTATCCTATGTGTGCTAACATGCAAAACCTTAACCAGAATTTCTAAGTCGCATAATAAAGGGGCAAAAATTAATAAAGGGGCAAAAATTATATTTTATAAAAGATAGAGTTTTCTTACTTGATTAAATAAGAAGGTTAAATAGATGGGAGCCTGTGTGTATAGTTTCAATTCAATACATGATGTATTCGCTGAGGTATTGACTTTAAAGTGGTTACATGCAAAACCTTAACCAGAATTTCTATGTCGAATAAAAAAAGGGGCCATTATTTTAATTTAATGCAAACTGGAGTTATCTTACTTCGTTATTTAAGTAGATGGTTGAGTACCATTGTATAAAGTCTCAATGCAATCCATCATGTAATTGCTGAGATATTAACCTATGTGTGCTTACATGTAAAACCTTAATCAGAATTTCTAAGTCAAATAATAAAGGCCCATAATTTGCATTAAATCAAAAAAAGTGTTATCTGGGAATACATATCTAATGTTTCAATGCAATACATGATATATTTGCTGAGATATTGACTTAAATGTGGCTACATGCAAAACCTTAACCAGAATTTCTAAGTCAAATAATAAAGGGCAATTATTTTGCATTAAATGCAAACTAGAGTTATCTAACTTGGTTAATTTAGTAGGTTGGATGGTTGAGTAACATTGTATCAAGTATCAATGCAATACCTCAGGTAGTTGCTGAGATATTAACCTATGTGTGCTTACACGCAAAACCTTAACCAGAATTTCTAAGTCGAATAATAAAGGCCTATTATTTGCATTATATTCAAATAATTGTTATCTAACTTCATTAATTTAGTATGTAAGATAGTTGGGAATACATATTTAAAGTTTCAATGCAATAACTGATGTATTTACTGAGATAATGACTTAAAGGTGCTTACATGCAAAACCTTAACCAAGGTGTGACGCCAACGCCGACGCCACCACCGACGCCACCACCGACGCCAGGGTGAGTAGTATAGCTCTCCTTATTTTTCGAATAGTCAAGCTAAAAATGCTAGTTTAAATGAATTGCTTTAAAAAATAGAACAAGCATATAAATCTCTTGAGAAGCATTCCAGAAATATGGCATGTAAGAGATAATGATGTGTTTTTTAGAATCGTTAAAAATCAGCTGGACTAATGTCAAAACTCCTGGATTTCTGAACAAAATCCCCTGGGGAGGTCTCAAGGAAAATGGCATGCATGTGTATATCTGTTTGAGGGAATTCTTCAGTCTCTATGGTGTGAACCACTAGGTTCTGTGTCAGTCTGGGGCCTGTTTCATTATAGGATCTTAGTCATCACTTTTTCAATAAGCTTAAATATGTATAAACATCACAAATGGAATAAAGTTTATTGTTTATAACTTATAGTAACCTCAACTTTGTGTTCATTTTAAATACTAGTTAAAGTGCAATTCAAACAAAATATTTATGTACTAAATCAGTGTTCTCAATAAGAAATTTGGAAAACTAAATGAATTTTCAGTAGAATAAGTATAAGCTGGTCGGTAACTTCACCATTTGAGACAGTTTAACCGAAACTTATTGAGAACCCTGACTAAATTACCAAAAATATGACAGTTATTTATTTATACACTTGTCTTTCGATAGAATTAACCTGATGCTGACCTTCATGCATGAATATAATTTACTGTGGTCATGGGGAGGATATCAGTTTCCACAAGCGCTTCGTTCATTCTCGCAATAAGTTTAGCGTCAGTTGCCTCTATCCAATTATTTGATAATCAGTTAAAAAGCAAGAATAATTGTATATTCACCTAGTACAGCTAGTGATAAACTTGACTGCAGACCAATTATACTTCACACACACACGTGTGGAAAATACAGGGAATATACATTAACAACATCAGCCAGAACATAAGTAATACCATGATTATAACTCTGCATTAGATCCATTAAAAATTAAATTAATAAAACATAAAACAAACTATTTCATTCAACAAATGTCTGTTGGCTCAAACTCGTAAGCAAGAAAAATCAATATTTTGATTATACTATAAAAATACAAACCCACTACCAACCGAGCTACTATCAGTTGATACGTTGTCAACAAATAAAGTATTACAATGCGTTTCATACATTTATCGATACAAAAGATTGAAAGACATATTTATAAAATAATTTCGCTGTGTAATCATGCAAAAATCTCTGGAGAATCAAATCAATATGGTCAAGAAATACCATAAAAAAAAAATTAACATAATTTTATCTGAGATTATAGTTGATACTAATGTACACACATGCCTTTTTTCCAAATACTGTTGACATTCGAAAGAAACATTTCCTCACTAACCTGGAGAACGCACATGCCGTATGTGTTTCCAAGGATTTTGTGCGTCTCTGCATAGTAGCAGTATCTGATGGATGTTGCTGAGATGAACAGCTCAAAAGGATCGTCTTCCTTGACATCAAGTTTTCCACTGGATATCTTCTTCTGAAGCTGTCGCATTCGCTTTTTACGATGGCTGCATACATACAAGTTCATGGACATTACATTTTTTAATCTAAACTCATACTGTAGTAAATGCAGTTAGAAACATATTAGCTGTGTTAATCTCCATGTTCTCCTATTAACACTTAAATACTTTACTGACATGTATGTTAAATTGTTACTTTCACAAAAGGTTATAAATACATGTACTTATGTTTATCTGTCAGTAGATCTTGCCTTTTGCTTTTCAATACAGTTAACAAAATTAAACTTTGATAAAACAATCTTTTGATTCATTTATTGCCTTTCACCATACAAACACTTTACCTGCTAAAGCCCAATTCTTTCTTGTAACACCACAGAACAGATGGCCTGGCTTTGACTTGAGCTTTAGACAGCATATGATGCAATATCACCACCTAAAACACAATTTGGAGGTCTATTTGTATATGACCTACACAGGTACTTGCTAAATGTACATATGAGTAATGACAAAGAAATATATCAGATCAACTCAAAACTATCATGTCTTCACAAGTGTAAAACTATAATATATTGACAATTTAAAACAAGAAATAGATTGCATGTAACAAATCAAGAAGCTGAGATCTTGTTCTCAATTGACTTCTTCATGTAAGAGTTTAAATTAAGCAAAAAAACATGTTCATGAAATTTTGCCATATAAACCTGGTCTCTGGCATGGTCTCCAATGACCACAAACATTGTTCTGTGTCCTTCTGCAACACCATTTTCAATCAGGACACGTATCCGATTGTCAATCTTCTTTCTCACCATTTTGTGAGTTATGAACTGACAGATCAAAAGCACTTGGTCTGAAGCAAATAAAATAAAAGTTTTGTAGAGAAACACATAAATGAATGAACATCAGACATTGCAAAAACACAGGGTCCATCAATCCTGAATGGCAAATTTGGACTTGATTCGTCTAAAATTGTAAGGGGTTCGGTCCTTCTTTTTTCGCATACAGATCGTCAGATGTAATAAAATAATGAAGATGCAATTTATTCAATTACAAAACATTGCTTAACAAGAGGCCCAAAAGGGCCTATGCTCTACTGGCATGGCTCTTGTGGTCATATGAATCCAGAGCATGTATGTATGGGTAAAAGGCAACAGACATATAGTTCACGTTTTGTGTTTGGGGTACCTGAAAACGTTGCACGTTCAACATCTGAGTCCAGTAAGTATTGTAAGCAGATTAGTTGCATGAACTATTTTAATATCTAAATACTACATACAAGTTCCATCGAGATACAATCAAAACTGAAGACTGTATCGCAATAACAAGAAATTGTTTACAGACGCACGGGTGCACATACTACGTACACATTGCCATCACATAAGCTTCTCTGGCCTTTGGCCAGTAGAGCTAAAAATTAGGTACCGGTAATTGACTAAAAAAGAAAACTACATTGTTCTCAATATTGTTATATATTTATTGTCAAATAAAAAAGTGGCCCATGAGGGACTATGCTCTACTGGCATGGCTCTTGTGGTCATTTTCAATCCAGAGCATGTAAGTATGGGTAATAGGCAACAAACATATAGTTCATGTTTTGTGTTTGGGTTAGCTGAGAACGTTGCACATTTAACATCTGAGTTGCATAAACTATTTTAATATGTGCTAAGTAAAGGTCATCCGAGGACATCATTGATGCTCGTTTGCAAAACTGTACACATGGTCCAAATTTCACTGTTGTAGCTTTAAAAAAGTAGGTCAAAAGGGCTGGCCCCACGGGCATAATTTCAGATGTTTTGCTAGATGGTCATCAAATGATGCTCCACAACAAATATCAAAGGTATGAGCCCTGTGGTTTGAAACAAGATTTTGAAAATATTTCTTAAATAAGTCTCTAGGGAACTTGTGACCCCCGGGGCAGGGCCAGTTTTGACCCCAGGGGCATAATTTGAACAACCATGGTAGCTGACCACTAAATTATGCCTTATTCAAAATAGCAAGGGTCTGCATAGCTGTTTCAGACAAAAAGGTTTTCAAACACTCCCAGTTTAAGTAAACCAAACCTGTGAACCCAGGGGATGGCCAGTAATGACCATAGGGGCATAATATGAACAAACATTCACAAGCAATTGTGTTTAGATGGATGCGTGAATGACACACACTTAAAAATGAGAGTAAGACACAAAACCAACTGCACAATCAACTGGCAAGTTGTCTCCCTTTAATCCTAGACTTGACTGTTACAGTACAGTCCAAGAAAAACACATGCAACTTAATCGACCAAATACATTTTTTATTACAAGTCAGTGCCGGACTGTCAAATAATGGCCATTATAAAATTTTATTTGAATCGACAATATTTCAGAAGCTGACTTCCACCATTTTTAACCTTAAGCAATGTCTGTGTTCATTAAAATGTCTTAAGTACAGGGGCATGATGTTTACGAAATAAAATACTTAATCATTTTTCTGTGCACCGCAGTTGGTGAAGAACTGATAGTTTACACTAATGCACCACTTCATTGTAACCACAGCCGAGGAAATGGTGGGGATTTGACTTTTGGTCCAACCAACCCAAGGTAAAATCCCAACTGCAGAGACTACCTGATGGTAAAATCCCTGCCAAATGTCCCCGCTTACCAGGGACCCTAAGAAAGACCCATAACCCTCTATAATTTGTGCGAAGACAAAACCACTGCATACACCTGGCACTGCTGGGCCACGTGGAAGGTAAAAACACAGCCCATTTTTGGAAGGTAAAAACACAGCCCATTTTCCCGGCTATCCCTGGTACAGTATACCCCCAGACCTGTGGGGGCCATGGCTACAATGGACTGGTTTGTAAAAGTATGCAGATATGTAACTATGCAATGATGCATTTTGAATAAGTTTTTCTTAAATGCGGTCCAGACTATATTTTGTATGATGTTGAGGCTAAACACTAATATCTTTTAATCATGGACGGCATTTTAGAATGACTACATGTATACACAAGTTTCCATTGCAAATCATACTTCGAAGATTTACGATAATGAATGTTAAACAAGCATTGTTTTTTAACGTGTGCAAGGTGTCCGTTCGGGAGAATTTATTAACCGAAAAGTATTAAGAGAGTTAAGACAGAATGGTGCAAAAAATGAAAACATCGCGAAAATATATTACAAACATGATTTTCAAAGAATACATACACAAACACGACGACAATGGAATACATTTGGAAACATTTATAGCTGAATTATTATATATTCGACAGCAAACCTATGTTACCATTTCAGGCTGAAGCTACGGATGATGAACTGATTCCTTCGATTTGTAAACAAGAACACGTGAGTGGGATCCTTTTTCAGGGGAGATTTATCCTCTGCACCGTTTACGAATTTCCCGCCAGCTGTCAAAAAGTCTGTTGCTGAGGCTGACAAATTAAATGTTCAAATGGTTGATAAACAAAGAACTTTGTTGGGAAAGCAGCCAGGTGATAATCAAGTTATATAGAAAATCACATTTTTTTCATTATATTTTGGCCGCTGTATATTTATTAAAATGTTTTGCTATGTCCCTAGGTCTAGGATTTCCTGTTTAGCGTCCAGTGACCCCCATGCTTTTCAAATCGGAGATAACCAGTTATTATATGGGGTCCCAATTTAGGGTTTACAATCACTGAAAATACAGTTTTCAGTTTGAAATGTCCAGTCACTTCAGTACAGACTCATTCATGTACATGCCATAATAAATCATTATGTTCTTATGAGACACTGATATGTCATATACAAATACTGTATACTGTAATGCTCTTGCAGAACAAAATATTTTACAAAAAATGAGTTTTGAGACAAAACAATTCCTGCAAAGCCAATAAAAAATTCTGCTTAATCAATAATGATGACTTTAAGACAAAAAGGGAATGGAGTAAATGTGACTGGGGTACGTGGTATTTTGCATGGAAATCAGTCTGGACCTCTAGTCTTTACTGTCATGAATTTGACTTTCATCTGGGAACAAGATTACATTGTAGTTAATGGTCACAGCTTTCATATGAATTATAATTATAATAAGTTAAATAAAAAGAAAGTAATAAATTTCAATGATATTTTATAACTATGTTAATTTGAGCAGAAACAAAAGCCAAAGCCAAAGAAACTAACCACTACATCATCAAAAATGATAAAAATAAAAAGATTAATGCCAAGCTATAAATCTTAAATTTTATTTATTCTAAGATACATGTACTTGATGAATTTTCTGCAATCTGATCGGCTAAGGAATTCAATTTGCTACAATAAAAACAATGTGTATGTATATATATATACTTTCCCAAATAAATACCAGCACAATTTTTGATTCAGTGATATTCATCGTTTGCAATTATAGGCCTTGAACCTTGATTGACAATTTGTGGCTCTACAGGTTCAATGTTATCTATATTTAGCTGCTCAGATCTTCCCTGTAGTTTCCAGTGTTTAATTGTAATCTTCTCATGATTTTAGCCCGACTATTGCTGGTGGATGCCTCCCACCATCGCATGTGTGATGCCGGTATAGACGTGTGCACAGCATTGGACAATGTGCTTTCTTTGGCATGCAACTTCAATGGGCCTACAAGAATACCATTTCTTAGTATCATGTGTTTACAGAAGCATCCTGAGGTTCACATGATATCTTTTTAATTTGAAATACTTTATTTATTAAATATTGTGACAATGTCATGCAGGTATTGAAATTAGGCTTGGAGGAGCAGCCCAGGAATACACTAGTGCTTTGCCATTAAAAATTGAAGCAACTATGCTGTATAAAATCCAGAATTTGAGCAAGCCTTAAACCAGTGCCGATACAGGGCTTCTGGGCTGTTGCTAATTTGGACCACTGGATGTGACATAGTGCAATATTAAATTGCAAACATTCATTAATTTTATGCCAGGCAAACTAAATTTAGACAGCAGTCTCATTTATCACAAACTGTCAAATATGAAATCGAAAAAATACTACTTTTTATAAATAGATGTTTCAGAAACTTCTTATGGCATGTATGCTTCACAGAAGGCCTAGTGAATCAACAAGTAAACAAGTCGGGCTAGCATCTCTACAGATATAATATTTTACTCTCAGGAGTTGTGTTTTTTTATAATTATTCAAACATTTCTGGTATATAAAAAACATCTTGAGCTAGGAAATCATACTGTAGAAAAATTAAAATACATATTTTTCATATTCCTTAAAACTCATTTCAATGCCTTTTGCAATGATCATGCAATGTACTGTTTTACTGTCCAGATGCTTCTGCCTTTCTCCTATGTGAGGAACAACTACACGAGACTGCAGGCAGCTGTGTCTGATCTGCGTATCAGGCTGGATGGTCATGTGACTCGCCCCTCTGAGGTCCTGCCCTCGTACTTCCAGGCTCTAGCTGAGGCCTGCACCCAGTACCAGAGGCAGATACAATCAGCTACACAGGTTGGTGGTTTGTATTTGAATGTCACTAGATATTGGACTACACAAAATGATTGTTTAAAAATTGCTGTATTATTTTCCTGCCTTCTGTGTAGGTTATAAAATAAGATGTACATTACCAACCACGCCTTCTTTGCAAAAAACATGTTGCTTTCGGGGGAGTGATTGCATCATGATGGGGATATATTCCGCATACATCTGCTGCTACTGCATACTTTATCCAAAAACATGCACCCTGCATGTCGCTGCGATGTGGCTTACTGCAAGTATTTTAACAGGTCCCTCAGGTACAAGAAGATTGTAAATTGTTCTGTGCTCGCAGAATGGCTTTCACACGATTGCCAGGTTAAACAATATCAACCCTACACTTGATAATTAGGTCCCGGGAATATTAATCGTTTGTTAAAGCATTTTTGGAAAAAAGTTAATTGATACCAAAGTATACCTGCAAAAGGACTTTCACCCATTTAGGAAGAGTTTGCACCAGTCCTTTTTTGTGTGTCATTGTTGGAAGAGCAGAAGTTATTGTACATTTTTGTTAGTGTCAAAACTATGGCTCTCATATACAAGCATATCACTTCAGAGACCTATGAATTGTCGCTCTTGTCTTTTTACAGGTAAAAAAATATGACCCAATATCATGCGGCTATATTGTATACAAGCACGAGATTCATGTGCGCATCTCAAAAGTATTTAAGCGTCCCAGTCCCAGCTATACATGATACATTGTGTGAAAGATTGTTGGTAAGTGACCATGTGGATTTACTGAATTTATTTCTGCAATAGTTTTTATGTTTTTTGAACGCCTCTTTGCTGTATTTCCCTGAAATTACTCTATTTTAAGCCCTTTCGTAAGTCTTTTTAAGACTTATAAAGTTATAGCTTTTTGCCTCCCCATTAGCTTTGACCATGTCAAGGCGGGATAAAGAGAGAGAGGTGATAAACAAGATGATGTCTTGTCTTGGTCTGATAGAGTTTTTATGAATTTTCATATTTCTCTAAAGATACTGATATACTGGTAGAATCTTACATTATCTCACAGAACCCACTGAATTTGTTGTAAGGATAGTCAATGATAAAGACCGAAGAGTCCCAAAATTCCAGTAACATGATCAACCGTTCATAACAATAAATGGTGATCATTGAAAAGTTTCACAACTAAGCAGTTTAGTATGGTATTTAGAAATTGAAATCTGTTTTGGGTTAGCAAAAACAGGCATCTGGGACCACTATTCACAATGGTATTTCAAATTTCTCAGATAACAAGTCTGCTTTATTGCTTCATGGTGATGATCAAGACCAATCTGGTCATGAACATATAGAGCTTAGTTGCCAAATGACTTTTGCAAATAAGATTGGAAATTCTCGGTTTGAGGATATAGACCAAGCAATATATATCGCAAGCAAAACTGAAAGCCCCTGGTACAGGAGAGCCCATTGCAGAACTTTTAGCCAAATTGATTAATGATTCATGCTCTCAAATGAGTTGAGTTAAATATAAGATTTCATCAATATTGCACATTTATGTTGGCCCTAATGGTTAATGAAGAGATCTGGGATGACTTTGTTCTACAAAGCGATAACTAAGGGAAACTCAGAATCTTGTTGCAGCTGGTATGATACCAATTTTTGTCAATGGCCAAATTATTGAAACCTTATGTTGCCCAAACATGTGAGATAAAATCTCTGATTGCTGATTCCTTGCTCATGCTGGGTCAAGTTCAATTCAACACTCTGTAGGTAGGAGATACAGTTGAACACCGCTATTCCAAACACCGTTTATTCGAAATTATCGCTATTTCGAAATTATTTCTTGGTCCCAATTTTACTCCTTTCCTTGGTCCAATTAGGGGGGACTATGTTCATGGCACACCATATACCTGTGGAAGTTATGGCTGCAGCAAACAGGCGACCTACGCCGGATACATGCAAATTTAGTACAAACATGATTTTTCTGCAGAAGCCAAGGAAGGCCAGTGCAACCGCAACATCAGCTGCTTACCTAAACTATTCTTCAAGTCTAAGGTAAATAAAGCAACTTGGAAAGGTTGCATTTTTGTTATGAATGGTCAAAATTGACTTCAGAAAAGTGGGTACTTGAAACAGTTCACGGATACAAAATTATATTTGATCCTCCAGTTCAAAAGAAGTATCCCCATGAAACTATGCTTTCAGGTTCTGAAAAAAAATAAAATAATTAACTTATGGAATTAAATGAATTTGTGCATTATGAAAAGTTCAAACAAGAAACTTTTCCTTTTGTCTTGGAGCTTGTACAGCCCAATTATTTTTTCACAGTCTCTTTTTTTTATCAAAGCGCATTGGTTTATTCCCATTGATGAAAGCTCTTTAAATTCCTTGAGTTTGAATTGAGAAATCAACTGTATAACTGTTGTGTTTGACTCTGTTTTTGTCTTAGATCTGCACCTTATTGTTTTAACCAAGGGCTTAAACCTGTACATGGTTTCGTTCATGAATGGGTATAATAGTATTATATTTATGACAGCATAAATATGCATGGTGATAAAAACATTTATATACAAAACATGGGGCTTTTGAATGACATACTAGAGTCATTAATAATTATTATCAATGATGAAAAATCTATGAAAATCCCAACACAGAGAATACCTTACTTTGGTTTCATTATTGACTCAGTTTTATTCTGGGTTTTCCTGCCTGAAAGCGAAATTCATAAAAACATTTTGACAATGGCTACTGTCTAGGGAACTGATAAACTTCCTTGATTTGGCATCATTTATTGGCCTGATAATAAGCACATTCTTTACAATTTTAGAATATAAGTATGAGACAATGTTCATGCATTATAGCCTATTTTTGAGTCAATTATGCAACTTGACAGAGATGCTTGATTACAAATTTGTTAGCACTTTATCAATGTCTATAAAACATTGATTAAAAAAATGGCAAGAAAATAAGACAAGACCATATTTCTTTGACCATACAAAAGGATGCATCTAGTCATGGTTATGGCTCATTTTTTGTTTACAAAAAGTAATTGGGTGGCAGTCATTGGTCATATGAGGAAGCTTTGTCTCATATCAATTACCTCAAATTGCTTGCAATTTTCTTTGACTTGAAGATGGGTTTTAAGAAAGGTATTCAGGTTGCAATTCAATGTGACAATACTACTGCAATTGCATGCATAAACAGTAAAGGTGGAATGCACTCAAAAAGTATGGATGTACTGGCTCAACAAATATGGGAATGGTGTATTATTAGAGACATTTATGTCACAGCATTCCATTTGCCAGGAGTGGACAATTCAAAGAGCTTTTCTTCTGAATTGTTCAGAATGGAAACCATATATTTTCCCACCTTTTCAACTTCTTGGTATTGTCTTCAACAAGATAAGGGAAGATGAAGTAGATCAAGATTATTTTGTCCACTTTGGACAAATCAAACTTGGTTTCCACTATTTTTAAAATCTTGTATTTCTGTTTCTGTCAGATTGCCGCTACACAAAGATTTGTTGAGTCTACCTCACACCAGCAAGGTATACCTGAGTCTACCTCACACCAGCAAGGTATACCTGAGTCTACCTCACACCAGCAAGGTATACCTGAGTCTACCTCACACCAGCAAGGCATACCTGAGTCTACCTCACACCAGCAAGGCATACCTGAGTCTACCTCACACCAGCAAGGCATACCTGAGTCTACCTCACACCAGCAAGGTATACCTGAGTCTACCTCACACCAGCAAGGTATACCTGAGTCTACCTCACACCAGCAAGGCATACCTGAGTCTACCTCACACCAGCAAGGTATACCTGAGTCTACATCACACAAGCAAGGTATACCTGAGTCTACCTCACACCAGCAAGGTACACCTGAGTCTACCTCACACCAGCAAGGTATACCTGAGTCTACCTCACACCAGCATGGTATACCTGAGTCTACCTCACACCAGCATGGTATACCTGAGTCTACCTCACACCAGCAAGGCATACCTGAGTCTACCTCACACCAGCAAGGTATACCTGAGTCTACCTCACACAAGCAAGGTATACCTGAGTCTACCTCACACCAGCAAGGTACACCTGAGTCTACCTCACACCAGCAAGGTATACCTGAGTCTACCTCACACCAGCAAGGTATACCTGAGTCTACCTCACACCAGCATGGTATACCTGATTACCAAACATCTGCAACTTAGTGGAGCGATTGCATCTGGACAGAACTGCAGAATTGCGGAATTCCAGACATTGCTATCAACTTGATTCTAGAAAGTTGGCGTCCAGGAAACAGTATTCTGCCGCATGGACTTGATGGCACATGTGATGTAGTCTCAATTCAATTAGACCATGTGAAAGTGACATGATTTCATATTTAGTGTATTTAAAACAAATGAATAAATCTTTAAGTGTTATAAGATAACTCAGATATTAAGTCAGTAATTTTAAAAACTGTTAAAGTTTTGAATCCTGATTCAATGATGAACATAAATCGTGTAAATAGATTTAAAAAAGGCTTGCATAGTGAAATGCCTCCAAAACCTAGGTATACAACAACATGGAATTTAGGAAAAATTCTAAGGCTTATTTC
This sequence comes from Mya arenaria, assembly GCF_026914265.1. Taxonomy (NCBI): domain Eukaryota; kingdom Metazoa; phylum Mollusca; class Bivalvia; order Myida; family Myidae; genus Mya; species Mya arenaria. The sequence goes on along the minus strand of NC_069125.1, from coordinate 53,644,322 downwards.
ATCATGGATGCCTGTTGAATCTCTTTCATTAAAGTGATTTACATTTAAATTTGTTGCGTTGGTAACTTTATTAACAGCAGCAAGGGTTCAGACATTGAAGGCTATGAGTGATGATCAGTTGTGTACAAACAATAACACTGTGCTTTTCTGTGCTTTTTAATTGTTGAGATATCTTAAAGAATTACAAACCCGGACAGAGTTTTGTATTACAGTTTAAGCTCATGATATACCTAGTTTGTGTTCAGTAAGAACCTTGAAACATTATTTAAAATGTACAAAAAATCTTAATAAGGATAAACAATTGTTTGTGTCATTTAAAACCTATGAAGGGCTGACAGCTAGTACCTAAGCTCGTTGGTTGAAAAAAGTACTGAAGTATTGATACAAAGGAATTTAAAGCTCACTTTTTTTGTACAGCTTCTTTTGCATTTGGTACGGCAGGTTGCAAATTATAAAATGTAAGACATTTTGAAAACTGCTATTTGGTCTTCTTCCAAAAATTGCAAAAAAATCTATCTTAAGAGATGTGAGAGATGACAATAAGAACATTTTTTAGCAGTGTTTGGGTGTTATCAGTGATGATTTTAATCCCGCGGAATTGGGACCCATCCCCTGAAATTAAAAAAAATGTAGATCAAGGTTGACAATGAAATGATAAAATTAAAAGTGAAAGGATTGTATTATATTTTTATACTACGAATTGAAATGATGATGATTTTATAATATTTAGTTTATTCTTTTCTTGTATGTATATTAGAGCAATAAATCAATTTATGTAAATAATTGTTCAGATTTCTGTATTTCAAGAAAAGAGAATATAATCAGTTTTAATAAATATTAACTAGGGATGCAAACGAATGGCAAAATTGATATTCGAATATTCGGTAATTCTTTCGATTGAATATTTGAATATACGATTACTGAAATACATATGTTGGAAGTTGTAGTAAACTACTAATATTATTCGCTTAAGTGATAGCCGGGTCAATTTTACCCTACTTTGTCATAGCCAGTATGCGCAGCGGACCCCGATTTCCCCCAAATGAGCCTTTGAAATTCGCAATTTTCAGGAGAAAAAAAACACCAATACATTTAAAACAGACAAACAGCAAAATCAAATAAACTCAATTCCACTGCCTTTATATATATAAACAATGTGAAATTAGATGGATTCCTAGTCAAAATAGAGCTTTGCGCCAACGGAGGGTCTTTCCGTAGGACAAGCAGCCTCGTTCTTAGATTGACTTCTTAATTGACTAAATATAACTATGGAAAACCCAAACCAACTCGGGAACTAGTAAAATGATCAAACGAAAACATATCTGGATTTGACTCATCCAGTGTTCAACAATAAAGAAAATATATCCTTAAACACTATACTATACATTAACATTTCAAAGCACGAAAATTGTAAACACATGGAAACACATATATGTAACAACATTATTGTAGCACATGGCATTCATATCATCATGACGATTTGAGCTATGTTGCACAGCTTAATTTGCAGCCAAGAAAAAAAATTGCTGTTAAAGTCGATTCCTAGTCAGTTATTGTAAAAGTAGGGGGACTTTTTACACTATCCGACGATATGTCCCTAAATGACACACGACACGTGTTTATTGTATTGTCATCACATTCACACCTCTGACATTAGGGGCCGGTCGTTGTAAAAACAAAACAAACAAACTTTATAAACAACAACAGTGTTGTAGTGTTGTAGGCAAAAGGTTTTTTTATTCTCTTTATTGAGAATTAGTATTATTACTCTTTTTTCTAATATTGGAATACCGATTTTGACATTCGAATACCAAACGTTTGATCGAATATTCATTTGCAACCCTAATATTAACCATTTTATTGATTTCTTGGACAAATCAAGCGGTATGTTTGGTTAAACAAGATGACAGAAACAGTCTAAAAAGAATATGAGATGTGCACATGAATCTCGTGCTTAAATATGATACTGTCACGTGATATCGGGTCATATTTTTTTACCTGTAAAGAGCAACAATTCATGAGTCACTACCGGTAAAGTGATTATAATGCTTGTATATTTTCAGCCTCCACTATTCTCAAATAATGTCCCCGTCTGGCACAAAATGCTTGGATTTGGGGTCATTTTTCTGATCCCGTATCATGCTAGTAGGGTGTGTTGAATGCTGCATTTTATACATAGATGGTTTTATTTTATTTTTTTTACGATATATTATAAACTAATGAACCAATAAAAAAATTCAGGAATATGCTGAATTTCCTAGAATTTTTTTGGAAAGAACTGAGCTGCTAAATTGTGTTTATATTCAAGTCAATGCACTGAATCATTAATGCGCTTGATTGATGATGTCGTTTACAGAATGGAAATTCCATGAAAAGTGTCAAAACTTTAAGTGCAGTTTCCTTTGTTAAAACTACAAACAGCAGGTTATTGTATTGACTTAAACAAAGAAGACATTAAACAAAAGGAATATTATGATAGGATGCTTTTCTGACAATCTGTATCATGACTCGTGCCATATATGAACATGCATTTGTCTCGACCATAACGTGCAACAAACTCGATGTGATACAGTATGTCAGGAAAGCAGTCTATCATAATATCCCCTATATATTTAATGGTAAAAAAAATCAAATTGAGTAAATATACTTTTGGTATCAATGGGTGATAAACACTGCAATCTTTCACAGAAACAAATGGTATCCTTTATTTTCTGTTAGTTTAATATTATTTAGATCTTTGCATAAAATAATGCATATATGTAAGTGATGTAATAATTTCAGTCAAGTGGTTTCTGCCATCAGTTGGAGATAATCTTGTTGACCTGCCAGAGTAGTAGACTAGTACAGAAAGGTGTTGACATGGCTCTCACTTCCATCGATACTGATAGTCTTAAGGTATGTCAACTGTAGTACAAATATCTAATTTTCAAAAAAAAAAGGTATCGGGCAGTTTTTAGTTGTAACGCCAAAATGTTCAACTGCTTAACTTGACAATCTGTAAGGATATCACATGGAACCAAGTACACATCTTTGCAATGATTATATGGGAAAATGTTGCTTGCCCTTACACCCTAGTGTAAAAGTTTTTAGTTATGACAGGGCCCTTTATCTCATTCTAAAACATTAATTTTGTATTCATTTTCTAGATAACATTGGAAATAAGTTTTAGTCAAAATGAAGCTTTTTTCCCAAGCAAAAAGGCCCTGGCCCCACTCCCAATTTGGTTAGAAAAAACACTGATAACAAGAGAATATTATCAGCATACTTTGGTTTTCTGGCCCTTTAGATATCTATATATATTTTAGTATGATAAAAAACCTATTCTTGTTTGGGCTGTATCTCAGAAAGTACTGGCTTGATTTCAATGAAACTTTATGTGAAGCTTAACTTACCAGAGAAGATGGTTATATTATCAGCTGGTCCTGGCTTGATAATATTTCACAGAGTTTCTAACCTGTGGTGGAGCCTACCCGGTACATTGTTTTAAACGATAACCTAGCTTTGTTCAAATTCGCTGCAAATGAATTATTGTTTCACTGAACTGAATCTCAGATACAATTCTGTGACAGAGTATCCAGGTGGTGTGCCTGAGTGGTGCCAGTCTATTTGGCGAGGAAGACATATTTGCATATGGGAGCCAGTCTAGTGAGAGCCTCTCGGACCCCTCTAGTGAATCCAGCCTTAACTCACTCATAGAGGTCAACACCATACAGCCTGGTGAGGAGTAAACAATTGTTTATTCAATATTCACACTGTTGCTATTCCCTATATGAATATGTGATCTGATTCACAAACTATGCTTGTGATTGGTCAAATTTCTTTTTCTTGGTAGATATACTGTAAAATAAATGTGACATCAATGAAACCAGAAACATTATTGATGCTGTTGCTGTTGAAGGCATATATTTCACACTTTGTTCAGCTGTTGCTGTTGAAGGCATATATTTCACACTTTGTTCAGCTGTTGTTGTTGAAGGCATATACTTTACACTTTGTTCAGCTGTTGCTGTTAAAGGCATATATTTCACACTTTGTTCAGCTGTTGCTGTTGAAGGCATATATTTCACACTTTGTTCATCTGTTGCTGTTGAAGGCATATATTTCACACT